>NC_053389.1:626885411-627209509 GCF_905171765.1 Bufo bufo | reverse complement strand
TGCTAGGACAGCCTCTGCGGAGCTGGGACTTTTTTTGCCACATTACTGGATGCTCATGCGCAATGCCTGTAGGCTCATGCGTCCTTTTGAGGAGGTGACAAACCTAGTCAGTCGCACCAAAGGCACCATCAGCGACCTCATCCCATTTGTTTTCTTCCTGGAGCGTGCCCTGTGAAGAGTGCTGGATCAGGCTGTAGATGAGCGTGAAGAGGAAGAGTTGTGGTCACCATCACCACCAGAAACAGCCTTGTCATCATCGCTTGCCTCCCTGCGGCAACGCTGCAAGAGGAGTATGAGGAAGAGGAGTCAGAGGAGGAATGTGGCTTTGAGGAGGAGGAAGACCAACCACAGCAGGCATCCCAGGGTGCTCGTTGTCACCTATCTGGGACCCGTGGTGTTGTACGTGGCTGGGGTGAAGAACAGACCGTCAATGACATCAGTGAGGATGAGGAACGGGAAATGAGTAGCTCGGCATCCAACCTTGTGCAAAATTGGGTCTTTCATGCTGTCATGTCTGTTGAGAGACCCTCGTATAAAAAGGATGAAGGAGAACGACCTGTACTGGGTGGCCACGCTACTAGACCCCCGGTATAAGCAGAAAGTGGCGGAAATGTTACCAAATTACCGAAAGTCAGAAAGGATGCAGCAGTTCAAAACAAAACTAAAAAATATGCTTTACACAGCTTATAAGGGGGATGTCACAGCACAACGGGACTCTAACAGGGGAAGAGGTGAAAGTAATCCTCCTCCTACCACGACCACGGCGGCAAGGACAGGACGCTTTACAGATGTGTTGTTGATTTAGGACATGCAGAGCTTTTTCAGTCCTACACATCGCCACAGCCCTTCGGGATCCAGCCTTAGAGAACGACTCGACCGACAGGTAGCAGACTACCTCGCCTTAACTGCAGATATCGACACTCTGAGGAGCGATGAACCCCTTGACTACTGGGTGTGCAGGCTATGTGTTTGCGATAGAACTTCTGGCCTGCCCCGCTTAAAGTGTCCTGTCAGAAAGGACCTTCAGTGCAGCAGGAGGCATTGTCACTGACAAAAGAAGTCGCCTCGGTCAAAAAAGTGTTGATTACCTCACCTTCATTAAGATGAATGAGGCATGGATCCCGAAGGGACTCACAGTGGGGGATACGTTTGACTAACAAAAGGCCTGATGACATGCCTTGGCCTCAAAATGGTCCCCACACTGCTGTATTTAATGTCTGCATACCGGATGACTTTCGTGAATTCTCCGCCACCAACTAGGGTTCAAGCCGCAATGTTTTAGTCACCTTTCTGCCTTGAAAACATCAATTTTTCCGGCCGCTGCTACAACAGCGGCTGCAACAATAACATTATTTTTCAGGCATGTGTACATGCCTAATTTTTCTGGCCTCTGGTGCTGCACTGTGGCTGCAAAAACGAAACAAAAAAAAAGGCACATACAAGTGTCAATTCCCCTTTGTGATCGTTACCTTGTTGTGGTGAAGGGGCTTGCATATCACAATGAAGCGATCATCACCTCTATGAGTGTGTTGGCAATGTTGCCACACCCCAGATGATAAGGCCGTTGCTTCATTATAATCAGACCAAAAGCGATCGGCTGGATAATTTTTCATAGAAAAAACATAATTTTTTAAAAAAAAATTTAAGTTGTATGGGTGGGTTTTTAATACATAAAATAAAAAAATCATAATAAAGTCTCTTAATAGTTTATTAAAAATAATGCAGACAATTTAAAAAATCCCCATCAATTCCAATACAAAGCAAGTAGAAAGCTCACATTATTGCAGGATGTCGTAATGGTTCGTTAATTCGACAATGGTTAATAATCAATTCGACACACGTCCCCGGATAGGGGACGTAACAGGGATTAAACTGATAGGAATAGTACTAGTTAAGACACCACTCACATAGGGTGTCACAGCACATTGCTCCGTGCACGCACAGTGCTCCAACTTGGGAGTAAGAGGACCGACCAAGCTGCTTATTCCATCTCCTGGTTCCTAAAATCAATTCAGTTTGGTGTATCACAGTTTGGTCTGTCACTGTGAAGGCAGTCGAAGGTACCCGGCCTAAATTTTTTTTCACAAAAGGCAATCCCTGATATGGGACGTAACAGGGATTAAACTGATGAGAATAGTACTACAGAAAATAGCACTCATATCGGGTGTGACAGTAAATTGCACGGCGCAGACGCAGTGACCGTGGATTCAAACAAAGGGGAGGGAGCCAGCGTTTTTTTAACCATCTCCCTGTTCGTAAAATCAATTCAATTCACCTTTTGGGGACCCTTGGTATTGTACGTGGCTGGGTGGAGGAAGAAACCTTCAATGACATCAACGGGACATGGCTAGCTTGGTATCCAACCTTGTGCAAATGGGAAGTTTGCGGTTGGGCAAATGGACTGTTTGCGGTGCATTAAAAGGGGAGTTTGGTCTGTCAATGTCTGTGAAGCGGGTGTAACCCTTACACTACCTGATCGATACAACATCATACCTGATCGTATACACACACTGGATGTTTTAAACCATGTTGTTAAAAAAGAAATTGGATTGTTAGGTGATTTATGCCCTTTATGGATTAAAATCCAACTCTGCGTCAATAATTTAATTTTCCATGGGAGTTTTGCCATGGATACCCCTCCGGCATGCCACAGTCCAGGTGTTAGTCCCCTTGAAACAACTTTTCCATCACTACTGTGGCTAGAAAGAGTCCCTGTGGGTTTTAAAATTTGCCTGCCTATTGAAGTCTATGGCGGTTCGCCCGTTCACGAACATTTGCAGAAATTCGCGTTCGCCGCTCGCGAACGGAAAATTTTATGTTTGCGACATCTCTACTGGTAACGTTGTGCTATCAATAGGTGTGATACACAGAGGGGTGTGATATACCTATAATATACTTTCCAACATAGAAAATATATTATAGTGCATTTGTATGCTTCTAGAAAATACTGCGATCTATCTTTAGGGCTGCGATCTATCAGCTTCCACAAAATAGTGATAAAGGTTTTCCATATACCTGCATCAACAAAATTACTGCTTGAGGGTGATATACCAGCTTCAACTAACAACTGATTGCGGCCTGCCATATATCAGCTTCCACAAAATAGTAATATAGGTTTTCCATATACCTGCATCCACAAAATTACTGCTTGCGGGTGATATACCAGCTTCCACTAACAACTGATTGAGGCCTGCCATATATCAGCTTCCACAAAATAGTGATAGAGGTTTTCCATATACCTGCATCCACAAAATTACTGCTTCTACTAACAACTGATTAAGGCCTGCCATATATCAGCTTCCACAAAATAGTGATAGAGGTTTTCCATATACCTGCATCCACAAAATTACTGCTTCTACTAACAACTGATTAAGGCCTGCCATATATCAGCTTCCACAAAATAGTGATAGAGGTTTTCCATATACGTGCGTCCACAAAATTACTGCTTGAGGGTGATATACCTGCTTCAACTAACAACTGATTGAGACCTGCCATATATCAGCTTCCACAAAATACTGATATAAGTTTTCCATATACCTGCATTCACAAAATTACTGCTGGAGGGTGATATACCAGCTTTAACTAACAACTGATTGAGGCCTTCCATATATCAGCTTCCACAAAATAGTGATACAGGTTTTCCATATGCCTGTATCCACAAAATTACTGCTTGAGGGTGATATACCAGCTTCAACTAACAACTTATTAAGGCCTGCCATATATCAGCTTCCTCAAAATAGTGATACAGGTTTTCCATATACCTGCTTCCACAAAATACAGATTGTGGGTTTTGATATACCTGCTTCAACTAACAACTGATTGAGGCCTGCCATATATCAGCTTCCACAAAATAGTGATAGAGGTTTTCCATATACCTGCGTCCACAAAATTACTGCTTGAGGGTGATATACCAGCTTCCACTAACAACTCATTGAGGCCTGCCATATATCATCTTCCACAAACACTGCTCTACTCTAGAGACTTTGGCACAGGGTCATTTTGAAAATGACAGGCAGAGGAAGAGGCAGGCCATTCCGCAGGGGTGGTAGGGGTCAGGCAGGTGCACCAGGCCGGAGCCTAAGTGGGAAGTTGGAGAAGGTGCGTGCAATTATGTCAAAGGATGCACCAGAGTTGGTTGAGTGTCTCAATCAGCCTTCCACTTCTGCACCCTCCTCATCCTCTGTATCTGCACCCTCCTCAGTCTATGCTGTGTGCACCCCAAAAGACACCACCACCAACACCACTACCACCATAGCCCCTCCACTCAAGTCAGAGGAATTATTTTCCCATCCATTCCCAGACCTTACCGATGCGCAGCCATTCTTGGCATCGGAGGAGGAAGGGGAGGTAGCAACGGCTGCCACCCAGCGGTCTGATGACAGTACCCAGATCAGCCCAAGGAGGGTGGTCCCCACTGTTGCTGACTACTCCGAGATCTCTAATGTCAGTGGTGGTGAAGGTGACGATGATGACGTGTCGATGGACGTCACGTGGGTGCCTACAAGAGAAGAAGAAGAGGGGAGTTCAGAGATAGAGATGGAACAGCAGATAGGGAGGAGAAGGAGGAGAAGCAGGCAGTACTCGCAGTGCACAGGAGGCAAAAAGCAGACTGCAAATGTATCTCGAGCGAGCAATCCAACATGCACAGTCACATCTTGCACTTCCAGGATGCCGGCACATGGCTCTGCAGTGTGGGCTCTTTTTGACGTGTCAGCTGCTGACAATTGTGTTGCCATCTGCAGCCTGTGCTGTCAATGCATAAGTCGCGGTAAGCCCAACTCTCAGCTAGGGACGACCGCCTAAAGAAGGCACCTGGCCTCCCATAACCGAGCCAAGTGGGAGCAACGCTGTCAGAACTCACAAAGCCACGCTCCACGTCCTGCCTCTTCTCCTTCGCCTCTCTCCTCCCATTTGTCCTTCACTCCACCTTCCAGCGTAAAAAAATGATGACGCTAGATAATCCTCTTGCCCAACGGCTGACAGCTGACTTGTCGGAACTGCTAGCCCGCCAACTACTGCCATATAAATTGGTGCACTCGGAGGCTTTTAGAAAATTTGTGGCCATTGGCACACCGCAATGGGAGGTCCCTGGAAGGAATCATTTCTCCCAGAAGGGCATCCCTGAACTATATTGGCACGTTCAGCGGCAAGTTAATATATCTCTGGCACACAGTGTCAGTGCCAAGATACATCTGACCATAGACATGTGGTCTAGCAAACACGGGCAGGGAAAGTACAGAACTTTTACTGCCCACTGGGTGAACCTTCTGACGACAATCAAGCATGTAATCTGTGGCACTCGTGTGGATTTGGTGTTACCGCCACGGATTGCATCCAGGCCTGCCTCTTCTTCTCCTCCTCCTACTCCATCCTCCGTCTCCTCCTCAGCTGAGTCCTCCAATTTCACTGCTACCGCCTCTTCCGCTGCACCCCCGAAGCTCCACAGAACCTATTAGACGTGCCAGGTGAGACGTTGCCATGCTGTGCTGCAGCTGTTGTGCCTGGAAGCCAAGAGCCACACCGGTCCTGCACTGCTTTCAGCTCTGCGGTCACAGGCCGATCAGTGGCTAAACCCGCTCATTTTGACAGTTGGTAAAGTGGTGTGCGACAACGGTACTGCTGAATACGCTTAAACAGGGCAAAATGACACACGTGCCGTGCATGGCACACGTCCTGAACTTAGTCGTGCAACGATTCGTTGCCAAATACCCCGGGGTCCAGGATGTCTTGCGGCAGGCTAGGGAAAATTCTGGCCATTTTAGAAGATCTTACACGGCCATGGCTCTCCTTGCTGACGTTCAACGGCGACACCACTTGCCCGTCAGACGTCTGATTTGTAACTGCCTGACGTGCTGGAACACCACCTTGTATATGCTTGATAGGCTGCTTTAGCAGAAACGTGCAGTTATCGACTACCTGTACGAACTCTGCGACAGAACATGTTCTGGGGAGCTTGTTTGACTTAATAGGATGTAAGATTACTTCAGTCAGCTGCCCAAGCAACCAACCCAACTACCCTCTCCTCCCAAGAAACACTCAAAACCAACTTCTTGGTATAAATGGCCGTAGCAGCCCGTTTATTAAACAAATAAATAACTTCTTCAACTTTTCTTTTAATGATCACAATCATAAACATATAAACACATAAATAAAGTACAATAAATTCAAACACTTTGAGAAAAGGATCCTAGAAGGCAACCCAAGCAAGCTGCGCTCTTCACTCCCCATCTCCACTTGATTTCCACCTTACCCTTGGCCGCAGTCACCGACCCAAAGGTACCAAATCCTCCAAATTATATCTCCATCCACCCCTGTAAGCATTTTAGCCCAAACAGGAGCCCCAGCCATCAGCTTACCGAACCTCATGAGATGCACGCTCCAACGTGTCATGCACCTCTTAAACATTGTATTGCCTTCCAGGACCCTCTATTAACCGGCCCCACTACACCACCCAGTCCACCACTAGCAACCAAATGACCAAACCAAGGGCGGGAGGGTGGGTAACTCACCGCAATGACCCGGACACTGGTATAGATCCCACCCCCACCCCAAATAATATACAGCCCGCGAATTTCAAACTCCACCCACTAATTTTAACCCTGCGGACACCTCAACCTGTAAAACCACTAACCCTTTACTGCCTGAATACTTCCCCCTAAGTCAAGCTTCACTTCGCTACTGTCTGCGCCCCGCTCCGTTGCTCTACTGACTTAATAGGATGTAAGATTACTTCAGTCAGCTGCCCAAGCAACCAACCCAACTACCCTCTCCTCCCAAGAAACACTCAAAACCAACTTCTTGGTATAAATGGCCGTAGCAGCCCGTTTATTAAACAAATAAATAACTTCTTCAACTTTTCTTTTAATGATCACAATCATAAACATATAAACACATAAATAAAGTACAATAAATTCAAACACTTTGAGAAAAGGATCCTAGAAGGCAACCCAAGCAAGCTGCGCTCTTCACTCCCCATCTCCACTTGATTTCCACCTTACCCTTGGCCGCAGTCACCGACCCAAAGGTACCAAATCCTCCAAATGATATCTCCATCCACCCCTGTAGGCATTTTAGCCCAAACAGGAGCCCCAGCCATCAGCTTACCGAACCTCATGAGATGCACGCTCCAACGTGTCATGCACCTCTTAAACATTGTATTGCCTTCCAGGACCCTCTATTAACCGGCCACAGACGAACACAGGTGACAACCTCACCTGTGGCCGTCCCGCCACACCCTCAAAGCTAACTCCAGACCATCCTGCAACCCAGAAGCCCACAGATCCATACCCACATCATTAAGGTGCACACCGTCAGCCTTCAAGAATTGAGACGAAGCAGCCTCCAACTCCCGATGTCGCACCACAAATCCACCCTGGCGCCGAACAAAACGACCCACCTCCTTATTGAGCTTCGCCCGCGCCTTATTAATCCGTTCCACCGACCTTGCAAACCGCCACGACCTTCTAGCAACCACTTCGGACCAAACCACCAACAAATCCGGAAACTCACCCAACAGCCGCAACAGATCCAACTTGATGTCCCGTATCACATCCTGTGAACGACGAACACCTAAGTCATTTCCCCCGACATGCAAAACTAAAATATCGGGAGGCCTATCCAACAGCGCAAAGGCATGAAACTCAGGCAACACCCGACCCCACAACATCCCCCTTACACCAATCCACCGCACTTGCAGCTCCTCCGGCCGAAAACCCAATTGCCTTCCATTTCTCCGCACATCAGCTCTCAATGCTCCCCAGTGGACATACGAGTGGCCTAGAATCCACGCCAAGCACGAAGAGGATCCTAAAAAACAAAAACACACACAATGAGCCTCACCCCCCAACATGCAATCATAAACCACACCGTCCATTATAACATATGAGGGCGAATATACCCCCTAAAGCAATCTGATTCCCACCGGCCAATCCGCTTAATAACCACATCACTTAGACCCCATCTGGCCGCCTCAGTCGCCGCCCCTATCCTGAACGAATGAGAAGCAAATTCCTTGGCCGGATGGCCAGCAGCCGTCAGACACCGCCTGAATATCGCCACAAACTGAAAACGGGACAACGCCAGGCCATTCTGGTGCATCAAAAAGGAACCCGCTACACCCGGTCGTAACGCCAAAAACTCCGCCACACACCGCACAGGGCACAGCACAGACCCGACCAATGGGCGCAACACCACGCAAACCCCTCTTCCAATCTGATCAGTTTTTGACCTTCGCAAAACACAACGCACACCTCCCTCATCCAAACTAACGTCATCCCACAACAGCCCACCGCCACGCACACCACTACTCGCCACCAACTCCGAAACTCTAAAGGCCCCGAAGAAAGCCAAAGAAAAAGCGGCCCGAAACAAACACACCTCATACGACGAATCACACACCATGCCCACCTGTTCCCACAACTGCTGCAACACCGAAAAGGACACTGGACGTCGAGTATCCTTCCTAACCGCGCTGCGCCGATAGCCCTTCAGCGCCTGCCGCACTAAGAAACTCCTGGACACATCCGCCAGACCACGCAAACGCAACCAAAAGGCAACAGCCGCCACCCTCTTGGACGCTACCGAGAAAGACGCTCCAGAGCTATAAGATAAACCCACAAAATACACCAACAACACCTGAAAATCCTCCGCAACCACACAACCGCCAACCTGATCCACCAAACGTTCCCAATGCGACCACACAGAAGAATAAGCTAACCACGTACTCCTACTCACGGACCGCCTAATCAGATCTGATGAGACCCCAAGGCCACGCTCCAGAGCCACTGGGGACAGGACAGACCCTCCGCGTCCGCGCCCGGCACCAAACTGCGAAAACGGTCCCACTGGAAACGGGAAAGAGAATCAGCAATGGAATTACTAACACCAGGAACATGCACTGCCACAAAACACGCATTCAATCTTAACCCTCTGAGAACCAAATGCCGAAGCAACCGCACCACAGGAGGTGAATTAGCCGATTGACTGTTAACCGCCTGCACCACCCCCAAATTATCACAACAGAAGCGCACTCGCTTATTTCGTAATAGCTCTCCCCACAATTCGGTTGCCAACACAATGGGGAACAATTCCAACAGTGCTAGATTACCCAACAATCCGGCCCCCTTCCACTCCTCAGGCCACGGACCCGCACACCATTGCCCTTGACAAAAAGCACCATACCCGCACGAACCAGACGCATCCGTAAACAATTCCAGATCAGCGCTAGCCACCGGCGCCTCCATCCACATTGAACGACCATTAAACTCCACCAAAAACCGCTCCCAAACTTCCAGATCCGCGCGCACTTCCGCAGACAACCGCACAAAATGAAAAGGCACCCTCACACCCGCTGTCGCCATCGCCAAGCGCCGACAGAACACACGACCCATGGGCAAAATTCTGCAAGCAAAATTCAATTTCCCCAAAACCGACTGCACACGACGCAACTGCACTTTCCTCGCCCTACGCAGGAAAGTCACCTCGCTGCGCAAATCCATCACCTTATCCTCTGGCAACCTGCACTCCATTGCCACGCTGTCAATCACAATACCCAAAAACTTGACCGATGTGGCCGGACCCTCCGTTTTCTCCGACGCTAACGGCACGCCGAACCTGGCCGCCACTCGCTCCATCGTGCGTAGCAACACTGAACAAACCCGCGATCCAGCCGGACCCAAAAATAAAAAATCGTCCAGATAGTGCAACACAGAGTTCCAACCTGCTTCCCGCTTCACAACCCATTCCAAAAATGAACTAAAAGTCTCAAACAATGAACAAGAAATCGCGCAACCCATCGGTAAACAACAATCAACATAAAACTGCCCCTCCCATTTAAAACCGAGTAAATGAAAACTGTCCGGATGAATAGGCAGCAAACGGAAAGCCGCTTCAATGTCAGTTTTGGCTAACAACGCCCCATACCCAAAACGTTGCACCCACCGCACCGCTTCATCAAATGACGTATATGACACTGAACACAACTCGTCATCAATACCATCGTTAACCGAACCCCCTGCAGGAAATGACAGATCGTGAATAAGCCGAAACTTGTTAGGCTCCTTTTTCGGCACCAACCCCAACGGAGACACCCACAAGCCTGGCAATGGACAACCTACAAACGGGCCCGCTATTCTACCAGCTAACACTTCCTTGGCAATCTTCTCAGCAACAACCGCCGGGCGAGACAACGCTGAAGCCAAGTTGCGATCCGCAACCGCAACCCCCTCCGAAACACACGGGATCCTAAAACCGTCCCTAAAACCAGCCAACAACAACTCCGCCGCCCCCCTATTTGGATAAATCTTTAGAAAAGGCTCCATCTCGACCACCTTCACCGGAGTCACCCCTCTTCTGCACAGCCTCAAATCACTTACCTTTCCCCCGCTTAAAACACCGTGACAAGCTGTGTGCCCCGCCACAACCGGAGCATTCATGCTTGAACCTGCAATCCGTCGAGTACTTGCAGTACCCCTCATTAAATTGCCAACAACACCCTTTTTTATGTCCACCACTAAATTCTGCTGCCGAGGAACCCCCGGCCGCACCCCGAAAGGGCTGGCCTCCCCCTTTAGGAGCGGACATCAGCCGCATCCATAAGCTGATGTCCTTGTGATCCCACCTAATACTAGGCCGGACCGCCTTCCGCTGACGAAATTGCTCGTCATACCTAAGCCAAGCTACCCCCCCATATGTCCTATACGCCTCCCCAACCGCGTCCATATAGCAGAAAAGCGCCGAACAGTGTTCAGGCGCCTTCTCCCCTACCACACTCGCCAAAATAGCAAAAGCCTGCAGCCAATTCAGAAAAGTGTGCGGAATAAGCCTGTACCGCCGCTTCTCCTCATCCTCCCTTTTGCTCTCCTCCAACCGCACCCTATCCAACTGAAACTTCTCCAACGGAAGCAACGAAAATATCTCCACATATTCGTCCTTCCAAATCTTCTCCCTAACCTCCGGCTTCAAGTGCGCACCCAACGGCCCCTCAAAGCACACGTACACCTCCCCTCTCGCAGCATCCCCCAACCTAACGTCCTCACCAAGTTTTTCCTTACTACTCACGCTCGCCACCACGTCACCCCCCGAAGCACTCACCGCCGTAGCAGGCGCAACACCAGACCCCATCAGACAAGATTGACCGCCACTCCCAGTCTCAGACCCAGGCGCCCACACCGCCGTTGGGGAAGCAGCAGCCCCAGTACCTAAACGAGAAATAAGAGACAACATACCCGCCAGCAATTCCTGTGCCAAACTCTCTGACCCTCCCTTACCTAACTGCCCCTCCGCAACCCCCAACCCACCGCCACCTGGAGCCTGACACGAAGATCTCTCACCTGGCTGACCATGGGGTAACCTCCCAGCCGCCGCAGACCGCTCCGGAACATTCCTTGGCGCCACAACGATCGGAGATGAAGAAGATGGACCGACACCCGACGCGACCACCGACCTGTCGTCCGCTCCGCATTCCTCCACGCTGAGTTCCCCTTCCTCCAACATCGAAGCAGAATGGAGACCCCTACCACCGTCCACGTGGCAGGGTCGCAAATCCAAAGACGCGTCGCTCCCAGGCCCACCAGACGGCGGCCGCCGTCTCAACTCCGCACTGGTCACCGCGTCCACTCCGCTAGCCCTTGACCCACTGGCCCGTTGGCCAATGGCCGCATCACGTCCCCTTGCATCTGTGACACCTGCCTGCTGCACTGGGGGCGGAGCCATACCAGAACCCCCAGCCAGCGATCCATCACTCATCCATCTGCCTGCAATACCCAGGCCCGCCACCGGTGTCGCTGTTGCCGCCGAACGCTCCTCAGGCTGAGACCTCGCAGAATGCTGCCGGCTTCCAGGACCAGGCCGCAGCGCTCACTCCTCCATAGATGCCTCCACAGCCGGCAAGCCCTCACCACAGGAGCGTGAGGCCGCATCCCCTGACGTCCTCCCCGCCGACCTTCTGCCCACCGCTGATGCAGGTGAGCTACCGGAACCGTCGCTCTCCACTCTAGGGACATCCTGCGCCGGACAGGCTTCTTCCCTCTGCGACCCCCCCCCCGCCGGGCCTGGGACGAACGGCGGGAACTGACCCGACCTTCTCCCGCAGGCGCCCGACGAGGTGCTGGATTGCGGCCGCTACGCCTACCAGCCGCCACCGGATCGGCCCTAACCTGTCTCCTAGGCCTCGCTCTCAGGGGGCTCTGCACACGCCGCCGAACCCGGGGGGTCGCCTCAGGACTCAGCCGCTCAGGCGGTACGGACCGCCGGGCCCTAACCCTCCCCACTACCGCAGCCGAAGGCGCCGCCATAGCTGCCTGCAAATTCTGCTGAATCCATTCAGGGCCGTGCCGCTCCGCCGCGGCCCTGACCACAGCCATCAATTCCTCTAAAGCAGACATAATACCGCAGCCCTAACTCACAGCCCCTAACTCACCGCAATGACCCGGACACTGGTATAGATCCCACCCCCACCCCAAATAATATACAGCCCGCGAATTTCAAACTCCACCCACTAATTTTAACCCTGCGGACACCTCAACCTGTAAAACCACTAACCCTTTACTGCCTGAATACTTCCCCCTAAGTCAAGCTTCACTTCGCTACTGTCTGCGCCCCGCTCCGTTGCTCTACTTCTTTTCACCGCGCCAGTGGCTGCTCATGCGCGATGCATTCAGACTTCTGCGGCCATTTGATGAGATCACCAAACAGGTCAGTTGCAGCCAGGTCGCCATCAGTGACATCGTACCTTATGCCTTCTTTCTGGAGCGTGCATTGCGTCATGTCATTGATCAAGCCGTCGAGGAGCAGGAGCTCGAAGATGAGGAAGTCGCAATGCTGAATGAATTCCCAGGGGGAAATACTCCTTCCGAGACAAGTCATCAGGAGTCTGAAGAGGAGTCAGAGGAGGATGGTGGCTGGGGGGGAGGAGAAGGAGCAAGAAGAGCAAGCTTTAAACTTTTCGGGGATCCCTGGTGTTGTCCGTGGCTGGGGGTAGGAGACCGAGGATGACATTCTCCTGGGTGATGAGCAGGAGCCAGGGCGCTCAACAGCTTCCAATTTAGTGCAAATGTGGGCCTTAATGCTCCAGTGTTTGAAGAGGGACCCCCATATAAAATGCATAACGGTCAAGAACCTGTACTAGGTGGCAACGTACTTAGAAAAGCACAAAATGGCGGACATGTTACCAGCATCAAAGAGGGCTGTCAGAATGCAGCATTTCCAGGCCTTGTTGCGAGAGATGCTGCATTCTGCTCTTGCGGGCACTGGCAGAGGAATTTCCACCCACAGCGAAACATGTTCGGGTACCAATCCTACTGGGCCTACAAAAAGAGGGAGGTTTGAAAATGTGTTGATGACTTTGGATATGAGATCATTCGTGCAGCCGACCCATCGACAGCTGCCCTCCAAATCCAGACTCAGGGAACGCCTAGACCGACAGGTGTCCGACTACATCCGGTTAACGGCCGATGTGGATGCTCTGAGAAGCGAGGAACCCCTTGACTACTGGGTGTGCAGGCTTGACCTGTGGCCAGAGCTGGCACAATTTGCCATGGAACTCTTGGCTTGCCCCTCGTCGAGTGTCCTGTACGAAAAGAAGTTCAGCGCAGCAGGGGGGATCGTGACCGATAAGCGCACTCGCCTAGCTCACGACAGTGTGGACTACCTCACATTTTTAAAAATGAATGAGGCATGGATCTCGTTGGAAATTAACACCTGTGATGACCACATGTAATTGAATTTACTCATGCTAGCCCACACATATCCGCCACCACCCAGAACAAAGAATGGTCCTTGACTTATGTATATACAGCGACATAAAAGGCCATTTATGTCAGGTGAATGCCTCATTTTTGGGGCCTGTACTGACAGTTACATTTTTATCCTGTGACCGCCTAATGTACCTTCAGCCACAGAATCCAAAGTTCTTTGCTGTCAGGTGAATGCCTATTGCCTAATTTTTGGGGCCTGTACTGGCCGACAGTTACATATTTATTTTGTGACCGCCTAATGTACCTCCAGCCAATGAATCCAAAGCTCTTTGCTGTCAGGTGAATGCCTATTTCCAAATTTTTGGGGCCTGTACCGGCCGACAGTTACATATTTATCCTGTGGCCGCCTAATGTACCTCCAGCCACAGAATACAAAGTTCTTTGCTGTCAGGTGAATGCAGTTAAATTTTTTTATCTTTAGTCACATAATAACACCCTTGTCTCACTCCTCTGCCTCTCATTATGGTGGCGTATGAACCTCTTTCACCATAAGGACCTTCTAATGTTACAGGGTCATTTGACTGTGATCACCACCCCGTACTGTGCCCCTCACCCCATACTGTGCCCCCTTATACCCTGCATTGTGCCCTCTTACCACACCCTGTGCAGTACCCCTAGTCATTCCCTGTACTGTGCCCTCTTATACCCTTTTATCCAGTCACGGTATGGCGGTGTTATCTGGTCACGGTACTGAGGTGTTATCCGGTCAATGTATGGCGATGGTATCCAATAACTGGATGGCCATAACTGTATCCTTTCCCTGCCCACGCATCCTTTTTTAGACCTGGCATGAGCGGGAAAATTATGCAGATTGCGGTGCTAAGGACCTTTGCGCCACAATCTGTGTCAGAAATACGCCTAAGGCTACTTTCACACTTGCATTTTGTGCGGATCTGTCATGGACGGATCTGTTCAGATAGTACAACCGTCTTCATCCGTTCTGAACGGATCCGGTTGTATTATCTTTAACATAGCCAAGATGGATCCGTCTTGAACAACATTGAAAGTCAATGGAGGACGGATCCGTTTTGTATTGTGCCAGATTGTGTCAATTTGGCAGCGTTTTGGTGTCCGTCTCCAAAGCGGAATGGAGACTGAACTGAGGCAAACTGATGCATTCTCAGCTGATCCTTTTCCATTCAGAATGCATTAGAATGCAAACTGATCCGTTTTGGACCGCTTGTGAGAGCCCTGAACGGATCTCACAAACAGAAAGCCAAAACGCGAGTGTGGAATTAGACTAACATAGCCGTATTTCTATATAATAAATGGCCATCTAATTGTATTATTATTTGGGGGTAGGGCTAATATCTTTATATTATATAGATTCTAGTGTATTATACTGTGCCCTGTATTTCCCAGCAGAAAATGAGCTTTAGGAAACACAATCCTCATCCCTGACCACCAGGACCAGGTAGCACTCTGTCAGTACATGGCGGCCTTCCTGCTCCGCTGTGTACTGGTGCTTATTCTGACACTAGTGCTGGGTTCACATCCTATTTTTGCCATCCATTTAATGCATACCAAAAATGTATGCGTTAACAGATGCCTCAGACTGATGCCGTACAGTGGCGTCCATTGACCATACAGTTCCATAGTAGAAAAAAAAATTATGTTAACGTATGCATTTTTTTAAATCTGCAGGATACAAAAACCTGGAGTGCTGCACATTTGTATACATCAAATCGATAGGAAATAAAAAATTTCTACGCTCCAGCATGGCACATTCTCGAGAGTTTCCCTTTAAGATGCATAAAAATGGCCCCTGATTAAAATACATATTTTTTGTGGGAATTTTTGCCAATGATCCCCCTCTGGTATATCACTGTCCATGTTGTGGGACTATTTGTGTACTTCTAGTAAGTGTTTGCTGGCTGCAAATATGACCTAAAGGTTTTTCAGGTTCGCCTGCTATTAAAGTGAATGGGGCCAGCCGCGAACGCATGGTTCACGAACATTTGATCGAGAACGAGCATTCGCGTTCGCAAATCGTCCCTCCCGATGTTCGTCCATCACTAGCTCTAATGTTTTTTTACTGCTAAGTGCCATTTTAGTCGATTTGTCTGAAACAAAACTGAAAAGATTCAGGTTTGTCTGTCGTCCAAAAAATATCAAAGTTCGGACAGTTCGCACATCCTTAATCCCTACATAATAGTGATCTCTTGATATACAGGATGATTAGACTATCCTCATATGTTTAACAGCATCCTCATAGTCTTGGCAATATGTGCAATTTTCTTGAAGTATTACTATACTTTTTGGTGACTGACAAATGATGCATACATTTTCTGTCTTACTTGTCATGTTTGACAAAGGTCTTTCAACCAAAGTTTCACATCCTTGATTCAACTCTAATAGAGAAATGTATCCATTAGGCTTCTGTATGGAGTGATGAACTTCATGTTCTTTGCTACGGCATTAGTTGCAACCCTAAATGGAGCATCCAAATTTATTGTTTTGAGAGCAGAAAACCCTATTATCAAATGTGCATTGTAAGGAATAATGTTCCTTCTACTATACATTATCTGTAAAGAATAAATCAAGGCAACTGGACTTACTGTAGATTTCTTGAAAACATTTCACTCGTTCTTCCAATGAGCTTTCTCAATTCTGAGTGACTGTACAAGAATTCTCTGGGAATAAATATGTAGGAGGCCATCTACGTAAAAATGGAGATGCCAAGCTTGAATAGAGGTGGGGGGGTTAGACATCTATTGTCTGCCACATACAATGCTGTCTTGACACCTTTTTCTGGGAGAAACCTCGTTGGAAGAACGAGTTAAAACGTTTTCAAGAAATCTACAGTAAGTCCAGTTGCCTTGATTTATTCTTTACAGATATACCTTGACCTGGATAAATAAGAACCTTCACAGAATACATTATTTAGACCTGTATATTCAATGAGGGGCAAAGGGAAAGACAGAGAAATTAGCATGACTAAATCTATACACCTCTCCGTAACCTTCCCTTGGTCTTGAGTGTGTTGGTTTAGGCGTAAACCTTGCATAGCACTATAACTAATTTATCTACATGTCACGGTCCCTCAAGTGACTTATGTCAGGAAATCAAGGAGATTGGCTGAGCGTGGAGGAATCTAAGAACCTCCTTGATTTATCTTGATTCAGTTTTGATAGGGTTAATGACTACTTCCCTTTTCTCAACTGTTGCTCAGTGGTCATCACTTCTACCCTTTATAGTCTCACCCCACCCTTCTTACTATGCGGTTGATAGCTTAATTTGGGTTTGACTGAGCTGGTGTGATATCCTCTCTGGTGTTCCTGTTCTTCCATCTCTACAGAAGTTAAGTGTCGCGTTTGTGTTTGTTATATTCCCTGTTGTTGTATCTGGGCCTGAGACAGAGACTTCCATTTGTCCATCTGGGAAGAATTGGGTTGTCTCTGGTCCTATACTTATTCCAGGGATTTATAGGGAATTCAGGGCCTAGGTATCCTGCTTATGAATATTCCTACCTTTAAGGTCTATTCATATTGACAGGTAGTCAGGGCCCCGGTTAGGGTTGTCTAGGAGGTGACCTGCTTCTTCCCTAGTTTGCAGGCCCAGTTACTGTTCCCCTTCCCTCCTGTATTCAGTGTGGAGTTTCCCTCCACACTGATCGTGACATTATCAACCACCACAAAAACCGCCATTTCGTTCAGGTCAGTGCAGCTATGGATCCTATATCTGTACTGGTCGAGCAGCTGCAGGGTCTTTGGAGGTAGCTGACCTCCGCGCAACAGTCTTACGGATTCAGAGACCACAGGCGGCTGGTTCGGATGGTGGGTACCAGGTCTGCCCTGAACCTAAGGTTGCCCTCCCGGACAGATTTACAGGGGGTAGTGCCAATTTCATTCAGTTCAGGGAATTGCGTAAATTGTACTTTAAGCTGCATCCATACTAATCCATACTGGGGATGAGTGTCAACATGTGGGTAAGATCATTTCTTTGCTTAAGGAAGACTTGGGCTTTATCTCTGCCAACCGGATGACCGTCCCTCCACTCGGTAGATGAATATTTTAGATCCTTGGGTCTTATTTATGATGACCCGAATCAGATCTCTCAGGCTAAGACCAAGTTACGTGGTTTACGGCAGGGAGAACGCTCCGCAGAGATCTATTTCTCTGAATTTAGGAGATGGGCTACGGATACGGAGTGGAATGATCCTGCTTTCCGTAGCCAGTTCTGTGAGGGTCTATCTGAGAGGCTGCAGGATGTGTTGGCCTTTCATAAAAACCTGAGTCATTGGAATCAGCCATGTCCCTTGCTGTACATCTGGATAGACACCTGAGGGGGAGATCTAAGGGTCCTCATCCTCAGGACGTACTGTCAAATAAGGTGGCGGCTTCCTTTGACACTTATGGTAAAGAGACACCTGTGGTTACGCCTTGTGAGGAGCCTATGCAGTTGGGGGAGCTACTCCTTGGACTGCTGGTAAGAACTCTGGTCATATGAAGGGAGTCTGTTTTTGTTGTGGAAAGAAGGGACATTTAGTAAATATTAGTCCGTACATTCAGCGTCAAGGTGTAAACAAAAAAAAAAAAACACTTAATCCTCATATTACTATTGGTGGTGTGGGTGGGGAGCAAGAAAACTTTTTTTTTGTCATTTTCTGGTAGTACCCGATTTCTCCTGTCTGCCAAGGTGGCGCTACAGTCCAAAACTGTGGAAATCGAGGTATTTATTGACAGTGGGGCTGGGGTTAACCTGATTGATGGACAGTTTGTTCGTATTCAAGGGTTGACTACTAGTGCACTAGAGAGAAGCATTTCTGTCTTTGCAATTGATTCTGCACCTCTTATCCAAAAATGCCTGTCGCAGGTGGTAAATTACATCCATTTAAGAGTGGGTGATTTCCATCAGGAATATGTCTCGAGTTATGTGTTGGAGGGTATGCCTGCTCCGATGGTTTTGGGCTTACCATGGTTAAGCAAACATAACCCTACCATCGACTGACAAGCGAGACAGATTCTTGACTGGAGTGATTTTTGCATGGACAACTGTCTTAATGCATCTTTCTCTGTGGTCACCACTAAAACTGTATCCTCGTTCATTTCCGAATTTTCTGATGTGTTTTCCGAGAGTGGTAACCAGGAGTTACCCCCGCATCGGGAGTTTGATTGTCCCGTCAATATTATTCCTGGAGCTAAACTGCCCAAATCTCGGTTGTGCAATCTTTCAGAGCCCGAAAGAAAGACTATTTGAGAGTATATCACAGAGAGCTTGGCAAAGGGTCATATCAGACCATCCAAATCCCCAGTGGCTGCTGGGTTGATCTTTTTAAAAAAAAAAGATGGTACCGTTAGACCATGTCTGGACTTCCGTGAGCTTAACCGTATTTCCATCCATGATTCTTACCCCCTTCCTTTGATTCCAGATTTGTTTAGTCAGATTGTCGGTGCCAAAGTGTTCTCTAAATTGGATGTGAAGGGGGCATATAATCTGGTAAGGATCAGGGAGGGGGATGAGTAAAAGACTGCATTTAATACCCCTGAGGGTCATTTTGAAAACGTGGTCATGCCCTTTGGGTTAAACAAAGCTCCAGCGGTTTTTCAACACTTTATCAATGACATCTTTCATCATCTGGTGGGGAGATTTGTTGTTCTATATCTGGATGACATACTAATTTATTCTCCAGACATGGAGACTCATAAGGATCATGTGAGACAGGTGTTACAGATCCTAAAAGGGAAAAATTAGTTTTTGCTGTTTAGTAAGTGCGGTGTTGGACTGGGATCGACCCAAAAATCTGAAAGCGCTTATGCATTTTTTGGGATTCACCAACTATTACCGTAAATTCATCTGTGGTTAAATCTTTAAAAGACATGACTAGGAAGAGGGTCGATTTCTCTGTTTGGTCTGAGGTGGCATTACAAGTCTTTTCTGCTGTGAAGGAATGGTTTGCTTTAGCCCCTACTCTGGTGCAACCGGACGTGTCTCAGCCATTCATTGTAGAGATTGACGCATCCGAGGTAGGGGTGGGAGCAGTTTTGTTGCAAGGTCCTTCACCTAGTAAATGGCGCCCATGTGCTTTTTTCTCTAAAAAACGTTCGACTGCTCAAAGAAATTATGACGTGGGTAATGGGGAATGTCTGGCCATTAAGTTGGCTTTTGAAGAATGGAGCCATTGTTTGGAAGGAGCAATTCATCCTTTTATGGTAATTACTGATCACAAAAATCTGGCCTACCTTGAGTCGGCTAAATGACTGAATCCAAGGCAGGCTAGATGGTCGCTGTTTTTCACCAGATTTAACTTAATTGTCACCTTAAGAACACAAAGGTGGATGCTTTGTCGTGCAGCTTTCCTGAAGAGGGGGTGATTCTAAAGATCCTAGTCCTATTTTGTCTGAAGGGGTAGTCATATCTGCCCTATATCCTGATCTTTAGGCTAAGGTGTTGGAGGCCCAAGAGGAAGCTCCGGACTCTTGTCCTCCAGGGAAATTGTTTTTTCCTTCAGACTTATGCCATAAGGTATTTGAGGAACATCACTGTACTGTCTTGGCTGGACACCCTGGGAGTAGATCCACTGTCGATCTTATCTTGCGCAGATTTTGGTGGCCAGGGTCTGCGTAAGTGTGTTGAGAACTATGTGTCAGCCTGTTGTACCTGTGCTCATGCTAAGGTGACACATACTCGGCTTTCTGGATCTCTTCTGCCGTTACCCATCCCATCCACACCTTTACGCATTTGTCCATGGACTTTATCACGGATTTACCGAATTCTTCGTGAAAAACTGTGATCCTGGTGGTAGTTGATCGATTTAGCAAAATAGCACATTTTACAGCATTGCCTGCTCTACCTAATGCAAAGACTCTTGCACAGGTGTTTGTCGATAACATCGTGAAACTACATGGCATTCCCTCTGATGTGGTGTCTGATCGGGGGACTCAGTTTGTTTCCAGATTCTGTAAAGCGTTCTGTACTCGACTGGGGGTACAATTGACCTTTTCTTCGGCTTTTCATCCTCAGTCAAACAGACAGATAAAGCGCACCAATCAGAATCTGGAGACTTACTTGAGATGTTTTGTTTTGGAGAACCAGGAGAAGTGGTCTTCATTCTTGTCGTTAGCTGAGTTTGCCATTAATAACCATAGACAGGATTCCACTGATAAGTCGCCGTTTTTTTGAGCATATGGATTCCATCCACAGTTTGGCACATTTTCTGGTTCTCAAACTTCCAATATTCCTGAGGAGAATGATTTTCCTCTACTTTGTCTTTGATTGGGCGGAAAATTCAAAATAACCTGAAAAAGATGGGCAACAGGTGTAAGCGTGTGGCTGACAGGAGACGTATGAATGGTTCCGACCTGAGAGTGGGTGATTCTGTGTGGCTGTCCACAAGAAACATTAAGCTTAAGGTACCTTCTTGGAAGTTGGGCCCAAGATTTATTGGTCCATATAGGATCACTGCCATTGTTAACCCTGTAGCCTTCCGTCTTGAACTTCCTCATGCTTTGAAAATTCATAATGTATTTCATAAGTCTTTGTTGAAGAAATGTGTCGAACCTGTTGAGCCGTCCTCCTTGCCTCCTGATCCTGTCATGGTGGACAGTAATTTACAATTTCAAATCAGCAGGATTGTGGACTCCCAAGTTCTCCATAGATCCCTCCAGTATCTCGTTGTTACGGACGTTCCCGTGGCAGGTACCAGGAGATCGGAGAGACTGGCAACTCGTGGGTTAAATTGACTGGTCCTTTGCTGGTAGTACCCGATTTCTCCTGACTGCCGAGATGGCTCTAGAGTCAAAAACTGTGGAAATTAAAGTATTTATTGACAGCAGGGCCGGGGTGAACCTGATTGATGCTCAGTTTGTCCACATGCACGGGTTATCAACAAGTACATTAAAAAAATACATTCCTGTATTTGCTATTGATTCGGCCCCTCTTACTCAGAGGTGCTTGTCGCAAGTTTTGCATGATATCAGATTAAGAGTGGGTGACTGTCTTGGAAGGTCTCCCTGCACCTATGGTTCTGGGTTTACCGTGGCATGCCAAGCATAATCCTACTATCAATTGGCAAGCTAGGCAGATTCTGGATTGGGGGAAATATTGCATTGATAATTGTCTCAATACATCCTTTTCTGTGGTTACTACTAAGGCTGTACCCTCTTTTATATCCGAGTTTGCCGATGTGTTTTCTGATAGTGGATGTTAGGATTTACTTTCCTGTCGGGAATATGATTGCCCAGTCAATCTTATTCCTGGGGCTAAATTGCCTAAATCTAGGTTGTATAATCTTTCTGAACCTGAAAGGCAGGCCATGAAAGAATATATTGCCGAGAGTTTGAAGAAAGGGCACATAAGACCTTCCAAGTCTCCAGTGGCTGCAGGGTTATTTTTTGTAAAAAAAAAAAGATGCAGGTCTTCAGCTCAATCAGATTACTATCCTTGATCCTTACCCTCTTCCTTTGATTCCCGATTTGTTTAACCAGATTATTGGTGCAATGGTGTTCTCCAAATTGGATTTAAGATGGGCATATAATCTGGTTAGGATCAAAAAGGGGATGAATAGAAGACGGCTTTTAATACTCCTGAGGGGCACTTTGAGAACCTGGTCATGCCTTTCGGGTTGACCAATGCTCCGTCAGTCTTCCAATATTTTATGAATGACATCTTTCATCACCTGGTGGGGAGGTTTGTTATCGTGTATTTGGATGACATTTTTATTAATTCTCCTAACATTTTAACACATCAGAATCATGTGAGACAGTTGTTACAGATTCTAAGAAATAATAAATTGTTCGCAAAATTAGAGAAGTGTGTTTTTGCGGTACACGAGGTGCAGTTCTTAGGCTACCTGCTGTCATCTTCGGGTTTTCAAATGGATCCTGAAAAAGTCTGTGCTGTATTGGACTGGGATCGACCCGAAAATCTGAAGGCTCTTATGCGGTTTTTAGGATTCAACAACTATTACCGAAAATGTATTAAGAATTATTCGACAATAGTAAAACCCTTAACGGACATGAATAAGAAAGGGACGGATGTCTCTGTATGGTCTGATTCAGCGTTGCAAGCCTTTTCTGTGATTAAGGAATGCTTCTCTTAAAAACCTGAGTCTGGAGCTGCAACTGTTGAGGAAAATACAGTCCTAGTCTGGGCACAGATCCAAATAATATCTCAAAAGGGGATAAATCAGACCTTTTTCCAGGGGTGGTTCTGATGGAGTACAGGACCAGTGGGAGGCACTCTGTCCAGGGCCTTCCAGTCTCTCTCATGGCCTTCTGCATTTTTAGTTTTATTGTGCTATTCAATCTTTCGATACGGCTTCTGCTTTGGGGGTGATAGGCTATGTGGAAAGCCTGACTGACTTAAAGAGCTCCCATTATCTCCCTCATCACCTCCCCAGTGAAATGGCTTCCTCTGTTTGATTCTATGACCTCTGGTACCCCATACCTGTAGACAAGTTCACTGACCAATTTCTTTGCCGTATTATTAGCGTTTGCAGCCGATACTGGGTAGGTTTCTGGCCATCCTGAAAAGAGATCAACGCACACAAGCATATATTCATATACTCCCACTTTTGGAAGTTGTATATAATCTATCTGCAATCTCTGAAACGGGTAAAATGGCCTGGGTGTGTGTTTCTTGTGTGTTTTTACTACCTGTCCTGGGTTAATCAGAACACAGATCATGCAACCCTGTACAAACCTGCTGGCAGTTGTGGAGAAACCAGGTGCAATCCATTTCTTCAGCACAGTGTCCACCATTGGCCTTTTGGCCAGGTGTGTAAGCCCGTGGGCCTCTTGTGCCATCATAAGGTAGAGAGCCCTGGGGAGGCAAATTTTACCTGAGACCTTCTTAGAGACCTTGCTCATTCAGGGCTGCTCCTTTCTGTACCCAAAAATTTCTCTCTCTTTCATCTGCCTGTGCAGACAGTTTAACCAGCACGTCTTCAGACATGTGGTGCGGCTTCAGGGCGACCTCATAGTTCCAAGGCTTCAATGCTGCCTGTTTGGCAGCTTGATCTGCCCTGTCATTGCCCCTAGCCTCACCAGTTTACTGCCTGGTATGTGCTTTTACTTTTACAATGGCTACTTCCTCTGGAAGCAACAGTGAGTTCATTAACAAACACAAACACAGCATCTTTGTTTTTAATTGGTTGCCTTGCTTAAGTGAGGAAGTTTCTGGCCCTCCAGATGGGGCCATAGTCATGTGCAATACTGAAGCCATACCTGGAATCTGTGAAAATATTTTCTCTTTTACAATGTGCCATTTTACATGCTTCAGCTAGTGCCTTCAGCTCAGCCTCCTGTGCTGACATGTGAGGAGGGAGTGGTTCAGCCAATACTACCTCATGTTGCGTGACCACTGCATATCCAGTATGAAATCGGCCATCCTTACCCATGTATCTGCTGCCATCTACAAAAAAACTCAAGATCTGGATTAGACAAAGGTTGATCATGTACATGAGAAAATCCAGATGTATCTTGTTTCATCAATTGTACACAGTCATGTGAATCATTTTCATTTAAATCATTTAAAAGAGAACCTGTACCTCCCTCCCCCATTTATGAATCTGTAATAGGCAGCAACGTTGCAGGATTCAGAATCGTACATCTTTTGAATGTAATTGAGTCAGGCATAAGGAGGCAGCACTGCAATCTAAGTTGATGGGCCATTGATATGTGCTTTGACTGTACTTGATTGAGGATTTCTTGAATGTCATGAGGAGCCTGTAACACCAGGGGGTAATCAAGCACAATTTCTGATCCTTTTTCCACCATGAGTTGCACTGCCGCCACCGCCCTGACACATGAAGGGGCGCCGCACGCTACAGGATCTAATCTGGCAGAAAAGTAGGCACCCGGGCGCTGCCTGTCTCCATGTTTCTGTGTCAGGACTGAGATGATATGGCCACTCAGCTCTGAGCAGAATAGATTAAAAGGATGGTCATAGTTGGGTATTCCCAGTGCAGGTGCTGACAAAATTGCCAATTTAAGAGTGTAAAAAGACTGTTCTGCCTGGTCACTGAGAGAAAAGGGTTCAGTACTCAGACAATCATACAAAGGCTGCATCAACATGGATGCATTTCGAATCCAGGGTCTGCAATAAGACACCAGTCCCAAAAACATTCTGAGGGGTTTTGGCCCCCGAGGGAGTGTGATATCTTTTACTGACTGTTTTCTTGCCTCAGTGAGGTGACGGGCATCTTCTGACAAACAGTGACCGAGGAAAGTAACACGGGATTGGCCAAATTGCAGTTTGTCCTTTGAAAATTTACAACCACTTTCTGCCAGAAAGATCAACAATGACAATGATGCATTTTTACATGTTTCATAACTGGGGGCACAAAGCAACAGATCATCAACATATTGCAAAAGGACTATACCATCTAGAAATGGACCACTGAAGGGCTTGAGTATACATGGTGGGTGAATTCTGGCCATCCTGTAGCAGTACTGTCCGGGTATACTGTGTACCCTTAAAAGTTATGCAAACAGATATTGACAGTCCTTGTGCATAGGAACACTGAAAAATGCATTTGCAAGATCAATCACAGTATAACATGAAGCCTTTGAAGGCACTTGCATCAACAAGGTATGTGGATTGGGGACAATCAGGGTCTGTAGGACAGTGACCTTGTTGATTTACCTTAGGTCATGTACCATCCTATAAGTTATAGGCTGACCTTTTATGGCCTTTTTCTTGACCGGAAACAGGCGAGTATTGGCAGGTGAGTTGGTAATGACCAGGATCCCCATTTGAACATATTGTTCAATCTGCTCGGTGACAGACTGTTCTTATGCGTGACTCGGAGGATACTGGCGGACCCGAGGTGGAATGCACCCGGGTTTCAAATGAACCATGATAGGAGTGACATCCAATCTACCAATATCAGTTTTACCCTTTGCCCACAATTTGTCGGGGACTGGTTGCAGGTCCTGCACCAAATGTACCACATAGGATGTTTGGTCCGGCTCCAGGTGTAAAGCTAAATCCCGGGTTAAAACATCATCGGGGGTGTCAATATCTACATGTGTGGTACCATCTTCATTAAAGTGAATATGAGTCCCCAGTGCCTGCAGGACATCAGTACCCAGGAAATTGAATGGGATATTTTATTTTACTAACAACTGAGTCCCCACTGTACTATCTTCATCAGAATAGTTTCAGGAACAAAAACAACTTCCCCTGTGAACCCTGAGGCGGGTACACGTTGTCCACTTATCTGCCATGATTTCATATCATGTGGATTAATTACGGTTTTGGCTGCCCTCATGTCAACTAAACAGGGAACCTGCTGATTGCCCACCTGAACTGCTATTTTGATCCTGCAACCTTCAGTCGCCGCGGTCATGGTAGATAAGGACACGGGGTTTGCCAACTTCCTATTGTGATGTCACTGGACCAGGGGTGTGCACTGAACCCTGGTTCTGTGAGTTCACCTGTTGTTCTTGAGGGGGTAACCATCAATTTCTGCGTATGTGACCAGGTTTGCCACAATTGTAACATCTGAAGTCACCCCCCCCCCCTGTCTGGTCTGTCCCTGTTGACCAGACCATGTTCTCTGTTGTCCTTGCACCAAATTTATTTTTGAGGATTTGGTAGTGGACATGTCTAGTTCTAAACCCTTAGCAGCAACAACTAACTGAGTTAGTGCTGTCACCCACTATTCAGGCTTACATGCCTTCAGTTTTGTCTGGAGGGCAGGTCTCAGTCCCTCCATGAAAGCAGATGTAAGTAACTTCTGTCCCATAGGTCCAGTGGTATCCCAACCCATGTCTGTCCACACTGTCCGTAGACTAGACTCAAATGCCACTACTTCTTCTTTAGTCTCCTGTATTACATCTTTTAAACTACAGGCGCTGTCATCTTCCTTTGTCCTGGCCCATCTGCCAAAAATCCTGCAATATTCTATGCCCGATGCGTCTGCCTTTTCCCAGTCAGACCATGAGGACTGGTCAGTTTTTACCCTTTCATCCAGCAACTGTTCTTTTAGAGGGTTATATGGTGATTCTCCCATTTTTAAGGCCACTAAGTCATTTAAGTCAGCCCATGTTGCCCTATATGTGGCTTGTATCTGTTGTAACATATGGTGGGCAGGCATAGGTCTTGTCAGTGGGTCAGGAATTCTACCTAAAAGTCCCATCTGATCCTTAGGACTCCAAGGTAAATATGACAGTATGTGTTGTTCATACTGACCTCTCACTGGTGGGGCTTGGAGAGCCTGATTGTCTGCCCCGTCTACTCCCTCTCTGACCCCGTCAACTGGTAGTGGTGTTGGTGGTAGTGGAATAAAATCTGTTCTGACAGTCACTGGGTACAGTCCTGTCCGTGGTCTGGGCTTCAGTGTCCCACAAACTCTACATGTCTCAGTCCAGTCAAAGTCCTGATTTCCACAAACACCACATGTCCATTATCCCGGACCACTCGTGACCATCAGATAAGAGGGCGGTGGGGCACAGGGTACTGGACACTTTGTCTTTCAGTCCGTCCACGTCATCCTTTTTCACATTGGTATCAGAATACATACAGTCAGGTCCATAAATATTGGGACATCAACACAATTCTAAGATTTTTGGCTCTATACACCACCACAATAAATTTGAAATGAAACAAACTAGATGTGCTTTAACTGCAGAAAGTGAGTTTTAATTTGAGGGTATTTACATCCAAATCAGGTGAATGGTGTAGGAATTACAACAGTTTGCATATGTGCCTCCTACTTGTTAAGGGACCAAAAGTAATGGGACAGAATAATAATCATAAATCAAACTTTCACTTTTTAAAACTTGGTTGCAAATCCTTTGCAGTCAATTACAGCCTAAAGTCTGGAACGCATAGACATCACCAGACGCTGGGTTTCATCCCTGGTGATGCTCTGCCAGGCCTCTACTGCAACTGTCTTCAGTTCCTGCTTGTTCTTGGGGCATTTTCCCTTCAGTTTTGTCTTCAGCAAGTAAAATGCATGCTCAATCGGATTCAGGTCAGGTGATTGACTTGGCCATTGCATAACATTCCTCTTCTTTCCCTTAAAAAACTCTTTGGTTTCTTTTGCAGTATGCTTTGGGTCATTGTCCATCTGCACTGTGAAGCACCGTCCAATGAGTTCTGAAGCATTTGGCTGAATATGGGCAGATAATATTGCCCGAAACACTTCAGAATTAGGCTACTTTCAGACTAGCGTTCAGAGAGGATCCGTCTGGTGTCTGCACAGACGGATCCTCTCCTATAATGCAGACGTTTGGATCCGTTCAGAACGGATCCGTCTGCATTATAGTTTAGAAAAAATTCTAAGTCTGAAAGTTGTTCAGACGGATCCGTCCAGACTTTACATGGAAAGTCAATGGGGGACGGATCCGTTTGAAAATTGAGCCATATGGTGTCAACTTCAAACGGATCCGTCCCCATTGACTTACATTGTAAGTCTGGACGGATCCGTTTGCCTCCGCACGGCCAGGCGGACACCCGAACGCTGCAAGCAGCGTTCGGGTGTCCGCCTGCTGAGCGGAGCGGAGGCTGAACGCTGCCAGACTGATGCATTCAGAGCGGATCCGCGTCCACTCAGAATGCATTGGTAGCTGGACGGATGCGTTCGGGGCCGCTTGTGAGACCCTTCAAACGGAGCTCACAAGCGGAGCCCCGACGCTAGTGTGAAAGTAGCCTTAATCCTGCTGCTTTTGTCAGCAGTCACATCATCAATAAATACAAGAGAACCAGTTCCATTGGCAGCCATACATGCCCACGCCATGACACTACCACCACCATGCTTCACTGATGAGGTGGTATGCTTAGGATCATGAGCAGTTCCTTTCCTTCTCCATACTCTTCTCTTCCCATCACTCTGGTACAAGTTGATCTTGGTCTCATCTGTCCATAGGATGTTGTTCCAGAACTGTGAAGGCTTTTTTAGATGTCATTTGGCAAACTCTAATCTGGCCTTCCTGTTTTTGAGGCTCACCAATGGTTTACATCTTGTGGTGAACCATCTGTATTTACTCTAGTGAAGTCTTCTCTTGATTGTTGACTTTGACACACATACACCTACCTCCTGGAGAGTGTTCTTGATCTGGCCAACTGTTGTGAAGGGTGTTTTCTTCACCAGGGAAAGAATTCTTCCGTCATCCACCACAGTTGTTTTCTGTGGTCTTCCGGGTCTTTTGGTGTTGCTGAGCTCACCGGTTCGTTCCTTCTTTTTAAGAATGATCCAAACAGTTGTTTTGGCCATGCCTATTGTTTTTGCTATCTCTCTGATGGGTTTGTTTTGTTTTTCAGCCTAATGATGGCTTGCTTCACTGATAGTGACAGCTCTTTGGATCTCATCTTGAGAGTTGACAGCAACAGATTCCAAATGCAAATAGCACACTTGAAATTAACTCTGGACCTTTTATCTGCTCATTGTAATTGGAATAATGAGGGAATAACACACACCTGGCCAGCAATAGAACAGCTGAGAAGCCAACTGTCCCATTACTTTTGGTCCCTTAACAAGTGGGAGGCACATAAGCAAGCTGTTGTAATTCCTACACCGTTCACCTGATTTGGATGTAAATATCCCCAAATTAAAGCTGGCAGTCTGCAGTTAAAGCACATCTAGTTCGTTTAATTTCAAATCCATTGTGGTAGTGTATACAGCCAAAAATCTTAGAATGGCGCTGATGTCCCAATATTTATGGACCTGACTGTATTTCCTCCAAATGCTACGCTTGGCCATTTCTCATTCTTCACTTTCTCTGCTGCCCGACACCAACATTCCACAACCTCCTCACATTCCTGATCCTTCATCCAACCACTATGTGGTCTTTTGAACCTTTCCCAAACTTCAGAATCTAAATTACCATGTTTCATACCCGCCTTCTGTAACACCTTCACTGTCTATTTCTTGTCTTGTTTTCCTTCTACATCTTTGACTATGTGTTTGACTAATTTGTACTAGAGATATCGCGAACATAAAATTTTCCATTCGCGAACGGCGAACGCGAAATTTCGCAAATGTTCGCAAACGGGCGAACCGGGCGAACCGCCATTGACTTTTAAAACCCATTGAATTTTAAAACCCACAGGGACTCTTTCTGGCCACAATAGTGATGGAAAAGTTGTTTCAAGGGGACTAACACCTGGACTGTGGCATGCCGGAGGGGGATCCATGGCAAAACTCCCATGGAAAATTACGTAGTTGACGCAGAGTTGGGTTTTAATCCATAAAGGGCATAAATCACCTAAAATTCCTAAATTGTTTGGAATAACGTGCTTTAAAACATCAGGTATGATGTTGTATTGATCAGGTAGTGTAACGGTTACGCCCGCTTCACAGAGACAGACCAAACTCCCTGTTTAACGCACCGCAAACAGTCCATTTGCACAACCGCAAACTCTCCATTTGCACAAGGTTGGATATCAAGCTAGCCATGTCCCGTTCCTTGTCCTCACTGATGTCATTGAAGGTCTCTTCCTCCACCCAGCCACGTACAACACCAAGGGTCCCCGAAAGGTGACAACAAGCCCCCTGGGACGCCTGCTGTGGTTGGTCTTCCACCTCCTCAAATCCTCAATTCCTCCTCTGACTCCTCTTCTTCAGACTTTTCTCTCTGCGTTGCCTCTCTCTGCGTTATTATAAGGTGTGTTAAGTAGTACTATTCCTATCAGTTTAATCCCTGTTACGTCCCCTATCAGGGGACGTGTATATGGCATCGATTTTAGGAACGGGGAGATGGAAAAAGATGCTTGGTCGGTCCTCCTACTTCAAATTTGGGGCACTGCGCATGCAATCTAATGTGCCGCCAGATAGTTGTGGTGTGTTATGTTGTTCTATTCTTATCAGTTTAATCCCTGTTACGTCCCCTATCAGGGGACGTGTATATGGCATCGATTTTAGGAACAGGGAGATGGAAAAAGATGCTTGGTCGGTCCTCCTACTTCAAATTTGGGGCACTGCGCGTGCAATCTAATGTGCCGCCAGATAGTTGTGGTGTGTTATGTTGTTCTATTCTTATCAGTTTAATCCCTGTTACGTCCCCTATCAGGGGACGTGTATATGGCATCGATTTTAGGAACTGGGAGATGGAAAAAGATGCTTGGTCAGTCCTCCTACTTCAAATTTGGGGCACTGCGCGTGCAATCTAATGTGCCGCCAGATAGTTGTGGTATGTTATGTTGTTCTATTCTTATCAGTTTAATTCCTGTTACGTCCCCTATCAGGGGACGTGTATATGGCATCGATTTTAGGAACGGGGAGATGGAAAAAGATGCTTGGTCGGTCCTCCTACTTCAAATTTGGGGCCCTGCGCGTGCAATCCAATGTGCCACCAGATAGTTGTGGTGTGTTATGTTGTTCAATTCTTATCAGTTTAATCCCTGTTACGTCCCCTATCAGGGGACGTGTATGGAATAGATTTTAGACAACCGCAAAGAGTTGTCAATAGTTGACACATTAATGACATACATTTTATACCTCTATGCGTCAATCTTGGTGTAGTGATGACTGTGCTCGTGCGCACATTTGGAAGATTGCAGGCGATGGGGGTTTTTCAAAGCCTATGGTCGTGCTGAGGTAGTTCAGTGACAGTTAAGTGACCCAGAAAACAATGATTCTGCAGTGTGGGCCCATTGTTGGCCTAGTAGGCTTTAATGATCACCTTAGATGATCACAAAGAAAATTAATGTTTTTTCTATGCAAAATTATCCAACCGATCGCTTTTGGTCTGTTCACAATGAAGCAACGACCTTATCATTTGGGGTGTGCCAACATTGCCATTGTCAACACACTCATAGAGGTCGTCGCTTCATTGTGATACGCAAGCCCCTTCACCACGACAAGGTAATGATCACGAAGGGGAAATGACACATGTATGTGCTTTTTTTTTGTTTGGTTTTTGAAGCCACAGTGCAGCACCAGAGGCATGAAAAATTAGGTGTTGTTGCAGGCCAGAAAAATTTATGTTTGTTTCTCAGGCAGAAAGTGCCCTAAAACATTGCGGCTTGAACCCTAGTTGGTGGCGGATAAGTCACGCAAGTCATCCGGCATTCAGAGATAAAATACAGCAGCGTGTGGACCATTTTTAGCCCAAGGCAGCTCATCTCATCAGGCCTTTTTAGACGAATGTATCGCACACTGTCAGTCCCTTTGGGATCCATCCCTCATTCCTCTAAATAAAGGTGAGGTAATCTAGACTTTTTTGACCTAGGCGACTTCTCTTCTCAGTGACAATACCTCCTGCTGCACTGAAGGTCCTTTCTGACAGGACACTTGAAGCGGGGCAGGCCAGAAGTTCTATCACAAATTGGGATAGCTCAGGCCACAGGTCAAGCCTGCACACCCAGTAGTCAAGGGGTTCATCGCTCCTCAGAGTGTCGATATCTGCTGTTAAGGCGAGGTAGTCTGCCACCTGTCGGTCGAGTCGTTCTCTGAGGGTGGACCCCGAAGGGCTGTGGCGATGCGTAGGACTTAAAAAGCTCTGCATGTCCTCCATCAACAACACGTCTGTAAAGCGTCCTGTCCTTGCCGGCGTGGTCGTGGGAGAAGGAGGATTACTTTCACCTCTTCCCCTGTTAGATTCCCGTTGTGCTGTGACATCACCCTTATACGCTGCGTAAAGCATACTTTTTAATTTATTTTGGAACTGCTGCATCCTTTCCGACTTGCGGTAATTCGGTAACATTTCAGGCACTTTCTGCTTATACCGGGGGTCTAGTAGCGTGGCCACCCAGTACAGGTCGTTCTCCTTCAGCCTTTTTATACGAGGGTCCCTCAACAGACACGACAGCATGAAGAACCCCATTTGCACAAGGTTGGATGCCGAGCTACTCATGTCCCGTTCCTCGTCCTCAGTGATCTCACTGAAGGTATGTTCTTCCCCCAGCCACGTACAACACCACGGGTACCAGATAGGTGACAACGAGCACCCTGGGATGCCTGTTGTGGTTGGTCTTCCTACTCCTCCTCAAAGCCACATTCCTCCTCTGACTCCTTTTCCTCACAATCCTCTTCCAGCGTTGCCGCAGGTCCAGCAAGCGACGCTGATAAGGCTGTTTCTGGTGGTGATGGTGACCACAACCCTTCCTCTTCCTCTTCACGCTCATCTACGGCCTGATCCAGCACTCTTCGAAGGGCATGCTCCTGGAAGAAAACAAATGGTATGATGTAGCTGATAGTGCCTTCGGTGCGACTGACTAGGTTTATCACCTCCTCAAAAGGACGCATGAGCCTACAGGCATTGCGCATGAGCGTCCAGTAAAGTGCAAAAAAATTCCCAGCTCCGCAGAGGCTGTCCTAGCACCCCGGTCATACAAATACTCGTTGACGGCTTTTTCTTGTTGGAGCAGGCGGTCGAACATTAGGAGTGTTGAATTCCAACGTGTCGGGCTGTCGCAAATCAAGCGCCTCACTGGCATGTTGTTTCGCCGCTGGATATCTGAAAAGTGCGCCATGGCCGTGTAGAAACGCCTGAAATGGCCACACACCTTCCTGGCCTGCTTCAGGACGTCCTGTAAGCCTGGGTACTTATGCACAAAGCGTTGTACGATCAGATTACACACATGTGCCATGCACGGCACATGTGTCAACTTGCCCAAATTCAATGCCACCAACAAATTGCTTCCGTTGTTACACATCACTTTGCCGATCTCCAGTTGGTGCGGAGTCAGCCACTGATCCACCTGTGCGTTCAGGGCGGACAGGAGTGCTGGTCCGGTGTGACTCTCTGCTTTCAGGCAAGTCAACCCCAAGACGGCGTGACACTGCCGTATCCGGGATGTGGAATAGCCCCTGGGGAGCTGGGGGGGTGCCGTTGATGTGGAGCAAGACGCAACAGCAGAAGAGGACTCAGCCGAGGAGGTTATGGTAGAGGATGGAGTAGGAGGAGTAGAGGAGGTGGCAGCAGGCCTGCCTGCAAGTCGTGGCGGTGTCACCAACTCCTCTGCAGAGCCACGCATTCCATGCTTGGCAGCCGTCAGCAGGTTTACCCAATGCGCAGTGTAGGTGATATACCTGCCCTGACCGTGCTTTGCAGACCAGGTATCAGTGGTCAGATGGACCCTTGCTCCAACACTGTGTGCCAGACATGCCATTACTTCCTTTTGCACAATCGAGTACAGGTTGGGGATTGCCTTTTGTGCCAAGAAATTTCGGCCGGGTACCTTCCACTGCGGTGTCCCAATAGCTACAAATTTTTGGAATGCCTCAGACTCCACCAGCTTGTATGGTAAAAGCTGGCGGGCTAAGAGTTCAGACAAGCCAGCTGTCAGACGCCGGGCAAGGGGGTGACTTTGTGACATTGGCTTCTTACGCTCAAACATGTCCTTGACAGACACCTGACTGTGGGCAGATGAGCAGGAACTGCTCAAGGCGAGAGACGGAGTGGCGGATGGTTGAGATGGGGCAAGGAGGACAGCAGTGGTTGATGTGGCTGAAGATGCTGGACCAGGAGGACGATGGCGGCTTTGAGTTTGTGTGCTGCTTGTACTCATGTGTTGATCCCATAGGCGTTTGTGATGTGCGATCATGTGCCTTCGCAAAGCAGTTGTACCGAGGTGGGTGTTGGACTTCCCACGACTCAGTTTCTTTTGGCACAGGTTGAAAATGGCATCGCTGTTGTCAGAGGCAGACACACAAAAAAAATGCCACACTGCTGAGCTCTGCAATGACAGCATTCTGGTGGTGGCAACAGCATGCGTTGATTGGCGTGCTGTCTGGCTGATCCCGGGTGCCGATGCATGCTGTCTGACTGTGCCACTAGCTCCTTGCGACTACCTCCCTCTGCTTCCAACTCGTCTCCTCCTCCTCTCTGTCTCCGCATCAGAACTTTTCCCCTTTTCTTCTTCTCTTCGAGTGGGCACCCACGTGACATCCACGACCACGACGGCCCCTGCGGGGTGGCCTGCCTCTGCCTGTCATTTTTTTAGATTAGTTAAGTTGTACTATGCGTGCAAGCTACTGTGACACAAGATATGCGTTGCGCTGAAGTGACACTATGCACTGCACTGGGCCTTAAACACACAAACACGTGTGTAACTGACTGCTATTTATTCAGCCAAAATAGTTTTTTTTCTTTAAATGGAATCGAATGTGACACCAGGTATGAATGGCGCTGAAGTGACACTATGCACTGCACTGGGCCTTAAACACACAAACACATGTGTGTAACTGACTGCTATTTATTCAGCCAAAATTGTTTTTTATTCTTTAAATGGAATCGAATGTGACACCAGATATGAATGGCGCTGAAGTGACACTATGCACTGCACTGGGCCTTAAACACACAAACACGTGTGTAACTGACTGCTATTTATTCAGCCAAAATTGTTTTTTTTATTTAAATGGAATCGAATGTGACACCAGATATGAATGGCGCTGAAGTGACACTATGCACTGCACTGGGCCTTAAACACACAAACACGTGTGTAACTGACTGCTATTTATTCAGTCAAAATAGTTTTTTTTATTTAAATGGAATCGAATGTGACACAAGATATGAATGGTGCTGAAGTGACACTATGCACTGCACTGGGCCTTAAACACACAAACACGTGTGTAACTGACTGCTATTTATTCAGCCAAAATTGTTGTTTTTCTTTAAATTGAATCAAATGTGACACCAGATATGAATGGCGCTGAAGTGACACTATGCACTGCACTGGGCCTTAAACACACAAACACGTGTGTAACTGACTGCTATTTATTCATTCAAAATTGTTGTTTTTGTTTAAATGGAATCGAATGTGACACCAGATATGAGTTGCGCTGGTGACACTATGCACTTGCAGGGCTGTGAGCCTGACACACACGCTGGCAGGCAGGCAACTGCAATTTGATTACACAGGGAAAAAAAAAAAAAAAGCAGACTTATGTTCTAGCCCTAAAAAGGGCTTTTTGGGGTGCTGTCCTTACAGCAGAGATCAGATGAGTCTTTCAGGACTGCAGTGGACACTGAATACACTAGCCTAGCTATCGATTTCCCTATTAAATCAGCAGCAGCACTGTCCCTCCCCTCACTAAGAATGCAGCTTCCGAATGAATCTAAAATGGATGCTGTCCAGGAGGTGGGAGGGTCTGGGAGGGAGGGTCTGCTGCTGATTGGCTGGAATGTGTCGGCTGACTGTGAGGTACAGGGTCAAAGTTTACTCAATGATGATTTATAGGGGGCGGACCTAACATCGCATATGTTCGCCCGACGCGGCGAACGCGAACAAGCTATGTTCGCCGGGAACTATTCGCCGGCGAACTATTCGGGACATCTCTAATTTGTACCCCTCAAGTATACTCTGTGTATTGCCCATGTCTATATATTAAGAATTTCTCTACCAGATGTCTGAAATATTTAGTTGTGAGAGATGGGAATCCATTTTGTCTCTGTCGGCAGTATCGCACACAACAGGCTATGTATCAGGCACACATACATGTTAGGTTTAGATACAGATGTGTTTGGATGTGCTTGCTGATTCCAGCTGTTTATTAAACTCTGGAGATGGTGAGGGAAGAGCTCGTGGACGGTCAGTGATGATATTATATACACAGCTCAGCAGGCTGTATCACACAGGATAGGATTAGATACAGATGTGTTTGGATATGATGTGTTTATTACACTCTGGAGATGGTGAGGGAAGAGCCTGTGGATGGTCAGTGATGAGATTAGATACACAGCTCAGCAGGCTGTTTCACACAGGATAGGATTAGATACAAATGGGATTTAAACACTGGGTGAGAAGTAGATTCATGTCTGGGTGTAGTAACATGGACACAGGAGTTATAGATGGAGTAGCTGCTGCAGGCAGAGCAGTGTGGGGACATGGCCAGCCTGTGACTCATCTCTGTGCAGTGCAGCCAGGCTTGTGTAGCAATAAAGTTATGTATTCAACAAAACAAGAAGGGGAGAAAGTAAACAGATCTGCCAGGATAATGTGATGTCTTCCAGGGAGGAAGGAAAGCTCAGACATGAAAAACAGGTATTGCGGGCATATGTATGGATGGTGAGGGGAGTTAGGAGCACATAAAAAAAATATTGATTTTGGGACCGGACAACCTCTTTAATCCTGTTTCTTTTCGTCTTGAGCTTCCTCATGCCCTGAAAATTCATAATGTGTTCCATAGGTCTTTGTTGAAAAAATATGTGGAACCTTTACAGCCATCTTCCTTGCCACCCGCTCCGGTCATGGTGGACGGTAATTTGTAATTCGAGATCTCGAAAATAGTTGACTCTCGAGTTCTCCGTGGATCCCTTCAAAATCTTGTCCACTGGAGAGGTTATGGACTGGAGGAGAGGATGTGGGTGCCGGCATCCGACGTTATTGGCAATCGTTTAGTGAATGCCTTTCATAAATCTCACCTGGATAAGGGTGGTCCTGGGTGCCCGGGGTCACCAGTAGAAGGGGGGGTACTGTTACGGACGTTCCCGTGGCAGGTACCAGGAGATCGGAGAGACTGGCAACTCGTGGGTTAAATTGACAAGTTCACAGTGGATCTTAATGTGTCTGTGTTTTGGTGAATGCCATTCCCTTTGCTTCAGGTGTTGCTTGTTGGTAAACTACCTTTCCTATAAGTAGCCGCTTCTCACTCTTGGAGGTGCAGTTTATAGATTTTCTTCCTGCCTTCTAACTAACTGGTCGGTTGTACTCTGTGGTGCTTCTGGAGTTGCCAATTTTCTACTTTTAAATAAGGCTACTTTCACACGAGCGTTCGGGCGTCCGCTCGTGAGCTCCGTTTGAAGGGGCTCACGAGCGGCCCCGAACGCATCCGTCAGGCCCTAATGCATTCTCAGTGGAGGCGGATCCACTGAGAATGCATCCGCCTGCCAGCGCTCAGCCTCCGCTCCGCTCAGTGAGCGGACACCTGAACGCTGCTTGCAGCGTTCGGGTGTCCGCCTGGCCATGCGGAGGCGAGCGGATCCGTCCAGACTTATAATGGAAGTCAATGGGGACGGATCCGCTTGAAGATGACACCATATGGCTCAATCTTCAAGCGGATCCGTTCCCCATTGACTTTCAATGTAAAGTCTGAACGGATCCGCTCAGGCTACTTTCTGACTTAGAAAATTTTCTAAGTAATAATGCAGACGGATCCGTTCTGAACGGATGCAAACGTCTGCATTATCGGAGCGGATCCGTCTGATGAAACATCAGACGGATCCGCTCCGAACGCTCGTGTGAAAGTAGCCTTAGTCTTGTCTGTTCTTATTGTTTTGTGTTTGTTATATTCCTTGTTGTTTGTATCTGGGCCTGAGACAGAGACTTCCATTCGTCTATCTGGGGAGGAATGGGTTGTCTCTGGTCCTAACCTCATTCCAGGGCCTTATAGAGATATAAGGGCCTAGGTATACAGAATATGAATATACCTACCTTCAAGGTCTATTCAGATTGATAGGTATTTAGGGCCCGGATTAGGGTTGTTTAGAAGGTGACCTGTTTCTTCCCTAGTTTCCAGGCCCAGTTAATGTTCCCTTTCCCTCCTGTGTTTAGTGTAGAGTTTTTCCCCCCACACTGATCATGACACTTGTCTACTGGAAGGGTTACCAGAGGAGAGGATGTGGGTTCCAGCGGCTGATGTTAATCGTCTGGTGAAGGCCTTTTTTACAGAGCCCATCCTGATAAGGTCGGTCCTGGGTGCCCAGAGGTCACCCGTAGAAGGGGGGGTACTGTCACGCTCCCTCAGGTGACTGATGTCAGGAAATCAAGGAGATTGGCTGAGCTTGGAGGAATCTAACAACCTCCTTGATTTCTCTTGATTCAGTGTTGATAGGGTTAATGACCACTTCCCTTTTCTCAGCTATTGCTCAGTGGTCATCACTTCTACCCTTTATAGTCTCACCCACCCTTCCGACTATGCGGTTGATAGCTTCATTTGGGTTTGGCTGAGTTGGTGTGAGATCCTCTCTGGTGTTCCTGTTCTTCCGTCTCTACAGAAGTTAAGTGTCGCGTTTGTTTGTGTTTGTTATATTCCCTGTTGTTGTATCTTGGCCTGAGACAGAGACTTCTATTCGTCCATCTGGGTAGGAACGGGTTGTCTCTGGTCCTATACCTATTCCAGGACATTATAGGGAAATCAGGGCCTAGGTATCCCGCTTATGAATATTCCTACCTTCAAGGTCTATTCATATTGATAGGTAGTCAGGGCCCATATTATGGTTGTCTAGGAGGTGACCTGTTTCTTCCCTAGTTTCCAGGCCCAGGTACTGTTCTGCTTCCCTCCTGTGTTCAGTATAGAGTTTCCCCCACACTGATCGTGACACTACAATTTAGGAAGGTGTAATACCACTCAAAAGCCATTATAAAGGCTATTATATAGTCATTGAATTCCAAAGTGACATAACATATCATTTACTTTTTACAGAGAACTTTCTGGTTGGTGAGGGTGTTGACAAGTCTTTTTATTGGTACTGTCATCCTAGGTAAGTGTTTGGCTAAATTATATTTAGGGATTTGCTGGCATAAGCAGCCAATAATTGCAATGTACTGTTGTGCACTGTAATTTGCTGCCTAATTTGTCTATCCTGTTCTACATTTTGGTCATTCCATGTCAAGTGGACCAACCTAGAAATCCGACCCTCTCCAAATTGAGTACAATTTTGCACAGATGTTCCCTAGGGTCCTAAATAAAATCTTCCACATTTTTTCACCTGGACCTCTGTTGCTTCCAGAGTTTCAGGCAGCTGATGATGGACCAGCTGTAATGTTTGCTTGCTGCATAACCCAAAGTGGCAACTTGGTCAAGGCACAGTATCTTAAGTAGTTAAGCTAAGAGGCTGAAATTTTTCAGGTTAGTAAAACTACTTATTCTAAGTCCTTGCAAAGTTTGGTGCATTAAGAAGGCTTGACAAAATTTTTACATGCCATCAAAATCGGCCAAAAATTTTACAAATGACCGTTAAGGGCCTACTTTGACTGCCCACTGCTCCTGACATGCTTGTCCAATCAGGCTGTAATTTTGCCAGGAGTTATGGCCCATGCAATATATCTTAAGGTCGCATACACAAGCTTTAAAACCAACTTGAAGACAAGCTATGATTAGACAAAGAAATTTCATATTTTTGCCAATCTTTGCTACTTTTGGGGTGGAAATATCTCAAATGTGTAATTATTATTATTATTTTTTTATTAATCTCATCTAAAAGAGCATGTTTTTTGCCACAAAAGTCACCCTATTTTAACTTTGACCAGGCCTTATGTTGGCCAGAACTAAGCACACAAGAATGTACCTATTTTGCATGCTTGCATGAACTTCACTACAAGGGGACATTTTTTTGTGGTCTCCTGTCTGACAGGCTGGTGAGCCAGAAACATTAGATTATGTAGTGCTGCTGAGCTTGTTATCCTAATATATCATTTAGATATAGTTCCATACACATATTATAATTAATTGTGGGTTGCCATTTTAAATAATTGGATATAATTGAATTTAAATGTAATTGGCTCCCACCTATGGCCTATATTGCTTCAATGTACTTGAATAAATTACCTACAAGCTACACATTTGGCATCCTTGCTGTTCCTAAACCCAAGCAAGGAAAAATGCTGTCTGAGTGCATAAAGCATAATGTAATTGACGGTCATTTTTCAATTTTTTGGCCTATTTTGTTGGCATGTAAAAATTTGGTGAAGCCTTCTTAAGGCACCAAACTTTACAAGAAGACTTAGACTAATTAGTTCTACTAACCTGCACAATGTCAGACTCCTAGCTTAACTACTTAAGATACTGTGCCTTGACAAAGTTGCCACTTTGGGTTACGCAGTAAGAAGCGCATTACAGCTGGTCCATCATCAGCTGCCTGAAACTCTGGAACCAACAGAGGTCCAGATGAAAACATTAGTAAAATTTTATTTAGGACCCTAGGGAACATCTGTGCAAAATTGTATTAAATTTGGAGAGAGTCGGATTTCTAGGTTGGTCCACTTGACATGGAATGACCCATTTTCCTAATTTATGTATTCCTAATCTAAGTTAAATTACAAAATCAGTTACAACCTTAAAAATGGAATGTACCAAATAACCATTGAGCTCAATAGTAAATCACTGCAGAACATGAAAAGAGCATAAAAATGTTTATACATATTTTGTCCATTGTGTCAGTTACTGTTGTGATCAATTCCCCATGGTTCTTTTCCCTTGTCCAAACTATTTAGGGCTCAAGCCCCCGACTGTGGTTTGGGTCCACATCTGATCCGCATTTTTTGCTGGTCACATGTGGACCCATTCACTTCAATGTTACCCCAAAAGATGCGGAAATCACTGTGTTGTCTGCATCCGCATGTCCGTTCCGTACCGTAACATGTCCAATTATTGTCCACATTACAGACAAGGATGGATTGTTCTATTAGGGGTCAGCTGTTCCGTTCTGCAAAAAGCGCAGTGCACACAGCCGGTATCTGTGTTTTGCGGATCCGCAATTTGCAAACTGCAAAACAGCTAACGGTCATGTGGATGAGCCGTAACTAACAGTCCCTGGATGATGAGATGGTCCTCATGGAGGCTGCTATGTCTGTTACTCTGGTAGTAGTAAGCCCATTATTCTGAGCATTGTTCCTTTTTGAGAAAAAATTATGTAGCTAAACACATTATACAATGTTCAGACTTTTACATGTATTAATGTATTTGAAGGGATTGTCCTACGATCACAACTTATTACCTACAGTATGCACGGGGTGAAGGGGTCTCACTACTGGATCCTACTGATAAAAAAATGTAAGGAACTGTTGAAGTTAAGCAGTGCACTCTGTTATCTCTGGCAGGTCCATAGAAATGAATGGAGTGGCAGAGCACGTGTGACTGTCACTCCATTCTCTCTCGGTTCTTGTGAACAGTTAAATGTAGTGTTGGGTGAATACCGCATGTACTCAAGCGCGATGCTCGAATCTCCTCCCCGCATGTTTGTTGGCTGCTATGCAGCCAATAAACGTGCAGGTAAGTACTGCCATTCACTGTAATGCTGTAGCCATGTTGGCTGCTGGCATTACAGTGATTGGCTGGCCGGAACGCGTCATCGGGTGCTATATAGTATTAGTCAGGGAGAGCTGGAGAGCAGAAGGGAGAGATAGTGTAGGGATTGAAATAGCAATATTTTAGTTTTTATACTTGTTATAGACCCAAAAGTCCTTTTAAGGACTGTTGTTGTATCTGGCAGCAATATATATTTTCAGTGCAACCTGCGCTAAATAGCTTGCAATTGTTTGAACGCTGCAAACAGCAACATTATCTGCTCTACATCTCCTGTCTAATGTGTGCGCAGTCTAAAAATATCCGTGACATCCAGTGTACTTTTTCCGTAGATGGTGTCTGCTGTGGACATTTACATTGCCTGCGCTACATCTCCTGCATAACATTTGCATATCCGAATCATCAGTGACATTCAGTCTAATTTTTTTGCTGCTGGTGGCAGCGACATTACCTGTGCTACATCTCCAGTATAACATTAGCGCACCCGAAATATCAGTGACATTCAGTGTAATTTTTTTAGACTAGCAACATTATCTGCGCTACACCTCCTGTGTAACGTGTGCACAGCCTAAAGATATCTGTGACATCCAGTGTACTTTTTCTGTAGATGGTGTCCGCTGCGGACAGTTACATTACCTGCGCTACATCTCCTGTATAACGTTTGCGTATCCGAAATATCAGTGACATTCAGTCAAATTTTTTTGCTGCTGGTGGCAGCGACATTACCTGTGCTACATCTCCTGTATAAGGCTACTTTCACACTAGCGTTCGGAGCAGATCCGTCTGATGTTTCATCAGACGGATCCGCTCCTATAATGCAGACGTTTGCATCCGTTCAGAACGGATCCGTCCGCATTATAACTTAGAAAAATTTCTAAGTGTGAAAGTAGCCCGAACGGATCCGTCCAGACTTTACATTGAAAGTCAATGGGGGCGGATCCGTTTGAAGATTGAGCCATATGGTGTCATCTTCAAGCGGATCCGTCCCCATTGACTTACATTGTAAGTCTGGACGGATACGCTTACCTCCGCACGGCCAGGCAGACACCCTAACGCTGCAAGCAGCGTTCGGGTGTCCGCTCACTGAACGGAGCGGAGGCTGAACGCTGGCAGACTGATGCATTCTCAGCGGATCCGCCTCCACTGAGAATGCATTAGAGCTGGACGGCTGCGTTCGGTGCCGCTTGTGAGCCCCTTCAAACGGAGCTCACGAGCGGACACCCGAACGCAGGTGTGAAAGTAGCCTAACGTTTGCGCATCCTAAATATCACTGACATTCATTCAGTGTAATTTTTTAATAAGTGGTGGTGACAGGGACATAACTTGCGATATACCTCCTGTTTAACATCTGCTCATCCTAAATATCAGTGACATTCATTCAGTGTAATATTTTATAAAGCGGTGGTGACAGTGACATTACTTGCGCTATATCTCCTGTTTAACGTGTGCACATCCTAAAAATATCTGTGACATTCTGTGTACTTTATTTGCGCATACACTTAAAGAAAGAAAATGGAGGTTGAATATAGACAAAGGCCAGAATACACATCTTCCCCGCCAGCTTACAATATAGGAAGACAAATCTCCCCTGGTGGTCAACAGAGGCTGCCTCGCACATAAAATCAATCGTTCTATGAATAAAGACAGTCACTCCCCTAGAATGACTAGAGAAGGTAGAATGGTATGTGTGCGCAGGCCAGCCCCTGGTGACGACCCTGGAGGTCTCCCCCGTAAGATGTGTTTCTATCAAACATATAATAGCATGGAGATGTGAACGCATCAAATCAAAAACCGCTTTTCTTCTATCCCCCAGGTCCCTGACATTCCAGGTAAGAATTCTGATTGACATTATAAAAATTAATAAAAATTAAATAAAATAAAAACACAACTCTTCCCCACCCTAGACACATCACAGCCCCCATCCAACCCCCCAATCCAATTAATCCACCGCATAAATCAGCAGATCCCTCGCCTATGACCTTCGACCCCCCCACCCCTCCGCTCGACACCTCACCGCTAGTTAACCAAAGAAAGGGAACAATATAGAGCATAATCTGCCAGCTATTAATCCCAGCAAAACCTTAAGCAGTTAGATCACATATTGTTTCGTTCAAGTCACTCCGCAGCTTTCTCTGGCGTATCAAAAAATTAAGTCGTATCATTGAAAATAATCCGGAGTTTGGCTGGGAAGACAAGTGAGTATTTAATATCCCTTTCTCTTAGTCTCTTTTTAACAGTAATAAACAAGCGTCTCTTTTCTTGGACATCTTTGGAAAAATCCGGGAAAAAAGCCAGTATATTTACATCATATAAAACAGGGGAACATTCCCTCGCCCGTCTTAGTACTATTTCTCTGTCTCTTGAAGCCAGCATTTTAGCGAGGAGTGTCTGTGGTTGTCCCCCCGGAATTAATTTACCACCTTGGACCCGATGGGCTCTTTCTACTAGAAACAAGGGCAAAAAGTGCTCCCTCCCAAAATTTTCAAGAATCATCGCCTGTATGAATTAAGTAGGGTTCTTATCTTCCGCGCCCTCTGGCATCCCCAGGATTCTTACATTGTACCTTCGTGATCTGTCTTCCAGATCCACCAACAACTTTTTTTTTAACGCGATTAAAAACGTGGACATCTCAGTGTTTATTTCTTTGTATTCATTCTGTATAGTAACCATAGAGCTCTCCACCTTATTGACTCTATCACGGATTTTAGACAGATCATCTCTAATCAGTCCCACATCGACTTGAATTGCGCCAAGCTGGGTTGTAATAGCCTGTATTAGGTCCCCGTTCTGTTTTACTGCCAGAAGAATTTCATTTAACGGCGAGGGGTTGGGGTTGGTCACACCTTCTCCATCTATTCCCTCCTCCCCTTGGGGATACCCAGGAGCTTTTTGTAATTCGAGTTCCATCACTTCGGGATTCTGATTTTTTTAGAGCTGCTATCCTTTTGCCCACCTCTGGTATTAACTCTTGGGGACCTCAAAAACTGGTCTATTTTTCCTCCTTCAGAGGGTTTAATAGCCGGTTTCTGACCAGAAAGGTCCACAGAGCGCCTACTGGCCTTCGGTGCCATTTCCCCTTTTCTTTTATTTTTTTTCCCCTTTCTTCTCTTTTCTTTTCTCTTTCTCTTTCTCTCCTTCCCCCTTGGTTTTCCTTTTTTTTTTTTTTTCGCTTTTAGGTAGAGGGAAGAAAAAATATAAAAATAAAATAATATGGTTGCATAAGTGTGCACACCTTTAAATGAATACTTTGTTAAAGCACCTTTTGATTTTATTACAGCACTCAGTCTTTTTGGGTATGAGTCTATCAGCATGGCACATTTTGACTTGGCAAGATTTGCCCACTCTTCTTTGCAAAAACACTCCAAATCTTTCAGATTGCGAGGGCATCTGCTGTGCACAGTCCTCTTCAGATCACCCCACAGATTTTCAATCAGATTGAGGTCTAGGCTCTGGCTGGGCCATTCCAAAAGTATAATCTTCTTCTGGTGAAACTATTCCTTTGTTGATTTGGATGTATGCCTTTGGGTCGTTGTCATGCTGAAAGATGAAGTTCCTCTTCATGTTCAGATTTCTAGCAGAAGCCTGAAGGTTTTGTGCCAATATTGACTGGTATTTGGAACTGTTCATAATTCCCTCTAGCTTAACTAAGGCCCCAGTTCCAACTGAAGAAAAACAGCCCCAAAGCATGATGCTGCCACCACCATGCTTCACTGTGGGTATGGTGTTCTTTTGGTGATGTGTATTTTTTCACCAAACATATCTTTTGGAATTATGGCCAAAAAGTTCAACCTTGGTTTCATCAGACCATAACACCTTTTCCCACATGCTTTTGGGAGACTTCAAATGTGTTTTTGCAAAATGTAGCCTCTCTTGGAGGTTTTTCTTCGTAAGAAAAGGCTTTCGTCTTGCCATTCTACCCCATAGCCCAGACATATTAAGAATATGGGAGATTGTTGTCACATGTACCGCACAACCAGTACTTGCCAGATATTCCTGCAGCTCCTTTAATGTTGCTGTAGGCCTCTTGGTAGCCTCCCAGACGAGTTTTATTCTCGTCTTTTCATTAATTTTGGAGGGACATCCAGTTCTTGGTAATGTCACTGTTGTGCCATATTTTCTCCACTTGATGATGACTGTCTTCACGGTGTTCCATGGTATATCTAATTGCCTTGGAAATTCTTTTGTACCCTTCTCCTGACTGATACCTTTTAACAATAAGAATCCTCTGATGTTTTGGAAGCTCTCTGTGGACCATGGCTTTTGCTGTGGGATGCAACTAAGAAAATTTCAGGAAAGACCAACTAGAGCAGCTGAACTTTATTTGGGGTTAATCAGAGGCGCTTTAAATGATGGCAGGTGTATGCTGACTCCTATTTAATATGATTTTGAATGTGATTGCTTAATTCTGAACACAGCTACATCCCCAGTTATAAGATCGGGCACACTTATGCAACCACATTATTTAATTTTTGTTTTGTTTTCTTCCCTCCACCTAAAAGATTTCAGTTTGTTTTTCAATTGAGTGGTACAGTTTATAGGTCACATTAAAGGTGGAAAAAGTTCTGAAATGATTTATCTTTGTCTCATTTTTTTATATCACAGAAACCTGACATTTTAACAGGGGTGTTAGGTGTGTTTAGACTTTTTATATCCACTGTATATAAAGAAAAAAAATATCATTTATCAAACTGGTGTAAAGTAGAACTGGCTTAGTTGCCCATGGCAACCAGATTCCACCTTTTATTTTTGACAGCTCCTTTAGAAAATGAAAGGTGGAATCTGATTGGTTGGTATGTGCAACTAAGCCAGTTCTACTTTACACCAGTTTGATAAATGACCCTCTATATTTCTTCATAACAATGTAGATACCATATGAAAGTGTTAATCGCTAAAAGTATGATAAATCTGTTTTTAAATTGAGACCTCTAGGGGATCATGTATCAAACATGAGAATCTCTTTTCAATAGGATCCTCCTCCAGTCTACTTTATGCCTGGGTTTCTTTATCCTCTCTAATGCCCTCACTTTTACACTATTTGTGTTACTTTCATGACTATGTATGAAATGCAAGGAGGCACCAGTTTGTCTTATACTTTTTGGGTCTGGAATAACCCAGAGGTGCTCACTGATCCTTATTCTTAATTGATGTGATGTGCATCCCGTGTATTGTAAATGACAAATGGTGCAAATAAAATAGGTCACAACTTTCTCTTCATCAATACTAGCTGCTTTTACCCAGTCATTGGCAGACACATAATAACATGGTTTGCATTTGTTGTATCCACATTTATAAAAACCTGTATTACTCAACCTGGTTCTCTTATTGGGAGTTGGTCTAATATAAAATGGTGCTCCAATATTACCTAATGATGGGCCTTCTTTGCCACATATCTGCATCCAAATTTATCCTGACTTAACATGGGGAAGTACTGCCTAATTATCTTGACAATACTTTTGTACTCAAGAGAAAAATTGACCAGAAAAAAGTAATAGAGATAATAGTTTGTGGTTTGGAACTGAATATTTTTTTGCTTTTTGAATTACATTAGTGCTGCAACCCCACTGTCTAAGGGCTTATGGACATGACCGTATGTATTTTGTGGTGCGCAAAAACGGATCCGCAAAAAATATGGATGACATCCATGTGCATTTCATATTTTGCAGAATGGAACAGCTGGCCCCTAATAGAACAGTCCTATCTTTGTCCATAATGGGGACAACAATAGGACATGTTCTATTTTTTTGCTGAAAGGACATATGGATATATGGAAACGGAAAGCACATGGAGTAACTTCAGTTTTTTTTGCGGACCCATTGAAATAAATGGTTTTGCATATGGTCCGCAAAAAAAACGGAACAGACACGGAAAGAAAATTCGTTTGTGTGCATGAGCCCTGAATCTGGTAAACTATTGGCTGCCTGGGATGATGGCTTGTATCAGGCAGGAATAGTGTTCTTTGTAATGTTTTCCGATATAACTTGCTACTAACATTATTTAGATCAACTTATCCTACTAGCGAAAATGAGATTTGTTATAGTTCATAAAAAAAATGGGAAACACAGATTACATAAAGTAGCATTAACATATTTCAGAAAGAGAGGTATAGCTGCCACATTGCCCCTCCAAATAACATCATCAATGTAGCGGTCATTCTACTCCACATGGTTTAAAAAGATTAGGATTAAGGATTAAGAGCAGAAAAAATTTAATTCTCTTCCCATCATGACATATAAACTGGGAAAGCCACATATTTGCAAATAATACACTAAATGAAAAGAAAAGTAATTCTGCTTCAATAAAATAAAAATGTATGATGTCACAATTTTTTTTATCATCTTAATATGTACTATATTTATCCAAGTGATATTTTAAAGCCCGTATTGCACGTTCATGTGGGATGGATGGGTACAGTGATTTCACATCACAAGACAGGCAGGAAAAATCTTTCTCCCATCTATAACTCGCCACAATATATAATACTTCCCTACTGTCTTTAGGGTATGCTGGTATACATTTAACTGAAGGTTGTAAAAATGAGTCTACCCTGGAACATTATGGAGCGCTAATAGAGCGCTAACTCCCGAAACTGTAGGCCTAAATTCCAAAGTATCACTGTTCTTATGAATTTTTGGGAGACCATATATTACCAGAGAAAAAGGATAATCCACTTGGAAATATTCATATTCCCTCTGTAATAATCCCAAACACAGGGAGAATGTTGTTTGCACATTCAGAACACACAGAATGGTTTCTCTCATGACTGCCCTCATTTATAGGATACCCATGTCTAGGCAGACAAGCAGGAATGGAGAAGGATTTTTGTTTTACCTGCATACCAGCAGACCTACCTGCATGAGCTTTAAACCTAAAAATAATTAATTGTTTATAGCAGGTAATAATGTAAATCACGTTTAGAGTATCCACATAGAAGTACTACATAATGAGGGACATCTATCAAGGCCTATACGCCACAATTGTGGCTTAAAAAAGTTGCACATTATGTGACTTTTTGAGCTTCTCAGCACTTTTGAGAAGTGCCAAGAAAAGGGTTTGTGGCTTAACTGAAGGGGGCATAGTTTCCCACTGCCACCGAATTTACTATAACTTTCGCCAGAAAGTGGCAGAAGTTGTAGCTGAAGTCTACACCAGCCTGTAGCTGATGTAGACTTCAGTTTCTGGCGCATGGCAGGGCAGAGATGCACGTTGATTCAGATGTTTCTGCTTCTTAATAAATCAAGCGCATCTCACGCCAATGCATGGAGATCAAGATGGATATATCTCCCCCAATAACTTTTAAGTCACTTTTTGGGAGTGTGGCCCTTGGTTACAAATTCTGCCAAATAACTTAGTGGTTGCAGCATCTATTCAGGACACAAATGCCCGGGCAGCTGCACACACAACCAACCAGCCCATCTTGTCTGCAAAATGCAACAATTACATGCTAATGTACCTGTAAAGTAAAGGTATGTTAACACGTGGCAAATAATTAAGCACAAGTATTCACTCAACTACACTGGCATATCCTTAGTCAAATTGTAAACATAAGGTGTTACCCATTACAAACATGCACTACATAATAAAACTGCTTTCATTTTTAATGATTTTTCATTTTTATTGGTTAGGACTAGAGATGAGCGAATTTCTCAAAAATTCTATTTGGTCAGTTCACCGAATTTTCTGAACAGATTCAATTCGATCCGAATTTATTTATGGCGAATCGTGTTAAAAAAACTTCTATTTTCTGCCTGCAGAGCCTGTATAGTGGTGAAGAACACTGCGCCTTGCAGTCCCACGCATAGAGTCTGCTGTGGTAGTGAAACAATACTGTGAGTCAGTATGACACGCAGATGAAAGGCGTCACTCTTAGAATCATTGCAAACTTCACTTATTTGGGCAGTTATGGGGCCAAAACTCACCAAATAACTCAAGTGTGAACTCAGCCTTACAGGTCAATGTTAGTGCCAGGTATAAAGAACTGTGTAGAGGCCCAAGGTCCTACTATAGTGTGAAAGAGCGCACTCCTTTTACACCGTCGTCAGCTGATTCCACATAGATGTCTACAGAACCTGTTCTATTAAACGCTTATAAAAGTACAGCCCCCTGACAGAGTGGAGAGGGTAGATAGACAAGACCGGCACTTACTTTTTCTTCTGCTGTTTAAATCTCTTTATTCGTCACATAAGAGATATTCTGTGACGAGCGTTTCGGCTACAATACGAGCCTTTCTCAAACAGATATGGCATACAAAATGACACAGTGTACAGGATTTAAATAGACCGCCTAAGCGGAAGTGACATCAAATAACCATGGTAATCAATCAAACAGAATTAAAACAAAAACAGAAACACGTGAGAAGCAACCCAACTGCAGCAGCATCAATCAAGTTAGTAGTATTTGAAGATCATACGGGATTCTTTCAATTATCATGGTGACTTCTAAATCAGATGATGCCGTTGGGGGTTCCTCACGTTTTCTGAAAAAAATTACAAAGAAAAAACAAGTAAATGCAAAAAGATTTTTTTACAATAAAATGGAGCTTGGAAAATTACAGGAAGCTATTCAGATCATACTCCCGGTTTAACCCCATAGGTTCCAATGTCTGCAATGTATGAATCCAATAGGATTCGCGTTTTTTCAGCAATTTTGTCCGATTACCCCCTCTGCGAGGTTGTGCCACATGTTCAATAATTTGAAAGCGCAATTGCGCAATATTATGTTTACAGCGATCAAAGTGGTAAGGGACCGTTAAAAGCAAGTTATTTTTTCTTATAGTGGACTTGTGTTTAGAAAAGCGATCTTTCATTCGCATAGATGTTTCTCCTATATATAGGAGTCCACAAGGGCACTTTAATAGGTATACAATATAATTGCTATTACAAGTAAAAAAATAACTAACTGGGAATCGCTTGCCTGTATGGGGATGTGTGAAATATTCCCCTTTAATTACACTTGAACAATGTGTACACCCCAGGCAAGGAAACGTACCCTGCCTAGGAGTGGCTAAAGTCTGTTGGCGCTTTTCAGTCTGAACACTGCCCACATCGGCCCTTACCACCATGTCACGGATATTCTTGTTACGTTTGTAGCATATTTAAGGGGGACTCTTAAACTCCTCCACAGAGGGGTATGCCCGAGACAAAATATTCCAATGTCTAGTAAGAATATAGCGACATTTGTTAATCCATGGGTGATATTTGTTAACGAATGGAATGCGCGACCCCCTTGGCTCCTGTTTAGGGGCCAAAGAGGTAACCTTACTCCTCTCATTACCCAGCAGTGTAGCGGGATACCCTCGATCCTCAAATCTCATAGACATTGATCACCCCCCTGTAAGGCTCCATTCAGACGTCCGTATGTGTTTTGCGGATCCGTGGATCCGCAAAACACGGACACCGCGGATCCGCAAAACACATACGGACGTCTGAATGGAGCTTTACAGGGGGGTGATCACCCCATATAGACTCCCTGATCACCCCCCTGTCATTGATCACCCCCCTGTAAGGCTCCATTCAGACATTTTTTTGGCACAAGTTAGCGGGAATTGATTTTTTTTTTTGTTTCTTTTTTAGTTTTTTCTTACAAAGTCTCATATTCCACTAACTTGTGACAAAAATTAAAATCTCACATGAACTCACCATACCCCTCACGGAATCCAAATGCGTAAAATTTTTAGACCTTTATATTCCAGACTTTTTCTCACGCTTTAGGGCCCGTAAAATACCAGGGAAGTATAAATACCCCACAAGTGACCCCATTTCGGTAAGAAGAAACCCCAAGGTATTTGCTGAGGGGCATATGAAAGATTGAACTTTTTGTCCCAAGTTAGCGGAAAGGGAGACTTTGTGAGAAAAAAAATAAATAAAAAAGATTTCCGCTAACTTGTGCCAAAAAATAAAACTTCTAGGAACTCGCCATGCCCCTCACGGAATACCTTGGGGTGTCTTCTTTCCAAAATAGGGTCACATGTGGGGTAGTTATACTGCCCTGGCATTTTAGGGGCCCTAAAGCGTGAGAAGAAGTCTGGAATCCAAATGTCTAAAAATGCCCTCCTAAAAGGAATTTTGGCCCCTTTGCGCACCTAGGCTGCAAAATAATGTCACACATGTGGTATCGCCGTACTCAGGAGAAGTTGGGCAATGTGTTTTGGGGTGTCTTTTTTTTATATACCCATGCTGGGTGAGATAAATATCTCTGTCAAATGCCAACTTTGTATAAAAAAATGGGAAAAGTTGTCTTTTAGAGAGATATTTCTCTCACCCAGCATGGGTATATGTAAAAAGACACCCCAAAACACATTTCCCAAATTCTCCTGAGTACGGCGATACCACATGTGTGACACTTTTTTGCAGCCAAGGTGGGCAAAGGGGTCCAAATTCCAAAGAGCATCTTTAGGATTTAGGATTTCACAGGGCATTCACAGGGCATTTTATACACATTTTGATTTCAAACTACTTCTCACGCATTAGGGCCCCTAAAATGCCAGGGCAGTATAACTACCCCACAAGTGACCCCATTTTGGAAAGAAGATACCCCAAGGTATTTCGTGATGGGCATAGTGATTTCATGGAAGTTTTTATTTTTTGTCATAAGTTAGTGGAATATGAGACTTTGTAAGAAAAAAAAGAAAATCATCATTTTCCGCTAACTTGTGACAAAAAATAAAAAGTTCTATGAACTCACTATGCCCATCAGCGAATACCTTAGGGTGTCTACTTTCCGAAATGGGGTCATTTGTGGGGTGTTTGTACTGTCTGGGCATTACAGGAAACATGACAGGTGCTCAGAAAGTCAGAGCTGCTTTAAAATGCGGAAATTCACATTTTTGTACCATAGTTTCTAAACGCTATAACTTTTACCCAAAACCTTTTTTTTTTACCCAAACATTTTTTTTTATCAAAGACATGTAGAACAATAAATTTAGAGAAAAATTTATATAGAAATGTATTTTTTTTAGAAAAAATTTACAACTGAAAGTGAAAAATTTCATTTTTTTGCAAAAATTTTGTTAAATTTCGATTAAAATGTCAGCAGCAATGAAATACCACCAAATGAAAGTGTAACGGACCGTTTCAGCAGACAAGGGGTTAAAATCCGTTTAGGTGATATGCCCCTTTTCTGAGAGACAGGCACAGCTACTGCAGGACACCAACCTCCCGAACTGGATACAAAGTAGCACTCCAAACTGGAACCTCACGAATAGCTGCTAGCAGACGAACAGGAATCAGCTTACACTCCTGGCAATCAGTCTCTAACAGCATACAGCGGATCCCCCCAATAACGAGACAAGGCTCCGTGTTGAGGGTCAAGCAGTGGTCTGAGGTGCTTGCACACCCAGCCTGGTTTTTATTACAGGGAGGTATAAAACAACCAAGCCCATCTGGTGTACATGCCCCTAGGGGACCAGAATGAAGACTTGTGACATAGGACAGATATGCAGCACTGTAGGATACACAGAGACAATACATCCCCACAATGCATCATGGTTTCCTCCTCTCTGCCCTGGAGACACCCGAGGCGTAATCCAATTAGCTCTCAAGACAAAGAGAAGTTACCAATACACATGTGCAGACAACAGGACAGACATCGACCTTTAAACACACAATGGGACAATGGCACAATAGAAACACACCCAGCATTTTCCTCCCAAGCTGACAAGTTACACTTATTATAAATTGTTACAACTTTGTGAGTTTACATTGGCCATACATATAACTTACATCAATTTAAACAGTATAACTTTGGGACAAACCTATCCAAAATTCCCTTGAATCGGTTCAGGGGTTTAAAAGTTAGTATGGGCCATAATCCTGAGGCAAGAGGCTGATAAACAGGCCTCTCTAAAACCCAGTGGCGAGGTTGGTTTCGCCACAGAAAGCTCTATTAGTGAGAAGAAAAGGAGGTAAAATTATTTTGGGTGGTAAGTTGTATGACCGAGCAATAAACCGTGAGTAGTGTAGTGCAGAATTGTAAAAAGTGGTCTGGTCATTAAGGGGGTTTAAGCTAGGGGAGCTGAGGTGGTTAACTACCTGTTCGGGGTTGTTTAGAGCACAGATCATACAGCCTTGTACAAATCTTCTGGCAATAGTGGAGAAACCAGGTGCGACCCATCTCTTCACTACCGTGCTCACCATAGTACCCTTTGCTTGGTGTGTGTGTGCCCGTGGGCCTCCTGTGCCTTCATAGGATAGAGGGCTCTGGGTAGACATATTTTTCCTGACACTTCCCAGAGTCCCTGCCCATTCGGCACTGCTCCTCTCTGAGTCCAGGAGCTCTTTTCTTCTTCATCTGCCTGTGCAGACAGTTTAATCACCACGTCTTCAGACATGTGGCGAGGCTCTAGGACGCCAACAGGGATAACCTTGGGTTTCCAAGGCTCCACTGCTGCCTCTTTTGCAGCCCCATCTGCCCTGTTGTTGCCCCTAGCCTCACAAGTTTGTTGTCTGGTATGTGCCTTAACCTTGACAATGGCTACTTCCTCTGGAAGCAGTAGTGAGTTCATTAGTTCAAACACTGAGTCTTTGTTCTTTATAGGTTGACCTGCAGAGGTAAGGAAGTCCCTGGCTCTCCAAATAAGGCCATAATCATGTGCAATACCAAACCTGTACCTGGAGTCTGTAAAAATATTTGCTTGTTTACCTTGTGCCATTTTACATGCTTCAGATATTGCCTTCAACTCAGCCTCCTGTGCTGACATGTGAGGAGAGAGTGGTTAAGCCAATACTACCTCATGTTGCGTAACCACTGCATATCCAGTATGAAATTGGCCATCCTCACCCATGTATCTGCTGCCATCTAAAAAAAATAAAAATATCAGGATTAGGTATGGGTTAATCATGTACATGTGAAAAGCCAGAAGTTTCTTGCTGCATTAATTGGACACAATCATGTTCATCAGTATCTTGTAGTTTTTGTAAAAGAGGGCCTGTACCCCCTTCCCCCATTTCTGAATACAAAATTGGTAGGAGAGTTGCAAGATTCAGAGTAGTATATCTCTTGAAACTAATGGACTCAAGCATGAGTAAAGAACATTGCAACCGTAGTTGGCGTGCCATGGATATGTGCTTTGGTTGCACCTGACTAAGGATACTTTGGATGTCATGAGGGGTCTGTACCACCAGGGGATAGTCAAGTACAACTTCAGAAGCTTTTTCCACAAACAGCTGCACTGCCGCGACCGCCCTGACACAGGAAGGGGCGCCGCGTGAGACTGGATCTAATCTGGCAGAAAAACAGGCAATCGGCCTTTGCCTGTCCCCATGTTTTTGGGTCCGAACTGAGGTACTATGGCCACTCAGTTCTGAGCAGAACAGGTTAAAAGGCTGGCCATAGTCTGGTATGCCCAGTGCCGGTGATGACAGGATTGCCAATTTAAGTGAGTAAAAAGAATCCAATGCAGGGCTGCTGATTGAAAAAGGGTCAGAGGCCAAGCAGTTATAAAAAGGTTGCATCAACATGGATGCATTCTGGATCCAAGGTCTGCAATAGGACACCAGTCCCAAAAACATTCTGAGGGGCTTCGGCCCCTGAGGGAATGGGATGTCCTTCACAGCCTGTTTTCTTTCCTCGGTGAGGTTCCGAGCACCTTCTGACAAACAGTGACCGAGGAAAGTAACACAGGATTGGCAAAACTGCAGCTTTTCTTTGTAAGACTTACACCCACTTTCTGCCAGAAAAATCAACAGTGACAGAGATGCATTTTTACAAGTGTCATAGTCAGGAGAACATAACAATAGATCATCAACATATTATAACAAAACAACCTGATCAGGAACCTGCCAACCTGTCAGGACTGATTGGAGGGCTTGAGTATACATGGTGGGTGAGTTTTGAGCTCCCTGCGGCAATACCGTCCATGTATACTGTTTACCCTTGAATGCAAATAAATATTGACATTTCATGTGGAGCGGGACACAAAAAAATGCATTTGCAAGGTCAATCACAGTATAACACGATGCCCTCGGCGGGACCTGTGACAACAAGGTGTGAGGGTTTGGGACAATTGGAGTCTGCAGGACAGTAACCTTATTAACTTCCCGTAAGTCATGCACCATCCTATAAGTCACATGCTGCCCTTTTACTGCTTTCTTTTTGACCGGAAACAGGGGGGTGTTGGCCGGAGAATTAGTCACCACCAGGACCCCCATTTGAACATACTGGTCAATCTGAGTGACCACAGTTTGTTCTTGTGCATGACTCAAGGGATACTGACGGACTCGGGGTGGTGTGCATCCTGGTTTTAAATGTACCATGAAAGGAGTGACATCTAATCTGCCAATATCAGTTTTACCCTTTGCCCACAATTTGTCAGGGACTGGCTGCAGGTCCTGTTCCAAATGTACCACACAGGATGTTTGGTCCGGCTCCAGGTGTAAAGCTAGAACCCGGGTTAAAACATCATCGGGGTGTCAATATCTACATGTGTGGTACCATCCTCATTAAAGTGAATATGAGCCCCCAGTGCCTGCAGGACATCAGTACCCAGCAAATTGAATGGGATATTTTCTTTTACTAACAACTAAGTCACCACTGTACTGTCTTTGATTTTTTATTTCATAGGTATGGTCTCTGGGAGTTCCAACGCGTGCTCATGTCGCACAACAGTTGGTAAGCTGGCAATTGCAAGCGCTGCTGCAAAGTAGCCATACTGGCAGCAGCTGTAGATGACTTTCGGAAATGGACACACATGCCGCTCACCTCCACCAGTAGCTCAGGCAAATTGGGGTAGGTTTTGAGAAACCGCTGAACCACTAGGTTGAACACGTGGGCTAGGCATGTTAGGTGTGTGAGCTTGCCGAGCTCCAAAGCTGCCACCAAGTTATAGCCATTATCACACACAACCATGCCTGGTTGTAGGTTGCGTGGCGAGAGCCACAGCTGAGTCTGGTCCCTTATAACCTGCCACAGCTCTGTGGCGCTGTGCGGTTTGTCACCTAAGCAAATTAGTTTCAGCACGGCCTGTTGCCACTTCCCCACTGCAGTGCTACACTGCTTCCAGCTACTAAATGATGGCTGACTGGTGCTGCAAGATGAGAATTCAGAGGTGGAAGTGGAGGAGGAGGTCGAGGAGGAGAAGGGGGGGTTGCAGCCACTAATGTAGGTGGTGGCAGAAATCCTGATGGAAGTAGGGCCTGCAATCCTTGGCGTCGGTAGCACCTGTGCCATCCCAGGGTATGACTCGCTCCCGGCCTCCACAACAATCACCCAGTGTGATGTCAGGGAAATGTAGAATCCCTGGCCAAAAGCACTTGTCTATGTGTCAGTCGTTAAGTGGACCTTCCCAATAACTGCGTTGGTCAGGGCACGGGTGATGTTACGGGACACATGCTGGTGTACGGCGGGGACAGCACACCGGGAAAAATAGTGGCGGCTAGGGACTGAGTAACGAGGGACCGCTGCCGGCATCAGGCTGTTGAAAGCCTCAGTGTCCACAAGCCTAAATGGCAACATTTCCAGGGCCATCAATTTGGAAAGGTGTGTATTTAGTGCTCTGGCCTGTGGGTGGGTGGCTGGGTATTTGCGCTTTCGTTCAAAGGCCTGGGGTATGGACATCTGTACACTGCGCTGGGACACAGAAGTGGATGTGCTAGCTGATGGTGCTTGCAAAGGTCCAGGTGCAGGGCCGAAGGCATCCGGGCCTGCGTATTGGATAGGGGATTGGCCAGCACGTAACACAGGGGAAGAGGAGGCAGTGGTGTGACCCGCAAACACTGGTTGTGGACCAAGGTGTTTGGACCACCTATTAGGGTGCTTTGATGCCATGTGGCGGATCATGCTGGTGGTGAGGTTGCTAGTGTTCATGCCCCTGCTCATTTTGGTACGGCACAGGTTGCAAATGACAATTCTTTTATCGTCCACACTTTCCTCCAAAAAGCTCCAGACTGTAGAACACCTACCCCTTGGCAAGGGAGATTGCCGCAAGGGAGTGCTCCGGGTTCAGTTGCGGGCCTGTTTGGTGTGTCCCGCCTTCTCCCTTTTGCCACCCCACTGCCTATTGCAGCCTGTTGCGGTGCTGCAGATCCCTCCCCCTCTGTACTGCTGTCCTCGCTCGGCTTGCCACCTTCCCAGGTTGGGTCAGTGATTTCATCGTCCACCACCTCCTCTTCCACTTCCTCACTCTGGTCATCCTCCTGACTTGTTGACCTAACAAGAACCTCACTTATTGACAACTGTGTCTCATCCTCATAATGAACCTCTTGAGACATTAATTGCGGTTGACTTATTGGCAAGTGTGTCTCATCATCATCATCCACCTTGTGAAACACTAATTGCCGTTCCCCACCGTCATCTTTTTCTGACAGTGGATGCTCAAAAGTTTTGGAATTAGTGCACAAAATCTCCTCATGTCCCTCTTCAAGCGGGCTTCGCGAAAGGGGCCAAATCAAGGAATGGCAATGAAAAGAGCTCCTCGGAATATCTGAGTGTGGGATCACTTGTTTGCCAAGACTCTCCATGGTGAGAGGAAGGAGGATCAGGGTGAGGATTCTGTTGACCAGACTCTTGGCTACTGAGACTGGACTTTGTGGAAGACAGGGTGGTGCTTAACCGACTGGAAGCATTATCTGCTGTAATCCAACCAACCACCTGGTCGCACTGGTCTGACTTCGAGAGTAGTGTCCTGCATCGCCCTGCAAACTGGGACATGAAGCTAGGTATCATGGATGAGTGTGTGTCTTGTGCTCTGGCAGCAGGCACAGTTTCACCAAGCCCAGGGCCATGGCCTCTGTGTGCCACCTTAGCAGCAAGGCCACTTCCTCGTCCCTTACTGCTCGCCTTGAGCATATTAAATGGTATACATGCTTGCATGTATGTCACACGTACAGTAGTGCAGGTTTTGTAAGTGTATGCGCAAATAAATTTAATTGAATGTCACAGATATTTAGGATGCTCAAAAGTGATACATGAGATGTATCGCAGGTAATGTCGCTGTCACCAGCAGCGAAAAAATTTAACTCAGTGTCACTGATATTTATGATGCACAAACACTATACAGGAGATGTAGCGCAGGTAATGTCGCTGTCACGAGCAGCGAAAAAAGTAAAAAAAAATTAATGTCACTGATATTTATGATGTGCAAACGTTATACAGGAGATGTAGCACAGGTAATGTCGCTGTCACCAGCGGCAAAAAAATGTAACTGAATGTCACAGATATTTAGGATGCGCAAACGTTATACAGGAGATGTAGCGCAGGTTATGTTGCTGCTGTCACCAGCGGCTAACGCCATACAGGAGATGTAGCGCAGGTAATGTCGCTGCTGTCACCAGCGGCTAACGTTATACAGGAGATGTATCGCAGGTAATGTCACTGCTATGTCCAGCGGCTAACGTTATACAGAAGATGTAGCGCAGGTAATGTCACTGCTATGTCCAGCGGCTAACGTTATACAGGAGATGTAGCGCAGGTAATGTCGATGCTGTCACCAGCGGCTAACGTTATACAGGAGATGTAGCGCAGGTAATGTCGCTGCTGTCACCAGCGGCTAACGTTATACAGAAGATGTAGCGCAGGTAATGTCGCTGCTGTCACCAGCGGCTAACGTTATACAGAAGATGTAGCGCAGGTAATGTCGCTGCTGTCACCAGCGGCTAACGTTATACAGGAGATTTAGCTCAGGTAATGTCGCTGCTGCAGGGCGGGTGCAAGGATTTTTGCCGCCCTAGGCAAAGATCTATTTTGCCGCCCCCTCATGTCACTCACTAACTGACAGACACACACACACACTGACAGACAGACACGCACTCAGACACTCACTGAATAACGTACACATACACTCACTGACAGACACACATATACTCACTGACAGACACACATACACTCACTGACAGACAGACACACACTCACTGACAGACAGACACACACTCAGACACTCACTGAATGACGTACACAGAAACTCACTGACAGACATACTCACTGACAGACACACATACACTCACTGACAGACAGACACACACTCACTGACAGACATACACCTACCCACTGAAACACACACACACACACACAGAAACTCACTGACACTCACTGGCAGAAAAACACACACATATACTCACTGACAAACATACATATACTCACTGACAAACACACAGACACTTACTGACCAACAGACATTCACACTCACTGACATACACACACAGACACTCAATGACAGACACACATACATTTACTGACAGAAAGACAGACATACATACACTCACTCACTGACATAAATACACAGGCAGACACTCACTCAGTCAAACACTTAAACACTCATCTCCCTGGGGTCCAGTGTGGTGCAGCTCCTCAGTCCTCCAGCGCGCCGTTTAGTATGCTGGGGCCGGAATTACGTCATATTCCGGCATCACAGAGGGCGCGTGAGGGAGGAGTGGGGAGCTGCTAGAACAGCCTCCCTTGCCGCCCGCCTCCTCTCCTCCGGTAATTTACTGGCAGAGCAGGCACCTGCCATCAGGGTAAGCAGATGCCTGCTCTGCCATATTTAAGAAGGACCTCCACCTCCTGGCCCCCCTGCAGCCCCAGTCAGGGGGAGCCCACCAGGGCGCCCCTAGCAGGCCGGCGCCCTAGGCGAACGCCTAGTTCGCCTATATGGTTGCGCCGGCCCTGCGCTGCGGTCACCAGTGGCTAACGTTATACAGGAGATGTAGCGCAGGTAATGTCGCTGCTCTCATTAGCAGCCAAACAATTGCATGCAATTTAGCGCACATTGCACTAATATATTTCACAGCCAGATAAAACAATAGTCCTTAAAAGTACTGTTCGGTCTCTAACACCTTTCAACACTAAAAACTCCCTAAAAAAAACACAATTCCTCTCCCTACACTATCTGTCCCTTCTGCTGCAGCTCGCCCTGACTAAGTCTAAGCCGAACCACGTGTCATCGGGTGCTATATAGCACCCAATGGCGCGTTTCGACCAGCCAATCAGTGTAATGCCAGTAACCAACATGGCTACGGCATTACAGTGAGTGGCACTACTTCCCCGCACATTTATTGGCTGCGTAGCAGGCAACAAATGTGTGGGGAGGAACTCAAGCACACACAGTGTTCAGCCGAACACCGCAATGTGCAGAGCATCGCGATGCTCGAGTGAAAAAGGTGTTCAGCCGAGCATCCTCGCCCAACACTAGTTTTTAACCTTTTGTCCCTACCTACCTAGAATAGCAATGCTGTTGTGCCCATGGGTGTGACCTGGTTTGACATTTAAGAACTACACATCTTTTAAAAAAGGACCTGCCATCACAAAATGCAGTACAATCTGCAGGCAGCGTGTTAGGCCTAGGCTACATGGTGACTTTTTGTGGCGCGACTGATTGATTTTAACTATTGAATGATAGCTGCAGTCCACAAGATTGCATTCAACTGAATTCATTCACTTGGACTCAGCTGCAGTTCAATAGTTAAAATCAATCAGTCGCCTTAGGCCTCTTGCACACGACCATATGTATTTTACAGTCAGCAAAAAACAGAACAACAAAAAATACGCATGACGTCCGTGTGCATTCCATATTTTGCTGAACGGGACAGCTGGCCCCTAATAGAACAGTACTATCATTATCCGTAATATGGACAATAATAGGACATGTTTTTTTTGCGGAACGGAAAAACGGACATACAGAAACAGAATGCACATGGAGTACCTTCCATTTTTTTTTACGGACCCATTGAAATGAATGGTTCCGCATACGGTCGCCAAAAAAAATGGAACGGACACGGAAAGAAAATATGTTTGTGTGCAAGAGGCCTTATAGAGCAGAAGGAGCTGAGCAGATTGATATATATAGATTTATGGGAGATTATTCATTAAAACTTGTTGTGTCTGCCTGGTGTGTATGTGGGAACAGGAGTTTAGTTCAGTGTATCTCACCAGGTTCAGCACTGCAAGGGTTACACCCTTTCTCTCCTTGCGCTGTGCGTTGCTGCCCAGCTGCTTACTAAGGACCTGTAATTCATCACTTCCCCTATAAATATCTGCTTGTCTCTCTCACTCTTTGCCTGATCAATGCAGGCCCTGCTAGGTTCGGTTAGTCTGCATTAGGCTAGGTCTACACAACAACATTTGTTGCGCGACACATAGGGCACAACTACACTGCAACATGTGTTGCGCGACAATTTTTATAATGGTAGTCTTATGGTGTCGCACTGCGACATGCGACATGCTGCGACTGCGATGCGACAGTCACAGAAAAATCCATCTCGAATGTCACAGTGTGACACCATAGACTATCATTATAAAAATTGTCGCGCGACAAATGTCGTCGTGTAGACCTAGCCTTACTCTGCTATCTGAGCTATAATACCTTTACTGTATAATACCATACTGACAGTATTCTTTCTGGACTTTGATCTCAGCCTATCCCTGACTACAAGTTACTCTGATTCCTCTGGTACTCCGCTCTGATGTCCTTGATCCTGGTGGGTCAGGAGCCTCCCATTCCTGGGTGGTTGGCACAATTGATCTACATCCACAGATCGTAACACCTGGCATTTATTCACTTAAATATTAGCAATTTCTGACTTCAGTTTACATGGGGGAGGTGTTATCAGTGATTGATAGCCTTCTCTGTGTAAGTGTGTATACACAGATAGCTGTCCGTCAGTCATAGCTGTACACAGGGGAGGTGTTATTAGTGATTATCATTCTCTGTGTAAGTGTGTATACAGAGATAGCTGTCAGTCACTGATAGCTGTACATGGAGTGGTGTTATCAGTGATGGATAGCATTCTCTGTGTAAGTGTGTATACATAGATAGCTGTAAGTCACTGATAGTTGTAAATTATGGAGGTGTTATCAGTATTGATAGAATTTTCTGGGTAAGAGTGTATACATAGATAGCTGTCAGTCATTGATAGTTGTACACAGACGAGGTGCTATCAGTTATTGATAGAATTCTCTGTGTAAGTGTGTATACAGAGATAGCTGTCAATTAATCATAGTTGTACACAGAGGAGATTTTATTAGTGACTGATAGTATTCCCTGTATAAGTTTAAATACAGAGATAGCTGTCAGTCACTGATAACTGTGTATGCAGCCATCTTATCACTTATTGATAGCATTCTCTGTGTAAATGTGTATAGAGGGATAGCTATCAGTCACTGATAAGGTGGACCTTGTATATAACTGAGCTCAGAAAGAATACATACATTCAGGAGCATTTTTAATTACTTATTTTGGGATAAAAATAACTTTTTTCAATTGGGCCTTATTAAAAAATGTCCAGCTGATTTTAGATACAGGCGTTAAAATCAGTCTGTTTGCAAATTGTCACATTCTGGTTTCTTTGAATCCTGTCATGTGGAAGCTCATGTGTAGCTCTTATCTTTGATCTTCTGATCCCATGAATACTTATTCAAACCTTTTTAGTTTGATAAGAACTGAGTACTGACCTATAATTAGTGTTTCTGAGGTGAGGAAATAAGAGCTAAGAGCTACGCAAGAGCCATCAGATGACGGGATTCAAAGAAAGCAGAAGTGACAGTTTTTAAATAGACAGTTTTTTAACCCATGTGTCTCAGTAGTAGCTGAATATTTTAAATAAAGACCAATTGAATATATATTTTTAGCCCAAAATTTGTAAAATGGGATCATTAGAAAAATGCTCCAAAGGTGTCAATTGCCTTTAAATATATAAATTACAAGTTTAGCGGAAAATATCAATACCCTCAGCCCTTCCTGCTCTACATCATGCTGTCTGGAGATTGCATTGCATTTTGTGACAATAATTTCTCTAGGTGCTTTTATACAGTCCTGATCAAAAGTTTAAGACCACTTGAAAAATGGCAAAAAAACATATTTAGCATGGTTGGATCTTAACAAGGTTCCAAGTAGAGCTTCAACATGCAACAAGAAGAAATGAGAGTGAGACAAAACATTTTTTGAGCATTCAATTTAATGAAAACAACAAATAAACTGAAACAGGCTGTTGTTCAGCTGATCAAAAGTTTAGGACCACATGCCTTTAAAAGGCCAAATCTGTGCAAAGATGTGGATTCATTGTCATTTTCTGTCAGGTAGTCACACGTTGTGATGGCAAAGGCAAAAAAACTCTCCCTTTTTGAACGTGGTCGGGTTGTTGAACTGCATAAGCAGGGTCTCTCACAACGCGCCATCGCTGCTGAGGTGTGACGCAGTAAGACAGTCATTTGGAATTTCTTAAATTCTTAAATGATCCTGAGGGTTATGGAACAAAAAAGTCAAGTGGAAGACCCAAAAAAAATTCATCAGCACTGAGCCGGAGGATCCAATTGGCTGTGCGTCAAGACACTGAACGATCCTCGACCCAAATTAAGGCCCTTACTGGTGCTGACTGCAGCCCCATAACCATCAGACGGCATCTGAGACTGAAGGGCTTCAAAAACAAAAAAGTCTTCAAAGACATCGTCTCCTTGAACGCCACAGAACTGCTCGTTTGGACTTTGCATGAGAGCACCAAACATGGGACATTCAAAGGTGGAAGAAAATTTTATTCTCTGATGAGAAAAAATGTAACCTGATGGTTTCCAACGCTACTGGCATGACAAGCAGATCCCACCTGAGATGTTTTCTACGCGCCACAGTGGAGGGGGCGCCATAATGGTCTGGGGTGCTTTTTCCTTCAGTGGAACAATGGAGCTTCAGGAAGTGCAGGGGCGTCAAACGGCCGCTGGCTATGTCCAGATGTTGCAGAGAGCATTCCTCATGACTGAGGGCCCTCGTCTGTGTGGTAACGACTGGGTTTTTCAACAGGACAACGCTACAGTACACAATTCCCGCAGGACAAGGGACTTCTTCCAGGAGAATAACATCACTCTTTTGGCCCATCCTGCATGTTCCCCTGATCTAAATCCAATTGAGAACCTTTGGGGATGGATGGCAAGGGAAGTTTACAAAAATGGACAACAGTTCCAGACGGTAGATTGCCTTTGTGCGGCCGTCTTCACCACTTGGAGAAATGTTCCCACTCACCTCATGGAAACGCTTGCATCAAGCATGCCGAAACGAATTTTTGAAGTGATAAACAATAACGGCGGAGCTACTCATTACTGAATTCATGTTTGGAAGTTGGATTTCTGTTTTGGGGGGTTTAGTTTTTTTTTGGAGGTGTGGTCCTAAACTTTTGATCAGCTGAAAAACAGCCTGTTTCAGTTTATTCGTTGTTTTCATTAAATTGAATGCTCAAAAAATGTTTTGTCTCACTCCCATTTCTTCTTGTTGCATGGTGAAGCTCTACTTGGAACCTTGTTAAGATCCAGCCATGCTAAATATGATTTTTTGCCATTTTTCAAGTGGTCTTAAACTTTTGATCAGGACTGTACCTTTCCATCTACCTTGTGATCTGCAGTGCTGTTGCAACTGCACACAAACCCCCAAAGTTTGGTGAGGCAGTGAAGATGTGGTTTGTAAGGGGAGATTCAGAGGTATCCTTGAAGTTCTGGTATTGTACAGGTGATCTAGGACTGGTCAGGGGATAATGATGGTATGGAGTTCGAAGCCCAGGTCAAACCCATCCCTCCAGGATTTACATTTGGCTATATGGCACTTCCAGTAAAGTAGATATTTTCTGGGGCGCAAAGAACAAATCCAAGCACAAAGCATTAGTCAGTCACATATTTAAGAAACTAGTGCATGAGTGTATATTTGCACTGTATCATGTCATTAATTTCATGGTTCAGAATTTGCAGTTAATTTATTATTACTGTAGGATTATTACTGTAGGTGGAGGAATGCTTTAATACTTCTACAACTGTGTACAACACTCTCTGGTAAAGTGTGGAAAATCACCATAATACTGTATATGCTACTGTATACCATATACAATTGGCAAATGATTAAAGGGGTTGTCCCAGTAAAAATATTTTACACTATTCACACCAGCACCTGGATTTAAATGCTTATGTAATTGCATGTAATTAAACAATTTTTTATAGCCACTGAGTTACTGAATGTACCTGTATAGCTCCACCTGCTGTTTGTTATTTTTCTAATTTCTGTGTCCACCTCACTGAGCTGGCCGCACATGCTCAGTTCCATCCTTCAACTGCCCCCAGCTGCAACAGAAAAGACACACCCCCTGAGAAAGGAGAAGCCCCCTAAATTGCCAGCTTGAAATAAATCTAGCAGAGCAATTGGAGCAATGAATGGGGAGATGGGGAGATCTCCATTTGAGGTACAGGGCTGGTTCTAGTTTTGTTAGAAAGAGCCTGTCATGTACTACATAATGTCAGATTTTTTTTTAATTTTAAAATTAATCATGGGATAACCCCTTTAAAGGAGTTCTACATGATTAGAAATGCATGGCTGCTTTCTTCTATCAAGAGCACTATACCTGGCCGTAGTCTGTGCCTGAAGTTGCAGCTCTACTCCATTGAAGTAATTGGGGCTGCGCTGCAATACCACACACAGACTGTGAACAAGTATGGCGCAGCCATGTATTATTAATCATGCACAGCCCTTTTCAGACAACAGGCCTGGAGCTAAAAAGTTCTATTCAATTACTTTTTAGTATTTTTCTTAGTATATTATGGATGAGGAAGAGGCAAGTGGCCTCGAAACGCATCTAGCGGACCACGCATTTTCCACATTTAGTACTGGTCCGGACCTAAGGTACAGAAGAATTTTGTGGACATAGATTATATCTCTTGAAGCGGCTATTTGCCAATACAGACATCTACTGCGATATAGGACCTGGGCATTTGCAACACAAATTGTTGCTGTGGTATAAGGACCTGTGTACCACGTGATCGGATGTTTGTACCAGCTGACCTGATCACCTGATACGTCCATCAGGATCACCTGACCCAAACATGCCTCCCAAGCAACGGGGCCGTGCGCTCCAAACTAAACTCACCCAGCGTCCAGCGTCTCGGTGATTATACCTTACCTTCCATCTCTCCGTGCAAGTATATGATCCAGCGATTCTGCCGACACTGATACTACGGAGTGGTAAGAGTCTCATGGAGACAATCTGTTAAGCTTGGCAACATTTCATCCAGACGCCAATGGGCGGCTTATGAGAAAAGTGGAGTGCATCTATAGGTTTTTTACAGCTGGACATGTTTATGCGGTAATTGTGATATGTTTCAGGAGACATTATACACTGGACTCTGCACATGTTGAGAGTGCCAGACCTCTGAACATTCCTTGCTTGGTCATTTAGTGACATTTTAGTGATTTCATTTATTGGTTTTATATGAATGCATTATTATTGAGCGTTTTTAAGCACATTGTGTGATATCCTGAAGTGTTTATTATTAAATATTCAAATACAGCAGGGATACTCAACCTGCAGCCCTCCAGCTGTTGTAAAACTACAACTCCCACCATGCCCTGCTGTAGGCTGATAGCTGTAGGCTGTACAGGCATGCTGGGAGTTGTAGTTTTTCAGCAGCTGGAGGGCCACAGGTTGAGCATGCCTGAAATACAGTATTATATAGTATTCCATATTTTTCCTGAAGGTGGTGTGCCTGCTAGTCTCTCTTATACATTTTCACTTTTAACTGGGTGGGTGACCCAGTAAGCAGTGAACCCACCGCTATCCGTCCATCCAAGTGTTGAGCCTCCCTACTTTGACAGCTTTTATATATTATGGATGAATTTAGAATTTAAGACTGAAGATTGCATAAAACCACAGAAATTACAGAATCATTTATTAATTCATTTACTTTTAACATGATTTGCAGTTGTTAATTTCACCCGTGATTGGGAAGTTGGATCTGTAAACACGACAACAACGTATAAATCATTCAGCACTTCCATGGTGAATGCCAGTATTGGATTGTGGGTCGGCTTAAGGGGTGTAAACATAACCCTAGCAGGTAATAGTCACCATTACATTGATGCCTCTACAAGTCACCATTACATTTATGCCAATATGACTACACATCTTTACACAACTTTTATGAGGTTTTCAGGCTCCCACTAAACACGCACATATTCCCAATCTACAAGATGAGGAATAGTCTTCTGATCGGTGGGTTTCTGACTGCTGGGATCCTCACCAATCAAAAGAACAAGAGTCCTGCCCTACCATGTAAATGGTGTGATGGTCCTCCATTCATCTCTATAGGACTTCTAGAGGTAGTTGAGTACAGCACTTGACTATCTCTGGCAGTCCCACAAAGATGAATGGAGCAGCAGTATGCATGCTCGGCCACCACTTAATTTATGTACAGAGACAAAAGGCTAAAACTTGTACATGAACAAAATAGACACTGTAAGACCATTTTTTTTAGAGGACTACCCTCCAGACCTTTCTATAATAGGTTTTCAATTTCACCTTATTCTGTATCTTGGTCTACTTCTTTGAGGGGACATCCCTTTAAAAAATATTTATGCTGCAGTTGAAAGGTTGTTTTGAAGAGGTTTCAATATCCAAAATGTTATAAATCAGAAATTACTATTAGATATAGTATATTGGAGGCAGAGCATTAGATAGAGGTCTGGGGCAGTACCAAGGATAGAAATGAATGATTCAATAGCCACACAGTTACCTCTATTGTCAGGCATAATTATTCATCAGGCCCATACACTAAGAAGGGAATAATAGCAGAGAAAGGACATCTGGATATACAGAATTGTACTCTATATAAGTAATAAATGCAATATTACTAGGGATGAGCGAATCAACTTCGGATTAAACATCCAAAGTCGATTCGCATAAAGCTTCATTCTAATACTGTATGGAGTAGGAGCTCCGTACAGTATTAGAATGTATTGGCTCCGATGAGCTAAAGTTAGTGCTTCGCACAATAACTTCATAAATTAATTTGTACTTTTAAAAAACATTTCTCGAACTCTGGTTTGGTTCCAAGGTACCACTTGGAACCGAACCTGAGTTCGGGGAATGTTTTTTTATAATACCAGTTGATTCGCTCATCCCTAAATATTACCATATACAGTATTGTAGCATCTGCATATTGCATCTTGATCACAGTTTTGGAGACTTTATTATAAATATCTGTGTCATATTATATATGGGTAGCTTTTAGTTCATCTTCAAATGTGCATTACCATCCTGGAGAAGAAAATAAAATAGTGATCTCTATTCTTAGGAGTTTTAACAATTTGAGTGTATAGGAGAGAAAAAGGGGATTACGTAGTGGTGCTGCTGAGAATGACAGCCCACCTTCTATGATCGTTTTAGGAGTTTTAAAGGGGTTATCCAACCTCTATAATGCCCCCCAAAATGCCCAGGCCCCTCATACTGCTAATACTTACCACACTCGCAGGCACCCGCGTTGCTTCTGATGCCCGCATGGCCACCGCTGCCCCTCCCTGTCACGTGGATCAAAACATCCGGAGACAGGGGTGGGTGGGGGGCCCACAGCCAATAGTAGGCTGCGACAGGGACGAGCCTCCCTAGCGTCACCCACGATGCTAGGGGGCTCATCCTATCTCGGCCAGCTATCAGCTGCCACTCCCCTCCTGATACAGGTGCCATGGAGTGGGGTAAAGTATAACCAGTATTAGGGGCCCAGGCATTTTGGGGGGCATTATAAAGGTGGGATAAGCCTTTTAAGCATTAGACATGGAAAATTAGAGAGCTATAATTTTGGTTACATTTCATACTTCAACCACTCTGGTGTATAAGGTGAATACGCAAGGGAAACTGTCTCATTATCTAATTTATGCCTCAAAATGAATACATTAAAAAGCAGAAAAAAATTGAGAACCTTAGACAAAAAACCCATACATTTACAATGCAGCATTCCCAAAAACTGCTTTGCTTAGGAAGTTTCAAAATCTTTCAAGTCATCAAGGATTTAAGCATATTCTGGGGTCAGCGATGAGAGTGGTAGTTTAGAAATTCTGGATCTTCATATTATGTTTGTTATCAGCTGGATGCAAGAGATTTAAGCTTGTGTAATTCAGACTCCACTTTCTCCCCTGGTGATACTGTTAATAAAAAATGTGGGAACTAATACTATAAAGACATTCATGCTATAGCTAGTCGTGAAAACAGCAGGCAATAAACCACATTTGGACATACTGAAGAGTGGGTTGCTAGGATCTCAGGCATCCAGACTTACCGCCATCCTGAAAAAAGAGGACTTCTCAGAAGAAGGAGAAAGATTATTTAGACATGGAATGTATACGATAGACAGCTGAGATGGAGATGTTGCAGAGCAACTGACTTGCAATAGATTATTTTAATCTAAGCAAATTTGACAAAGAAGGCATGTTTGACAAATGTTTGTACAATTGCAGTTTTTGCCCTTTATTTAGTAAATAGGACGTACATAAAATCTGAATGTGGTCATTCTTTCTCTTTGCAGGAAATCCAGTGCACCAGCTGAATGAGACCATCAATTACAATGAAATGTTTTCTTGGCAGTCAAGGATAGAATATGATATAGATTACCATGAAGGATTAGAAAGGGGTCTCCCAAGTCCTGTATTATATGTAGCTGAAAAATTCAACAGCAATAGCCCTTGTAGCCTATATATGCAATACTCTCTATCTACATACTACTCCTCAGCAATAATGTGGTAAGATTTACTTAAAAAATCTAGGTATACGGTTCTCTGACATTTTAGAGCAGTAAACTTGCACACAAAAAATGAAGATGTGTGTGCAGCAAAATGCACTTAGAGTTGCATGTATGCCACCAATATAGAGCAAAAATATCCCAATGTTAATTGAAGGGATTGTCTGAGTGTTTAATACTGATGACCTATCTTCAGCATAGATCATCGGTATGTCATCAGTAAGGGTCAGACGCCCAGTACCCACCACCAATCAGCTGATTGAAGAGGCAGTGGTGCTTTGAGTGCCACGGACACCTTGCAGTTTACCAAGCACAGCGCTGTCTATTGGATAAAGGCTGTGCTTGGTGTTGCAGCAGTGCCCCATTTGCTTGAATGGGACTTAGCTGTGACTTGGCCATGTGACCGATGAACATGATGTCACTGGCCCAGGAAGAGGCTGCGAGCTCTGCTCTCTTCAAACAGCTAATTGGCGGAGTGGGGGGTGTCATATTTATCAGATTTATCACTTATCAGATGCTGAGGGCCTATTTTGAGGATAGGTCATTATTATTAAACACTTGGACAGTGGACAGCCCCTTTTATAAAAAAAAAAAAAAAAAGGGAACAACACATAATTGAAAACAATTAAAAGCAAAAATATTTAGAGATGGCCTTGCGGTTCGCCCGGCGGTCGTTTGGCAACGAACTTTGCGCGTTCGCGGAACATGCGAACATATGGCGATGTCCGCCGGCGCCATATTCATTTGCATTGCGCCGAACTTTGACCCATAACACATCCATCAGGTGGGACAGGACAGATAATTTAGACGTTTCAGCACATGGACACACCCCCACCCTATCAAAGAACCCGATCTGGCAGCCATTTTACATTCTGTGTTTTGACAGTGTAGGGAGAGGTTGCTGTGTGGAGCAGGGACAGACTGTTAGGGACACCAAATGCTAGCTAAAAGGGCCACAAAAGTCCTTTTAAGGACTGGTATAGGTGTGCTATCGATAGGTGTGATATACAGAGGGGTGTGATATACTTATAATATACTTTCTAACATAGAAAGTATATTATAGTGTATTTGTATTGTGCAGCAGTTGTGTGCGGTCCTGCTGCGATACCGCAGCTATATAGAGGGACAAACCCTATTGAAACAACTATTTGCAATGGGTGTGATATACCTGTTGCCCCCAAAAAAATGATTGAGTGGTGTGATATACCTATAATATACTTTCTAACATAGAAAGTATATATTGCATTTGTATTGTGCAGCAGTTGTGTGCGGTTCTGCTGCGATACTGCAGCTATATAGAGGGACAAGCGCTATTGGAACAACTATTTGCAACGGGTGTGATATACTTGTTGCCCCAAAAAGAATTGATTGAGGGGTGTGATATACCTATATACCTGTTGCCCCAAATAAACAGGGTGGTCTGATATAACTGTTGTGGCAAAAATAATAATTGAGGGGTGTGATATACCTGCTTCCACACAATACTGGTTAAGGGGTTTGATATACCTGCTTCCACCAAATATTGATTGAGGGGTGTGATATACCTGCTTCCACACAATACTGATTAAGGCCTCTTTCACATGGGCGTTGCGGAAAAATGTGCGGGTGCGTTGCGGGAACACCCGCGATTTTTCCGCGCGAGTGCAAAACATTGTAATGCGTTTTGCACTCGCGTGAGAAAAATCGCGCGTGTCTGGTACCCAAACCCGAACTTCTTCACAGAAGTTCGGGCTTGGGATCGGTGTTCTGTAAATAGTATTATTTTCCCTTATAACATGGTTATAAGGGAAAATAATAGCATTCTGAATACAGAATGCTAAGTAAAACAGGGCTGAAGGGGTTAAAAAAAAATCGCGAGCAAGTGGATTAAGGTGAGTTAAATGATTTTTTATTTTTTTTTAACCCCTCCAGCCCTGTTTTACTTAGCATTCTGTATTCAGAATGCTATTATTTTCCCTTATAACCATGTTATAAGGGAAAATAATAAGGTTCGGGTCTCCATCCCGATCGTCTCCTAGCAACCGTGCGTGAAAATCGCACCGCATCCGCACTTGCTTGCGGATGCTTGCGATTTTCACGCAACCCCATTCATTTCTATGGGGCCTGCGTTACGTGAAAAACGCACAAAGAGGAGCATGCTGCGATTTTCACGCAACGCAAAAGTGATGCGTGAAAATCACCGCTCGTGTGCACAGCCCCATAGAAATGAATGGGTCAGTATTCAGTGCGGGTGCAATGCGTTCACCTCCCGCATCGCATCCGCGCGGAATACTCGCTCGTGTGAAAGGGGCCTAAGGGGTTTGATATACCTGCTTCCACAAAATACTGATTGAGGCCTGCAATATACATGCTTCCAAAAAATACTGATTAAGGGGTTTGATATACCTGCTTCCACAAAATACTGATTGAGGCCTGCGATATACCTGCTTCCACAAAATACTGATTAAGGGGATTGATATACCTGCTTCCACAAAATACTGATTGAGGGCTGCAATATATATACTTACACAAAATATTGATTAAGGGGTTCGATATACCTGTTTCCACCAAATATTGATTGAGGCCTGCGATATGGCTGCTTCCACAAAATACTGATTAAGGGGTTTGATATATCTGCTTCCACAAAATACTGATTGAGGGCTGTGATATTCCTGCTTCCACAAAATACTGATTAAGGGGTTGATATACCTGCTTCCACAAAATACGGATTTAGGGCTGCGATATACCTGTTTCCACAAAATACTGATTAATGGGTTTGGTATACCTACTTCCACAAAATACTGACTGAGGGCTGCGATATACCTGCTTCCACAAAATACTGATTAAGGGGTTTGATATACCTATTTCCACCAAATATTTTTTGAGGCCTGCGATATACCTGCTTCCACAAAATACCAATTAAGGGGTTCGATATACCTGTTTTCACCAAATATTAATTGAGGCCTGCGATATACCTGCTTCCACAAATACTGCTCTTCTCTAGGGACTTAGGCAGGCAGAGGAAGAGGCAGGCCATTCCGCAGGTGTGGTAGGGGTCGGGCAGGTGCACCAGGCCGGAGCCTAAGTGCGAAGTTGGAGAATGTGCGTGCGATTACTTCAAAAGGCACACCAGAGTTGGTTGAGTGGCTCACTCACCCTTACGCTTCTGCACCATCCACACTCTCTGCTGTGTGCACCCCCAAATACACCACCACCACCATAGCCCCTCCACCAGAGTCAGAGGACTTATTTTCCCATCCATTCCCAGACCTTACGGATGCGCAGCTATTCTTGACATAGGATGAGGAAGAGGAGGTAGCAACGGCCACCACCCAGCGATCTGACGACATTACCCAGATCAGCCCAAGGAGGGAGATCTCAAATCTCAGGAGTGGTGAAGATGACGATGATGACGTGTTGATGGACGTCATGTGGGTTCCCACAAGAGAGGAAGAGAGGGAGAGCTCAGAGGAAGAGGAGAAGGAGGAGAAGCAGGCAGATCTCGCAGGGCACAGGAGGCAAAAAGCAGACTGCAAATGTATCTGGAGTGAGCCATCCACCATGCACTATCACTTCTGGCGCTCACAGGATGCCGGCACATGGCTCTGCAGTGTGGGCTTTTTTTAACGTGTCAGTAGTTGCCATCTGCAGCCTGTGTTGTCAACGCATAAGTCGCGGTAAGCCCAACACTCACCTAGGGACAACCGTCTTAAGAAGGTACCTGGCCTCCCATCACTGAGCCCAGTGGGAGCAACGCCGGCAGAACTATGGGGTTTTGCTCTGGTAGATATGGTATGCAGGCACAGTACAGAGGCAAAATACAAGTTCTTAACTCAAAACATCAGTGTTTATTCACACTTGAGGCAATTGCACAAAACAGCACGTAACTTTTCAGTCTTGCTGTTAATTCACACACAATGGAAAATTCATATAACACAAGTCACCTTGCTGGCAGTTCTGCCTTCAGTAGTCCAAAGCAGGCTTTAGGGGGCCTGTTTCCCCAGTGTGCGTCTCTCAGCCCTCCAGCACGGCACAAAGCCTCAGATCCCAAAAACAGAGACATCTCTGCTGAGCCCAGCTGCCTATTTAAGGACAGTCAGGTGCAACCAAAACCCAGACCGGCACTTAAACTCCAGTCCGGTATTTGACCTCACCTGGCTGGGAGGAAAATACCTGCCTTGCCAGACACAACCCCTCACTGTGTCACAGAACCCACAAAGCCACACTCCTGGCGCTCCACATCCTGCCTCTTCTCCTTCGCCTCTCTCCTCCCATTTATCCTCCACTCCACCTTCCACCGTGCCGTCATCGCGTTCATCTGGCAGAAGGCAGGCTTCCTTGGCCCAAATGTTCGAGCGTTAAAAGATGATGACGCCGGATAACCCACTAACTACTGCCATATAAACTGGTGGACTTGGAGGCCTTTGTGGCCATTGGCACACCGCAATGGAAGGTCCCCGAAAGGAAATATTTCTCCCAGAAGGGCATCCCAGAGCAATATGGCCACGTTCAGCGGCAAGTGAATATATCTCTGGCACACAGTGTCGGTGCCAAGATACATCTGACCACAGACATGTGGTCTAGCAATCAGGGAAGATACATAACTTTTACTGCCCACTGGGTGAACCTTCTGACAGACGTCAAGCATGTAACCCGTGGATCCCGTGTGGATTTGGTGTTACCACCAAGGATTGCATGCAGGTCTGCCTCTTCTTCTCCTACTCCTACTCTATCCTCCGTCTCCTCTTCGTCTGACTCCTCCTTTTCCACTGCTACCGCCTCTTCCGCTGCGCCCCCCAAGCTCCCCAGAACCTATTCAACGTCCCAGGTGAGACGTTGCCATGCTATGCTGCGGCTGTTGTGCCTGGAAGACAAGAGCCACACCGGTCCTGCACTGCTTTCAGCTCTGCGGTCACAGGCCGATCAGTGGCTAACTCCGCTCAATTTGACAGTTGGTAAAGTGGTGTGTGACAACGGTGCAAATCTGCTGAGCGCGCTGAAACAGGGCAAAATGACACACGTGCAGTGCATGGCACACGTCCTGAAATTAGTCATGCAGCAATTCGTTGCCCCGGGGTCCAGGGCGTCTTGCGGCAGGCCAGGAAAATCATTTTAGAAGATCTTACAAGGCCATGGCTCGCCTTGCTGACGTTCAGCCGTGACACCACTTCCTGTCAGATGTCTGATTTGTGACATCCCGATGCGCTGGAACTCCACCTTGTATAAGCTTGATAGGCTGCTCCAGCAGCAACGTGCCATTAACGACTACCTATACGAACTCTGCAGCAGGACATGTTCTAGGGAGCTTGGTTTCTTTTCACCGCGCCAGTGGCTGCTCATGCGCGACGAATGCAGAATTGTACGGCTATTTGATGAGATTACCAAACTGGTCAGTCGCAGCCAGGGTGTCATCAGTGATATCGTACCTTACGCCTTCTTTCTGGAGTGTGCATTGCATCGTGTCATTGATCAAACCATCGAGGCGCAGGAGCGGGAAGATGAAGAAGTCGCAATGCTGAATGAATTCCCAGGGGGGGCTACTCCATCTGAGACAAGTCAACAGGAGTCTGAAGAGGAGTCAGAGGAGGATGGTGGCTGGGGGGAGAAGGAGGAGCAAGAATGTTTAATTATGTGTTGTTCCCTTTTTTTGCTTAACCCTTTCATGACCAAGGGTCATTGATGCCCTAATGTCCAGGTCAAAATGTACAAATCTGACATGCGTCACTTTATGTGGTAATAGCTTTGGAACACTTTTACTTATCCAAACCATTCTGAGATTGTTTTCTCGTGACATATTGTACTTCATGATAGTCATATATTTGAGTCAATATATCTCACCTTTATTTATGAAAAAATCCAAAATGTACCCAAAATTTTGAAAAATTCACAATTTTCCAAATTTCAATTTCTTTGCTTCTAAAACAGAAAGTCATACCTAATAAAATATTTATTACTTAACATTTCCCATATGTCTACTTTATGTTGGCATCATTTTGGAAATGTCATTTTATTTTTTTAGGACGTTAGAAGGCTTAGAAGTTTAGAAGCAATTCTTAAAATTTTTAAGAAGGACCAGTTCAGGTCTGAAGTCACTTTGTGGGGCCTACATAGTGGATACCCCCATAAATGACCCCATTGCAGAAACTACACCCCTCAAGTTACTCAAAACTGATTTTACAAACTTTTTTAACCCTTTAGGTGTTCCACAAGAATTAAAGGAAAATGGAGATGAAATTTCTAAATTTCACATTTTTGGCAGATTTTCCATTTTATTGCATTTTTTTATTTAACACATTGAGGGTTAACAGCCAAACAAAACTCAATATTTATTACCCTGATTCCGCGGTTTACAGGAACACCCCACATGTGGTCGTAAACTGCTGTACGGGCACACGGCAGGGCGCAGAAGGAAAGGAATGCCATACGGTTTTTGGAAGGCAGATTTTGCTGGATTGGTTTTCTGAACGCCATATGTTTTTTATTTTTCTGCCAATCGTCTTGTGCAAGGGCTCGTTTTTTGCAGAAAGTGTTGAGGTTTTAATTGGTACCATTTTTGGGTACATAGGATTTTTTGATCATTCATTATTACACTTTATGTGGCAAGGTGACCAAAAAATTGGCTGTTTTGGAACAGCTTTAATTTATTTATTTTTACAGCGTTCATCTGAGGAGTTAGGTCATGTGATAGTTTTATAGAGAAGATCGTTACGGACGTGGCAATACCTAATATGTATACTTTTTCTTATTTATTTAAGTTTTACACAATAATAGCATTTCTGAAACCAAAAAAATTATGTTTTAGTGTCTCCATAGTCTGAGAGCCATAGCTTTTATATTTTTTGGGCGATTGTCTTAAATAGGGTATCATGTTTTGCGGGATGAGGTGATGGTTTAATTGGTACTATTTTGGGGGTCATAAGCCTTTTTTATCGCTTGCTGTTGCACTATTTGTGATGTAAGGTGACAAAAATAGCTTTTTTTGGCACAGTTTTTTTTTTTTTTTTAATAGTGTTTATCAGACTGGGTCTATCATGTGATATATTTATAGAGACGGTCGTTACGGACGCGGTGACACCTAATATGTGTATTTTATTTTTTCCTTTTTTTTATAGGAAAAGGCAATTTCTTTTTTTAATTTACATTTTTATTTATTTATTTTTCATTTTTATTATTTTCACTTTCCTTTTTTATCAAGTCCCTCTTGGATCATGAAGATCCAATGGGGCTGATGGCTGTACTATACTTTGCAATGCTCTTGCATTGCAAAGTATAATACTATTAGATGCCCTGTAGGTGGCAGCACCGGATGCCTTTGCCATGGCAACCGGACGCCTTTGCAAAGCGTCCGGTTGCCATGGCAACCATCGGGCGCTGCTATCAGCGCTGCAGCCCCGATGGTTCAGAGAGGGAGCTCCCTCCCTCTATTAACCCAATGGATGCTGCAACCGCGGCATCTATGGGGTTACAGCAGAGTGTCAGCATAGAGCTGACACTCGCTGCTGATGGCGGCGGCTCAGGAATGGAGCCGCCGCCATCACACACAGCGGGGGCACAGGATCGGGGGCAGCGCTGGATGGGGGGGGGTATTGGGGTACGGCGGCTAACCTTGAGGGTGAGGGAGGCTGGGGCAGGAGGGGCGGGGAGACAGCATGGGGCGGACCGCATCAGGGAGGGACTACATGAATATGGATCGGGCGGGGGAACTACTTCATCAGGGGCAGGCGCGCACAGGGGGGTGTTGGAGGAGCACAGATCGGGGGGCACAGGAAGGGGGCACAGATTGGGGGCCACAGAGACACTACCTGATTTCAGGCTGTGATCTGCAGAGCGCAGATCAGAGCCTGAAACCGGCATTTTTTCCACTGCCGCGATCCGATTGGTTAGTCTGCACAGACTAACCAATCAGATCGATTGTCGGCAAGGGGCCACTCTGATTGGCCCCTTGCCGACATTACTGAACTGTATGCTGTCTGTGACAGCAGCAGGGCAGGGGCAGAAGCTTTAAACCAAGTGCTTTGCAGCGCTTGGATTAAAGAACTGTCTTGACGTTTATAGACGTGATAGCTGCACGGGGCATGTGCAGCTATCACGTATATATACAGATTGCAGTCGGGAAAGGGTTAATCATGATATTTACTATATATTGGTGGCATGCATGCCTCTCTATGTGCCCTATTTTTGAACAAAAAGGTGTGCTTTTGGTGGGTTTTGAACTAATGGTGGTCTGTGGATGACACTATTATGGGGGATCTGTGGGTGACACTGTTATGGGGGATCTGTGGGTGACACTGTTATGGGGGATCTGTGGGTGACACTGTTATGGGGGATCTGTGGGTGACACTGTTATGGGGATCTCTGGATGGCTCTTATTGGGGTCTCTGGATGGCACTGTTATGGGGGTCTCTGGATGGCACTGTTATGGGGGATCTGTGGATGACACATATATGCGTCATCCACAGATCCCCTTCATAACAGTGTCCCTGTAGTGTGAATGACCCCCAATACAGGGGGTGGGGGTCGCATCTGGTTTTATAATGACAGCGTGGCCCGTGCAGTGACTGTATTCTACTACACGGGCCCCTCTCACTGTATATACCGTAATCTTATCTATAATTGTAGACATTGTTAATATATACAAATTCAGAGGAAATCAGCGCCTGTATTACTTACAACAAGTGCTCGTAGCAGAGAGGAGGGAGGAGGCAGGCCGGGAGGACGGGCGCTGGCAGTGTGAGTCACTACGTCATGCGCCCACGCCGCCTGCTTCATTCATAAAGTGGGCGGCGCAGGCGCGTGACGTCACTCACGCTGCCAGTGCCCATCCTCCCGGCCTGCCTCCTCCCTCCTCTCTGCTACCGAGCGCTTGTTGTAAGTAATACAGGCGCTGATTACCCTGAATTTGTATATATTAACAATGCCTACAATTATAGATAAGATTACGGTATTTACAGTGAGCGGGGCCCGTGTAGTAGAATACAGTCACTGCACGGGCCCCGCTGTCATTATAAAACCAGATGCCGGCCCCCAGCCCCTCCTCCCTCTCAGCTGATACACCTGCCGCGCGGCATCGCGGCACGGCGTATCATTGACAGTTCGGCAAAATGCAGCATTCGCCCCATAAGACGCACTGCTATTTTCCCCCCACTTTGGGGGGGGGGGGGAAGTGCGTCTTATAGGGCGAAAAATACGATAAGTTACATTTATGCATATTGATGGTAAAGAATCTCAAAGAATCAAAGAATCTCATACCGATGCACCTGACTTGTCCAGAGATCCATGTTGCCTGGCCATAGTTAAAACCAGCTTTTCAGACAAAACAAAGTACAAGAATCAGCTGGGAACTGGGAGAAGAGTCATCTAGGCAGTTCCCTGATAACTTCTCTCTGCCCAGCTAGATTACCAGACCTCTCTCTTTTGTGTATAGGGATAGATCTGTCAATCCAGGTGAGCTGGGCTAGAATAACTTTTCGTAGTGCTGCCTAGTTTACTCCTCCACATTCCTATCACATTTTGAAATTATGTTTCTCAAAAGGGAGCCTCACATTATTTTATGCTGCCCATGGTTCAGGAAGCATAAATCTCCTGATCAATTCACTTTGAAGGAGAACATCCATAAAATTTGTGATGAGCGGCAAAGGAAATATTAGAATTTGCGATATTTCTCGAATATTTTGTAGAATATTCGGCATATATTCGCGAATTCAAGATAATTTTTTTGATCGCGAAAAATCGTCAATGTAATATTTGTGTAATGCGAGCGAAATACAGGTGTGGGTCACTAGCTACATTTTTCAAGCTGCTAGAAGTTTCCTGAGACTGGAGAAAATGGTTGGCATGGCTGAACATTACTTTATATGCAGAGAGTGCTCCAATATATTTGCGATTGCGAAATCGGCACTAATGATGCAAATATTTTGGCGCAATACGTGCAACTTCACATTTTTACAGGTCTGACTACTTATTAGTGATTGTTGTGAACTTGTGACATCACAGCACTATGTATGAATGTAGCATACATACCATACATACCGTACGTACGTACATACATACAGCACTATGTATGTAGCATGAATGTATGGACAGCAGAACCTATCAGCTACACTATATCACTATCTAACCTACACTGACTATCTCCCACTAACTGTCTGTATTATATATATAATCTAACTAACTAACTATCTAATGTAATGACACTGCTGTCTCTCACTCAGATCTGCAAAATACTGTAGAAAATGGCTGCTGGGGAGGTTCTTATATATAGTAAGGGGTAGGGAACTTTCCTATTGGTTAGTAGGGATGTTGCTAAGCTCAGACAAAGACATTGCAGCCTTCTCATTGGCCCACAAGCAAGAAGAGAGTTTACTGATGAAATCTAGAATATTCGAAATTACAAATATATATATCACTATATTCTAAATATTTGCGAACTCTCGAAGTGCCAATATTCACGATTAATATTTTCTATTCGAATATTCGCACCCAACACTACAAAAAATATGTAATGTGCTGCAAAAAATTCTGCATATTCACAGAAATGGTGTATAGACATACTTTGGGCAAGTGCTATATATATATTGGTGAATGTCAACCAATAATCATAGGACAAAGAACATTGCAATAAGATCAATAGTAACATACAGTACAAAGCTTGATATGTCAAAGGAAAATATACCTAGTATACAGATAAAATCTAACATCCCAAATACTTTAATATAAATGAAGTGTCATCCCTTGACAAACATGAATGGACGTGTCTATACATTACCCCTACAGAAACCCTTTCTAAAATATACGGTAGCTCAGTGCTTTTATTATCAGTTGACAATTTCCTGGTATAGAAAATGTGACTTTAAAAAATATGTTTTCTTTATGTTGATCATAGGGCTGCATTTTGCTCCTGGATTCTCAGCAATGTCCTCTTATGCATGCCATTCCTGGTCTACGGCATCTACATGTTGTTCGGTACTGCAGTGTGTATAATAGTATCACTCATATCATTTGCAACCATCAGACAGTCACAAGAATGCAACATTCACTTTGGCAGCACTGTTCTACAAACAAGATTTGGACTTTCGTTCTGGATGAGTTTTGCAACAGGTAACTTGTTTTCCTTATTTCCTGTGAATTTAAGGATTATATAATCATCTGTGAAATCCCTCCTGGCAGTTCTCAGACCCCTGTGCACTATGCTCAACCTCAACAGTGGCTCAAAAAATTGTGATTTATTGGTTATTTAAAACATAACTTTTACTCATGAAATTAAGAAAATAGGCCCAAAATATAGATATGATAAAATTATTGTCAGAGCGGCGGTATAACAGGTTAATGTGCACGGCGGCACCCAATCAATAGATGAAAAAATGAAAAAAAGTGCTCGGTGGCACCTATAATGAAACCCGTACTCCTACCACTCTGTCGTCAACGTCCAGGGTGCAGGAGGCGTCCTGATGACACCGAAGTGAATGGCTCCAATCCGGACGCTCGGCTGCTAGGGACGGCGGGGTCCAAGGCAACCCTAATATGACCCTATAGAGTGGTCTAAGGCTTGCCCTAATGACTAATTAGGGGTAGCAGCCTAACCACAGGGCACTCGTCCTTATAAGGGCGACCCCATCCGGAACCTCTCCCTGTGACCTAGCCCTATGTGGCCCTAATCTAGTCCCGCTCCCTACATGCACGTTTCATAGAAATCATCAGGGGAAATTTAACTAGGACTTTTTTAACAAAGACTATCGGGTGATATCAGGCATAACACAGCCATACAATCGTCTGTAAACTATGTGGACTGCTGGAGGGAGTACTAGATAACGCTCCTCAACCAAAGTAAAGGCATCATCTCAATAGCCGTGGGCAATAGGTCGCACCTGCGCTAGGTTTAGCGCCAGTTTTTAAATGCCAGGTAAGGCAATCACCTGTACGGCGTGCCGCGTCATCACCTCGAGGAGTGGTCTTTTAATATAGACCATATTAGATCAAAAGACAATTACAGCGTTTTTGTGTGTGTATATATAGAAACCATAGATCTGGGGTTTTAGACTAAGATCCTATAGAAGGTCATACTGGAAATAGGGTACAGTAACATATCACATTGAGATATGAATTATAATTGAACATTGTATTGTCAATTATAGAAAGAGATGGTAGTGTACCCGCACGTATAGTGTGAATAAGGGATATGTAAATTAGCAATCCGTGCGTTTATGGTGCCTCGATATTAAGGCATGAAGTCGGACATCCGGTCCTACCTCCATTCTTACTATAGGGATGGCTGGGAGGTTTCAAACGAAATAGCTGAAATTGAGCTGTTCGTTTCTGACCGGTAGGTGATACCATACGCAGCCTAAAGATCCATTGGGTCTCGTGCTGCAAGAGTGTACGGTCCCAGTCACCTCCTCTTATTGGTTGTCTCACTAGCTCTATCCCAGTGGCACTTAGGTATTTGGGATTCCCATTGTGAACCTCGTGTATATGCCTGGAGACTGCTGTATCTCTCTTATTGGCTATGTCTCCCAGGTGTTCACCTATGCGTCTTCGTAATTCACTTTTAGTTTTTCCTATATACTCCATTTTACATTCGCATGTTAGCTTGTAGATTACGCCACGACTGCGGCAATTGATGAAGTCACGAATTTCGAATGAACGTTGTAGGTTCGTACTCTCAAATGTCTTGCAAGGTCTGAGCGTGCCACAGGCCACACAGCCGCCACACCTAAAGCAACCCAATGGCCTGCGATCTAGCCAAGTGCTAGTTGCCGGTGCCGTAGGGAGGTGGCTGCGGACCAGAGTATCCCTCAGGCTCTGTCCTCTTCTAAAAGTAATCTGTGGATACTCATGTACAGTGTCTCGGATGTCCGGGTCCATGAGGAGAATGGACCAATGTTTATGTAGGACCTCCCTGACCTTGTTAGACATCCTGTCAAACGTAGCAAGTGCCACTGGGATAGAGCTAGTGAGACAACCAATAAGAGGAGGTGACTGGGACCGTACACTCTTGCAGCACGAGACCCGATGGATCTTTAGACTGTGTACGGTATCACCTACCGGTCTGAACGAACAGCTCAATTTCGGCTATTTCGTTTGAAACCTCCCAGCCATCCCTATAGTAAGAATGGAGGTAGGACCGGATGTCTGACTTAATGCCTTAATATCGAGGCACCATAAACGCACGGATTGCTAATTTACATATCCCTTATTCACACTATTAGTGTGTGTACACTACCATCTCTTTCTATAATTGACACTACAATGTTCAATTATAATTCATATCTCAACGTGATACAGTCAGGTCCATAAATATTGGGACATCAACACAATTCTAACATTTTTGGCTCTATACACCACCACAATGGATTTGAAATGAAATGAACAAGATGTGCTTTAACTGCAGACTGTCAGCTTTAATTTGAGGATATTTACATCCAAATCAGGTGAACGGTGTGGGAATTACAACAGTTTGAATATGTGCCTCCTACTTGTTAAGGGACCAAAAGTAATGGGACATAATAATAATCATAAATCAAACTTTCACTTTTTAATACTTGGTTGCAAATCCTTTGTAGCCAATTACAGCCTGAAGTCTGGAACGCATAGACATCACCAGACACTGGGTTTCATCCCTGGTGATGCTCTGCCAGGCCTCTACTGCAACTGTCTTCAGTTCCTGCTTGTTCTTGGGGCATTTTCCCTTCAGTTTTGTCTTCAGCAAGTGAAATTCATGCTCAATCGGATTCAGGTCAGGTGATTGACTTGGCCATTGCATAACATTCCACTTCTTTCCCTTAAAAAACTCTTTAGTTGCTTTTGCAGTATGCTTTGGATCATTGTCCATCTGCACTGTGAAGCACCGTCCAATGAGTTCTGAAGCATTTGGCTGAATATGACCAGATGATATTGCCCGAAACACTTCAGAATTCATCCTGCTGCTTTTGTCAGCAGTCACATCATCAATAAATACAAGAGAACCAGTTCCATTGGCAGCCATACATGCCCACGCCATGACACTACCACCACCATGCTTCACTGATGAGGTGGTATGCTTAGGATCATGAGCAGTTCCTTTCCATCTCCATACTCTTCTCTTCCCATCACTGTGGTACAAGTTGATCTTGGTCTCATCTGTCCATAGGATGTTGTTCCAGAACTGTGAAGGCTTTTTTAGATGTCGTTTGGCAAACTCTAATCTGGCCTTCCTGTTTTTGAGGCTCACCAATGGTTTACATCTTGTGGTGAACCCTTTGTATTCACTCTGGTGAAGTCTTCTCTTCTCTGTTGACTTTGACACACATACACTTACCTCCTGGAGAGTGTTCTTGATCTGGCCAACTGTTGTGAAGGGTGTTTTCTTCACCAGGGAAAGAATTCTTCGGTCATCCACCACAGTTGTTTTCCGTGGTCTTCCGGGTCTTTTGGTGTTGCTGAGCTCATCGGTGCGTTCCTTATTTTTAAGATTGTTCCAAACAGTTGTTTTGGCCACGCCTAATGTTTTTGCTATCTCTATGATGGGTGAGTTTTGTTTTTTCAGCCTAATGATGGCTTGCTTCACTGATAGTGACAGCTCTTTGGATCTCATCTTGAGAGTTGACAGCAACAGATTCCAAATGCAAATAGCACACTGGAAATGAACTCTGGACCTTTTATCTGCTCGTTGTAATTGGGCTAATGAGGGAATAACACACACCTGGCCATGGAACAGCTGAGAAGCCAGTTGTCCCATTACTTTTGGTCCCTTAACAAGTGGGAGGCACATATGCAAACTGTTGCAATTCCTACACCGTTCACCTGATTTGGATGTAAATACCCTCAAAGTAAAGCTGACAGTCTGCAGTTAAAGCATATCTTGTTCTTTTCATTTCAAATCCATGGTGGTGGTGTATAGAGCCAAAAATGTTAGAATTGTGTCGATGTCCCAATATTTATGGACCTGACTGTATGTTACTGTACCGTATTTCCAGTATAACCTTTTATAGGATCTTAGTCTAAAACCCCGGATCTATGGTTTCTATATATACACACAAAAACGCTGTAAATGTCTTTTGATCTAATATGGTCTATATTAAAAGACCATCTTGCGACTGGTTGCTGGGGACGCGCCCGGGACTCCTGACAACCAGTGTCAGCTGACCGCCTTGTCAACACAGGGCGTTCGGACGCGCTTACATCATCTAGCTTGAGCGGCGTCCTCAGAGATCCCTGCCGAGCGGTCGGGCCAGTGCGCATGCGCGCAGGAGTATCATGCTAGTGCGCATGCGCAGAGTTCTTTGTTCCGTCACATGCCCCGAGGAGATGACGCGGCACGCCGGACAGGTGATTGCATTACCTGGCATTTAAAAACTGGCGCTAAACCAGGGCTTTTTTTCTCAGAGAAAAGGTGGCGGAACTCACCCCCCTCCCCTGGCCACACCCCTACCCACCCCTGGGACCGCCCCCTAAAACCGCCCCTTTAGAGAACAGGGATACAAGTAAAATTTGGGGGGGCTATAAAAGTCCAGCCCAGCAAAGAAACCCCCCAGATGGGGATGGCACTGTTAATGGGGATCTGGGGATGGCACTGTTATGGGGTGGAGGATCTGTGGATGGCACTGTTATGGGGGATCTGTGGATGGCATCCACAGATCCCCCATCCTATAACAGTGCCATCCATAGACCCCCCCACCCCATAACAGTGCCATCCACAGACCCCCCCTTAACAGTGCCATCGACAGACCCCCCCACCCCATAACAGTGCCATCCACAGATCCCCCCCTCCCCATAACAGTGCCATCCACAGATCCCCCCACCCCATAATAGTGCCATCCACAGACCCCCCCCTTAACAGTGCCATCCACAGACCCCCCCACCCCATAACAGTGCCATCCACAGACTCCCCCACTCCATAACAGTGCCATCCACAGATCCCCCCCACCCCATAACAGTGCCATCCACAGATCCCCCACCCCATAATAGTGCCATCCACAGACCCCCCCTTAACAGTGCCATCCACAGACCCCCACCCCATAACAGTGCCATCCACAGACCCCCCCACCCCATAACAGTGCCATCCACAGACCCCCCCACCCCATAAGAGTGCCATCCACAGACCCCCCCTTAACAGTGCCATCCACAGACCCCCCCCACCCCATAACAGTGCCATCCACAGACCCCCCCCCACCCCATAACAGTGCCATCCACAGACCCCCCCTACAGTGCCATCCACAGATCCCCCTCCCCTTAACAGTGTCATCCACAGACCCCCATTGCCGCTCCAGTACAGTTATAAAATGTGTAATTCAATTAATAATGATTCATGCTGCCCCCTCTGTAGTATAACATTCAATATATCCTACTCACGGGGCTACTGTTATATCGTAATGCAGGCCGGCCGGGCAGACGAGCGGCAGAGTGACTGACTGACGTCACGTGCCTGCCCGGCCTACTTTATGAATGAAGCAGGCGGCGCAGGCACGTGACGTCAGTCAGTCACTCTGCCGCTCGTCTGCCCGGCCGGCCTGCATTACTATATAACAGTAGCCCTGTGAGTAGGATATATTGAATGTTATACTACAGAGGGGGCAGCATAAATCATTATTAATTGAATTACACATTTTATAACTGTACTGGAGCGGCGGGGCCGGAGCACAGTGAACGCACCGGCCCCCAGCTCCTCCTCCCAGTCCCTCCTCGCTGATACATCGCAGCCTGTGATGCTGGAGCATGGCAGGCTGCGATGTCAAAAGGTGGCGGAACGCCGTTCCGGTGCGTTCCGCCAGAAAAAAAGCCCTGCCCGCAGCTATTGAGATGATGCCCGTACTTTGGTTGAGGAGCGTTATCTAGTACTCCCTCCAGCAGTCCACATAGTTTACAGACGATCATATGGATGTGTTATACCTGGTATCACCCGATCGTTATTGTTAAAAAAATCCTAGTTAAATTTCCCCTGATGATTTCTATAAAACGTGCATGTAGGGAGCGGGAATAGATTAGGGCCACATAGGGCCAGGTCACAGGGACGTACGCCCTTATAAGGACGAGTGCCCTGTGGTTAGGCTGCTACCCCTAATTAGTCATTAGGGCAAGCCTTAGACCACTCTATTGGGTCATATTAGGGTTGTCTTGGACCCCGCCGTCCCTAGCAGCCGAGCGTCCGGATTGGAGCCATTCACTTCGGTGTCATCAGGACGCATCCCCCACCCTGGACGTTGACGACAGAGCGGTAGGAGTACGTGTTTCATTATAGGTGCCGCCGAGCACCTTTTTTCATTTTTTTATCGATTGATTGGGTGCCGCCGTGCACATTGACCTGTTATACCGCCGCTCTGACAATAATTTTATCATATCTATATTTTGGGCCTATTTTCTTAATTTCATGAGTAAAAGTTATGTTTTAAATAACCAATAAATAACTATTTTTTGAGCCATTGTAAACGATACATAGTGGCGTCTATCTAGAGGACTAAAGTCCATTTATGTCAACCTCAACAGTGCTGATGATTATATAATTTTGGCCATATTAAGACACAAGGGGAGCAGTGATATCATAGGTGATGTCATACAATGACTTTCTTCAGAATTTTAAAACTCTCACTACTCACAATATCAATCTATACTTTCTATGTACTCCATTGTATCATCTAAGATGCAGCTTCACACTGCTTTTCCTGCTCATAAAAGCTGAATGGGAGAAATCTATCACAAGCTGTAGCCAAGCAACAGTAATGTGAAGCTGCCTTACAAAGGAATACACTGACACTCAGCAGTGTAAGTTAGTTGGCAGCTATGTCACTAATTTATTCATAGCTGCCCTTAGATACTGTAGGACTTAGAGCAGGACAAGCACAGTGTGATAAGACTCCATCCTCTTTGTCTCTCCAAAGTCAAAGCTGTAATGGGACATTGCTAATGGGAATCGCTAGTGAGAAATTTAGGCTGCTTCAGGGGAACCATATAAAAGGGAAATCAAGAGGGTGGATAACCCATATATGGCAAATCAACTAAAACAGGTATACACAGGACATAGACAAGAATCTCTAAATTATTCTTCATTAATAGGCTGTTGCACTGTATAGCAAACCAGGCCTTGGTGCTTCTTTAAGCAAACTATGAACTGCTGTAGTTTTGTTCATAACCAGGTGTTGACTTACATTATCAAAAATTACAATATCAATTTCTTCTCTGTTTTAGGTTCACTTTGCCTTATTATCAGCCTCATCCTATGGACAATACATGTAATGAGGCCAAACGTTCTCCGCCGTTTATTCAACTTTAAAGACAATGATGATTTATGCAATAAAATTGTCAAAGATGAGGACATTGCCACAGAAGATAAAACTGAAACTGTCAGCCATATGTTATGAGGTTGTCTGCTACCTCCTTGGATTTGCATGCTTAGCGGGTGGATTCATAATTTTATTGGATGAACATTTATTTAGGAGTCCTTTAATTAAGATAGTGTCATCAATAATGATAATAAGCTCAAGTCTGGAGTCCTATGGTGGAGACCCTGCTTTTCTAATGAAAGAGTACAAACTATATGGAAGGCAAGAACTGCATATTAGACATATCGCTGCAATTGCGAAAACCCCTAATGTCTTTCTGAACTTCGATTTCATCCACACCCAAGTGGAACCAGGCTTTAAACATGCTCAGTATTAAAGATCCATTTTGTTTTTGAACGTTTTTTTTTTTTATATAATTTTTAGAATCTAGATGCATAAAATGTATGTAAATTGCATATGACAAACAAAATCATTTCAGGTGTACATTTATCCTTGTAATGAGCTACTGCTCAAGATAAGCAGTTTAATTTAACTCTTTTGCATTTATATGTATATGCTAAGTCTGGTTCATTAAACAATAATCAATGCCTGTTAAAAGGGTATTCTGACCTTTAACCACTTACTAATGTACTGTGTATAGCTGTAATACTTGTCTAAGTCAGTCTCACGTATAATCACACTACTGTGCTCCTGATGTTTATCTCCTGCTTGTTTGACAGCCCATCCACTGAACACACATGGATAACTCCCCTCTTCCCCTCCCTGTCACATAAAACATGCTCCTTGTCTCCACTGCACCCTAGCTTTCCCTCTCCCATTTCTGTCTCTAGAAGGGATGTGTTTTACATGCTGGGCAGCAGATTGTGCAGTGTCTAGTGAGCAACATGACAGCAGAGAACTATTTTAGTAGCAGATCTGTGTTGTGGGTGAGGACAGTGAGTAACTACAGCGCTACATTACACCTTCAAATTGAGGGGCAGAAAAGAACATAGACAGTAATCCTCCATACAGAAAGCCCTGGTGGCATCAAAACAAAACAAGTTGAAACTGACATAACTAATACTAAATACAAACTTAATGAAAATCAGACATTGCTTTTGAACCGTGGCTCAATAGATTAATTTCATAAAACAAACTCATAAAACTAGCCTGGACAAAAATGATAGTACTAGTGCTGAGCGAGCATGCTCGGCCGAACTGCTGTTCAGCTCGAGCATCGCTATGCTCGGCAAATGGCGGTACTCGGCCTAGTACCGCATGTGCTCGAGCGCTTTGAGCGAGTCTCGCGGGTGCTATGCAGCTAATAAACGTGCAGATAAGTACTGCCCTCACTGTAATGCCAGTAGTCATGTTGGCTACACGTCATTGGGTGCTATATAGCATCGATGACGCATGTTCGGCTCATTTGTAGTCAGGGAGAGCTGCGCTTCGGAAGGGACAGAGAGATTATAGGGAATCAATTTAGTAGAAAAATGTTTCAAAGACCCAAAAGTCCATTTAAGGACTATTGTGTGTGGTGGCAGGGTTGGCAGTATTTTATATCTACAGTACACTTTTTTTTCCCCCAACATTTTCAATACTTTTTATATAGAGGGTGTCGGCAGTGACTAGTGACATCTGTATTATACCTTCTGTGTGTCAGAGCCAGAGATTGGAGAAATATAACTGAAAAATACTATCTTTTTTCCATCATTTTCAATACTTTTCATATATAGGGTGTCTGCAGTGACTAGAGACATCTGTCCAATACCTTATGTGTGTCAGGGCCAGAGATTGGAGAAATATAACTGAAAAATAATATATTTTTTCCATCATTTTCAATAATTTTTCTATAGAGTGTGTCTGCAGTGATTAGAGACATCTGTCCAACCTCTTCTGTGTGTCAGGGGCAGAGATTGGAGAAATATAACTGAAATCTATTTTCCTTTTTCAATACTTTTACGTTCTTTTTCCATATACTGTGCTTGCTGTGAACTGTGACATCCGTGTCACATCTTGTGTGTCAAGCGTGCATATAACATTTAATATGCGCAAGGCGAGCAGTAAGGGACGGGGAAGTGGCTGTGATGCTAATGGTTGATGCAGAGACCGTGGCCCCGGGTGTGTTGAAACTGTGCCTGCTGCCAGAGCACAAGAAAAACAATCATCCACGATACCTAGCTTCATGTCCCAGTTTGCAGGGCGTTGCAGGACAAAACTCTTGAAGTCAGACCAGTGCAACCAGGTGGTCGGTTGGATTACAGCAGATGCTTCAAGTCGGCTAAGCACCACCCTGTCTTCCACCAAGTCCAGTCTCAGTAGCCAAGAGTCTGGTCAACAGAATCCTCTCCCTGATCCTCCTTCCTCCCACCATGGAGAGTCTGGCCAAACAAGTGATCCCACACTCGGAAATTCTGAGGATCTCTTTTCATCGCCCTCATTGATTTGGCCCTCTCGCCAAGCACGCTTGAAGAGGGACATGAGATCTCGTGCCCTGATTCCCAACCTCTTGAGCATCCACAGTCGCAAGAACATGACGGTGGGGAACGCCAATTAGTGTTTAATGAGGTGGATGATGATGAGACACAGTTGCCAATGAGTCAACCACAATTACTGTCTCAAGAGGTTGATGAAGAGGATGAGACACAGTTGTCAATCACTGAGGTTGTGGTTAGGTCAACAAATCAAGAGGATGATCAGAGTGAGGAAGTGGAAGAGGAGCTGGTGGACGATGAGGTCACTCACCCAACCTGGGATGGAGGAAACCCAAGCGAGGACAGCAGTACAGAGGTGGAAGGATCTGCAGCACCGCAACAGGCTGGAAGAGGCAGTGGGGTGGCAAAAGGGAGAAGGCGCGCCACACCAAACAGGCCCGCAACTGTTCCACGGAGCACCCCCTTGCGTAAATCTCCCTTGCCAAGGGGTAAGTGTTCTGCAGTATGGCGCTTTTTTGAGGAAAGTGCGGACGACAAAAGAATAGTAGTTTGCAAACTGTGCCACACCAAAATGAGCCGGGGCGTGAACTCTAGCAACCTCACCACCACCAGCATGATCCGCCACATGGCATCCAAGCACCATAATAAGTGGGACGAACGCCTGGGTCCAGAATCTATGTCTGCGAGTCACACTACTGCCTCCTCTTCCCCTATGGTACGTGCTAGCCAATCTCCTGTCGAAGGCGCAGGCGAGGTTACCTCCTGCCCTGCACCTGGACCTTCGCAAGAACCATCAGCGACCACATCCACTTCCCTGTCTCAGCGCAGCGTCCAAATGTCATTACCCCAGGCATTTTAACGCAAGCACATATACCCAGCCACCCACCCACAGGCTATAGCACTAAATGCTTTCAAAATTACTGGCCCTGGAAATGTTGCCATTTAGGCTTGTGGACATCAGGTCTTCCGCAGCCTGATGTCGGTACTCTGTCCCCAGCCCCCAATATTTTTCGAGGTGTGCCGTTCCTGCCACCAACATGTGTCCCGAAACGTCACACGTTCCTGACCAACGCAGTAACTGGGAAGGTCTACTTAACAAGTGCCAGCACCTAAATTAGTGGCTCCAACCACCACTTCTCCTTCACTTCCATCTCCGATTTTTTTGCGTGCAACAACATCCGCCGGTAGCTGGAAAAAGTGTAGCACTGCAGTGGGGAAGCGTCAACAGGCAGTGCTGAAGCTGATATGCTTAGGAAACAAACAGCACACCCCCGCAGAACTGTTGCAGGGGATAAGAGACCAGATTGAGCTGTGGCTCTTGCCACTCAACCTATAACCAGGCATGGTTGTGTGTGATAATGGCTGTAACTTGGTGGCGGCTTTGGAGCTCGGCAAGCTCAGACACATCCCATGCCTAGCCCATGTCTTAAACTTAGTGGTTCAGCGGTTTCTCAAAACCTACCCAAATTTGCCTAAGCTACTGTTGAAGGTGCGCCACGTGTGTTCACATTTCTGAAAGTCATCGACAGCTTCAGCCAGTCTGTCAACGCTGCAGCAGCGCTTGAAATTGCCAGGTCATCAGCTGTTGTCCGACGTGTGCATGTGCTGGAACTCGATGATCCACATGTTGGCCAGGCTTTGTGAGCAGCAGAGGGCAGTAGTGGAATACCAGCTGCAACATGGGCGTTGCCTTTCCAGTCAGTTTCCGCTGTTAACAAGCGAGGAGTGGGCATGGATGTCTGACCTCTGTGAGGTTTTAAGAAACTTTAAGGAATTAACACAGATGTGAGTGGCGATAATGCTATTATCAGCGTAGCTCACAATTAAGGACGTCGCTTTGAATGTGGAAGAGGTGGAAATGGGGGAAGAAGACATTATACAGGGTGATAGCCAGACCACCCTCCGTCCGTCTTCTCGGCGCGAATTGGATAATTAAGAGGAGGAGTAGCAGGAGACGGTTGCCTCTGCTACAGAGGATAGTACCCATGGAAGTTTAATTCCATCTGTTCAGCGTAGGTGGACAGAAGAGGAGGAAGAGGAGGAGGAGATTGAGAGCGATCCTCCTGATGACGACAGCGAAGTCTTGCCTGTTGGTACTTTGGCACACATGGCTGACTTCATGTTAGGCTGCCTTTCCTGCGACCCGCGTGTTATACGCATTTTAGACAACATGAATTACTGGGTGTTCACCCTTCTCCACCCCCGCTACAAAGAGAACTTCTCATCTCTCATTCCTCAGGTGGAGAGGACGAGCAAAACAGTGCAATAACAGAAGGTCCTTGTTCCAACAGCAGTTCCAACAGAGGCAGGGCAACACTCTCCAAGGCCTGGGACAGTTTCATGACACCCTGCCAGCACCCTCACCCTGATGCGCGGCCTAGTGTCACAAGGAGGGAAACATTTTGGAAGATGGTGAAGTACATAGCAGACTGTGTCAGTGTCCTTAATGATCCCTCAGTGCCTTACAACTACTGGGTGTCCAAGCTGGACACGTGGCACGAACTGGCGCTCTATGCCTTGGAGGTGCTGGCCTGCCCTGCCACCAGCATTTTGTCTGAGCGGGTATTTAGTGCTGCTGGTGGCATTATAACAGATAAGCGTATCCGCCTGTCAACTGAAAATGCTGACAGGTTGACTCTTATAAAAATGAAGAAGGCCTGGATTGCCCCAGACTTCTCGACTCCACCAGAGGAAAGCGGATGAACAAAGGCACTTTAAATGTGTTGTTTAATGTACTGAATACACTGTATTCCGATGCACCCCTTCCACCACAAAAAAGGGTATATGGTTAAATATTTCTTTATTCATCCTCCTCCTCCTCTTCCATCATATCAACATGCTTATTAGTCGCATATAATGCCCTTGCATATCATTTTTTACAGTGTCAGCTCAACTGCAGGCCCTCGCATACAATGTTTTACAGGGTCAGCTCAACTGCAGGCCCTCGCATATAATGTTTTACAGAGTCAGCTCAACTGCAGGCCCTCACATATAGATTTTTACAGGGTCAGCTCAACTGCAGGCCCCCGCATATAATGTTTTACAGGGTCAGCTCAACTGCAGGTCATCGCATATAATGCTTTACAGGGTCAGCTCAACTGCAGGCCCTTGCATATAATGTTTTACAGGGTCAGCTCAACTGCAGGCCCTTGCATATAATGTTTTACAGGGTCAGGTCATCTGCAGGCCCTCACCTAAAATCTTCTACAGGGTCAGCTCAACTGCAGGCCCTCACCTAAAATCTTTTACAGGGTCAGCTCAACTGCAGGCCCTCGCATATAATGTGTTACAGGGTCAGCTCAACTGCAGGCCCTTGAATATAATGTTTTACAGGGTCAGCTCAACTGCAGGCCCTTGCATATAATGTTTTACAGGGTCAGGTCACCTGCAGGCCCTTACCTACAATATTTTACAGGTTCAGCTCACCTTCTGATGATGACAGCGAAGCCTTGCCTGTCGGTACTCTGGCACACATGGCTGACTTCATGTTAGGCTGCCTTTCCCACGACCCGCGCGTTATATGCATTTTAGACAACACGGATTACTGGGTGTTCACCCTTCTCCACCCCCGCTACAAAGATAACTTCTCATCTCTAATTCCACTGGTGGACAGGACAAGCAAAACGGTGCTATACCAGAAGGTCCTTGTTGAAAAATCGCTCCAAAGTTGATAGGGCAGACATCCAAATGGATCGTCGCCGTCAAGGGGACATGCGATTGCCTAGAAGTTATCTAGAGTCAACAAGACCCTCACCTACAAGTCCAGTCTCAGTAGCCAAGAGTCTGGTCAACACAATCCTCACCATGATGGCACACTGGGTGAATGTTTTGGAGGCCGGGAGCAATTTGGCTGCTGGCACCAGACTTGCCCTCCAATATATCCTCATTAACGCAAAGTGTACTCATTCCAATAACAGGGCTGCTTAGAAGTGCTGTATTGTTATTTATCGTTACTACCTCCCCGAGTCGGGAATGGGTAATTTCCGTGCACCTGCTGCCTTCCTTGCATGCTTGTGCTTTAATAACTTGACCCACCCTCTCTGGGTGGTTCACAATTTGGAAAAAAAGGGGCAAGGCAACAACAGCCAATCAGATTTCAGCTATTGACCTTAACTTGGATGCGGTAGCCCTTTCTCAGGCTCCCTCTATGGCATCGAACCCTGATTCCCCATTACCCGTGATCAACATGGTAGATGCAGAAAAGAATATCAAGTTGATGGGGCAGATATCCAGATGGATCGTTGCCATCATGCGGACGTGCAATCGCCCAGAAGATATCTAGAGTCACCAATGCGGCAGCAGGCCCTAGCCCCTAATGTTTTAGATGTTCAGATCAGCATGCCCTTGCTCCAAATGTTTTTGAGGGTCACCAGCAGGCCATCAATCATAATTTTTCAAGGGTGTGTATGATTCCCTCCTTTATGTGTAACAAAGGGTGTTTTGGAGTGCCAGTTCCTTGTAATTTTTGGCAGCACTTTCACTTAGTGCAAAGGCTTTATGAGTGTAGGAGTCCCACTACCTGAACTATTGTACCACAATGTGAATGAGGCCCTCCATTATGTGATATACAGGTTGTATCTGAGTACCTCTTCCTTGTAATTTTTGGCAGCACTTGCACTTTATATACAAGTAAATATACAGGAAAGAATGTTTCTTAACAATTTTTTTTTTTTCCGATTTTGTGCATATTATTGTCAGTCTGTAAAAGTGGCGTACAACTCGGACAACATGGTTCCCAGCAGCGACCTTGGAGTCCAAGATGCATCAGACATCCACCCCATGCTGTTCCCAAACCATTTTGGTGAAGTTTCCATCAATTTATGACCTTTTCCTATGAACCAGGCACCCTGCCCTCTTCAGAGCAGGGGGTGCCTGGTTTAATGCTCGGGTTCTCCCATTGACTTTCATTATACTCGGGTGCTCGGTAGAGCACCCGAGCATCCCGATGTGTTCCGCACTTTGGTGCTCGATCATCACTAGATGGTACCTTTAGCTTGCTATTTTGTTGCACAACCTTGAGAAAATCACTGCAATCAAGCAATTTCTGTAACTCTCAATGAGACTTCCGTACCTGTCCACAGGTATTTTGGCCCACTCTTCATGAGCAAACTGCTCGAGCTGTCTCAGGTAAGATGGGTGCTTTCTCCATACTGCATGTTTCAGCTCCTTTCACAAATGTTCAATATGATTTAGATTAGGGCTCATAGAAGGCTTCATCAGAATAGTCCAATGCTTTTCTCTTAGCAATTCTTGGATGGAATTCTTGTTTTAGCTGTGTGTTTTTGGGTCAATATCCTGTTGGAGCATCCATGACCTGCGACTGAGACCAAGCTTTCTGACACTGGGCAACACATTTCACTCCAGAATGCCTTGATAGTATTGATATATTGTAATTGTACATCACAAAAATTCAAGACACATGTACCGGATGCAGAAAAGCAGCCCCAAAACATAACCAAGCCACCTCCATGTTTCACAATACAATGTTCTTTTCTTTGTATGCTTAATTTTTGCATCTGTGAACATACAATTGATGACATTTGCCAAAAAGCTACATTTTTGTCTCATCTGTCCAAAGGACATTCTCTCAGAAGCTTTGGCAATATGCATTTCGGCAAATTTAATTCTTTTTTATGATTTGCTTTTAACAGTGGTTTTGTCACGATTAGTGTGGAGAGAAAACTCCACCACTGAACACAGGAGGGAAGGGGACCAGTAACTGGCCTGGAAACTAGGGAAGAAACAGGTCACCTCCTAACCAACCCTAATCCGGGCCCTAACTACCTATCAATATGAATAGACCCTGAAGGTAGCAATATTCATATGCAGGATACCTAGGCCCTTATTTCCCTATAAGGCCCTGGAATAAGGTTAGGACCAGAGACAACTCATTCTTCCGTAGATGGACGAATGGAAGTCTCTGTCTCAGGCCCAGATACAAACAACAGGGAAGATAACAAACACAAACAAAGGTGACACAACTTCTGTAGAGACGGACGAGCAGGAACACCAGAAACGACCTCACACCAGTTAAGCCAAACCCAAATGAAGCTATCTACCGCATAGTCCAAAGGGTGGGGTCAGACTATAAAGAGTAGAAGTGATGACCACTGAGCAACAGCTGAGAAAAAGGAAGTGGTAATTAACACTATCAAAACTGAATCAAGAGAAATCAAGAAGGCTGTTAGATTCCTCCACGCGCAGCCATTCTCCTTGATTTCCTGACATCAGTCACCTGAGGGACCGTGACAGGTTTCCTCCTTGTTATCTTTCATTAAGTCCACTTTGGCTAAGACAACTACAGATGGTGTGAACTCACACTGATGTACCTTGACTATCAATTTCACCTCTAATCTCTTTGGAAGTTGTTCTGGGCTCTTCGATTACTATTCATATTATCCGTCTCTTAAAATTCTCAGGAATTTTCCTTGCAGCCACGTCCAGAGAGATTGGCTAAAGTCCTGTAGGCCTTAAACTTCTGAATAATATGGCTACTGTTGTAGCAGGAACATCAAGCTGTTTGTAGATGGTGTTATAGCCTTTACCTTTAACATGTTTGTCTATAATTTAATTTCCAATCTCCTGAGACAACTCTCTCCTTAGCTTAGCCTACTTTGGTCCATGTACAGTGTGGTACCCACCATGATAACAAACAGAACAGTACCCTTTAAATATAAGACTGATTACAAGTTTTAAGACGCATGTGATACTAATTACACACTTTAGTTTAATATGTCCCTATGAGCACCTTAGTTTAACATGTATCTTAGTTTAATATTTCCCAAATTATTTTCAATCTTGTCCAGGGGTACCATCATTTTTGTCTAGGCCAGTCTCATTAGTTTCTTTTTTTTTTAAGATTCTGTTGAACCACAATTTAAAAGCAATGTCTGATTTTTATTAGCTGATTTTCAGCCAATTTTCTTTTTATTATTACTTTTGTTAGTTTCAATTTATTTAAGTGACCATTGTGGGTTTTTCTTTCTTTAATGGAAGTGTACCAACAATTTTGTCCACATATGTATATCAGATAACACTGAGGTTAATAATTCTGTTTGGAAAAAATGGATTGTTATGAAGTCAAGATACAGGAAATCGAAGCTAAGAATTAGGTGCAATATGGTAAGTTTGGTAAGTGGCTACATATAATAATCTTTATCAGATCCATAGGGGTCCATCATGGGGCACCACCACCCAATCAGCTGTTTGAAGAGGGAACAATGCTCCATACGAGCTCTGCTTACTCTTCAGTACACTGCACATCATCTGCCTTGCAGCAGTAACATAGGGTACTTACAAGTATTTGAATAGAGAGAGTACTTGTATTCAGACTAGTTTCCAAGACAACAGCCAGTGTAATGAATGGGAAGTAGCACTCGCATGTAGCACGGCCTCCTCTTCAAACAGCTGATTGCCAGTGGTGCCAGGTGTCGGACCCCTGCCTATCTGATATTGATGGCCTGTCCTGGGGATAGATCATCAATATAAAACTGCTGCACAACTTCTTTAAGGGGTTGATATAAGAGGGAAATACAATATCCTACTTCAGAAGATATTTGGTAGGGGAGGGTAATTTTTTGCATGCAGTGGAGAATAATACATTTAATTTTGGAGGAGAATTAAGTCCCTTCTTGGCCCGGAAAAGTCTAATTATATACATACTGTGTGTGTGTATGTGTATATATATATATATATATATATATATATATGCACACACTCCTGTTTGGGATAATCCTGGATTAACTGAATGTTATCAAATTCTATGTGAATGGGTCAGAACCAGATGGACAACTGTCCAAAAACAAGACACAGAAAGTAGTCAAAAGACAAGTCGAAGTCAAAAGAAAAAACAAATCTAACTTAATCCAAGAACCAGAAACCTAGCTAGTGAGCTCAAACAAAACTATCACTGGCACTGGTATATGGGGTTTAAATAGAGCACCGAGTGCCAGGATCAGAACCTGATAGTCATGACTCAGCGTTCCATTAGTCAGAAAACTAACACACAGGAATAAAGCAGTTGAGCAATCGATACACCACTAGTCTCCTCCAGCACACACCCGTTGTGGCGAGAAATAGAGCATTGCATCCTGTTGCTAAGGATGCTGTTGCATCACCAAAGGGCGTGGTTTTGCAGACTGTCTCTCCCGTCGCTGTAGATCTCCCAGAAAGGTAAGTTTGTGACACTCCTGCTATGAATTGTCCTGAAGGCTGGTAAAAGCCCCTACATGTAGAAGAAAATAAAACAAAATTCTTCTCCCTTACAGTATGTGTGAAGATAAAACAACCCACAACATAGAAGTTATGTCTGTAATAATGTCTTTCAGATATTTATAAAAAATAATTAGCAGAATCATGTTGGGGTGTGGTGGCTTTCTGTGGTTATTTATAGTAAATGTGGTATCAACAAGAAAGAATACTATGGGAACTAAATTTCTAGACAAAGTTATTATAAACTACAATAAATGAAGTGTATTAGAGTATTGGCTGGCTCTTGCATAAAGGAAAATATTAAAAAACGAAAACCAGCAACACAGCTATATATGCTGTATATATATATATATATATATATATATATACACTGCTCAAAAAAATAAAGGGAACACTTAAACAACACAATGTAACTCCAAGTCAATCACACCTCTGTGAAATCAAACTGTCCACTTAGGAAGCAACACTGAGTGACAATCAATTTCACATGCTGTTGTGAAAATGGGATAGACAACAGGTGGAAATCATAGGCAATTAGGAAGACACCCCCAATAAAGAAGTGGTTCTGCAGGTGGTGATCACAGACCACTTCTCAGTTCCTATGCTTCCTGGCTGATGTTTTGGTCACTTTTGAATGCTGGCGGTGCTTTCACTCTAGTGGTAGCATGAGACGGAGTCTACAACCCACACAAGTGGCTCAGGTAGTGCAGCTTATCCAGGATGGCACATCAATGCGAGCTGTGGCAAGAAGGTTTGCTGTGTCTGTCAGCGTAGTGTCCAGAGCATGGAGGCGCTACCAGGAGACAGGCCAGTACATCAGGAGACGTGGAGGAGGCCGTAGGAGGGCAACAACCCAGCAGCAGGACCGCTACCTCCGCCTTTGTGCAAGGAGGAACAGGAGGAGCACTGCCAGAGCCCTGCAAAATGACCTCCAGCAGGCCACAAATGTGCATGTGTCTGTTCAAACGGTCAGAAACAGACTCCATGAGGGTGATATGAGGGCCCGACGTCCACAGGTGGGGGTTGTGCTTACAGCCCAACACCGTGCAGGACGTTTGGCATTTGCCAGAGAACACCAAGATTGGCAAATTCGCCACTGGCGCCCTGTGTTCTTCACAGATGAAAGCAGGTTCACACTGAGCACATGTGACAGACGTGACAGTCTGTAGACACCATGGAGAACGTTCTGCTGCCTGCAACATCCTCCAGCATGACCGGTTTGGCATTAGGTCAGTAATGGTGTGGGGTGGCATTTCTTTGGAGGGCCGCACAGCCCTCCATGTGCTCGCCAGAGGTAGCCTGACTGCCATTAGGTACCGAGATGAGATCCTCAGACCCCTTGTGAGACCATATGCTGGTGCGGTTGGCCCTGGGTTCCTCCTAATGCAAGACAATGCTAGACCTCATGTGGCTGAGGTGTGTCAACAGTTCCTGCAAGACGAAGGCATTGATGCTATGGACTGGCCCGCCAGTTCCCCAGACCTGAATCCAATTGAGCACATCTGGGACATCATGTTTCGCTCTATCCACAGACTGTCCAGGAGTTGGCAGATGCTTTAGTCCAGGTCTGGGAGGAGATCCCTCAGGAGACCGTCCGCCACCTCATCAGGAGCATGCACAGGCGTTGTAGGGAGGTCATACAGGCACATGGAGGCCACACACACTACTGAGCCTCATTTTGACTTGTTTTAAGGACATTACATCAAAGTTGGATCAGCCTGTAGTGTGTTTTTCCACTTTAATTTTGAGTGTGACTCCAAATCCAGACCTCCATGGGTTGAGAAATTTGATTTCCATTTTTTATTTTTGTGTGATTTTGTTGTCAGCACATTCAACTATGTAAAGAACAAAGTATTTCAGAAGAATATTTAATTAATTCAGATCTAGGATGTGTTATTTTTGTGTTCCCTTTATTTTTTTGAGCAGTGTATATATATATATACTGTATATATATATTTGTGGTCATGGCTACGGCCAAGAGGTATCCGAAGAACCCTAGGGAGAGAAACAACAGGAACAACCTAACCCAGCTAGGCGTGTCTTAGCTGACCTGACTAAATGGCTTGTTGTGTGCCCTGAGCCACGATCGTGGGTAGGCCTATAAGTGGGCATACCCTGTGGAAATGAGAAGATAAGGGAGGGAGGGTGGGGCACCTGAGAACACACGCCTGGAAGTGAGGGTGTGGCTCGTATATGAAGAGCCTCCGCCCCTCCCACAAATGCAGGCTGACTAATCAGCCTTACCAACATATATATATATATATATATATATATATATAATATAGCAAAAGAAGGCAGCACTCCAGATTGCAGTAAAAAAGTGGACGGTTTATTCACTCATCAGCAACGTTTCAGCTCTCACATTGGAGCCTTTTTCCAGCTGAGTAACATGTGCAAAATTACATACATATATAGTGCAAGTAATTACCAAGATACAAATTGACCCATCATATAATAAAGTGCAAATGCATAGACATAACCATCACATTACAAATATAATCAGTGTATTGTCATAATTTAATATAGCAGCAGTACAGACATAACCGTAAGAAAATTCATAATATAGTGGATGTGATATAAAATCACCAAACTGTCATAATGACCAATCAAATGTGAGGGTGAACAGGTGTGTTTAAACATGATATAACAATCAAAAAAGATTAAAAACCTTTGAATGAGTCACTTGCGGCTGACAGGGCATGGTAGAAACTGTTGGCGTCCGGAAAGGAGCATGGCGCATGCGCCGCTCCAACCGCTATCGCGAGATTCACTGAGGTACTGTGTGGTAAAACAACCACATCAAAGATGGCCACTTTGAAACAATGCTTTAGGGCGCATGCGCGTACCAATGCTACCGCCCATACGAGTTTGACAGACACAGATACAGTGTCCGAGCGCCGCAGTATACAGCAGAAACAGCTGATCTATTCATCGGGGGCCGACGTGTCAACGTGGGTCACCAGTGAGATATCTGTACATGTGGGATGATGCGGTTGTCACACCGTTAACATCCCACTGTCCAGACTGCCAGCATATCCGCTCCATGTCCCTTATAGCCATACAGTAGACGATGTCCACTTGAAATCGGCCTGAAGGACACAGATAGAACTGCATCGGGGCTCATAGTATATATAAATGTATATAGAATAGGTCAACTGTACCCGTCTGTGTAGGTGTCACCCCAGTCCCAGAGGGGGCTTGAGTCACACCTTCGCACAGACCGGTACTGACCATGAATATTAATAGAACTTATTACAAGATTATAAAAAAGGGGATCGCCAACAGGTTCCTCCAGGCTTCGCCATACGTGAACATTCGAACTTTTATGCTTCAGAATAATTTCCTATAAAAAAAGAAAAAATATTTAATGTATAGCACATGTTGTTTTCCATATAAGTCATCAAATTGGGAGAGAACACACATAAATTCAATGACTAGACAACCCTAAACTCCACATTTAAACCTTGTGGCCTCAAAGTACCAAGCGTGTAGATCCAATAAAGTTCACGCTTTTTCAATAACTTTATTCGATCCCCACCTCGCCTTGACAGACATATTTGCTCCAAAATTCTAAACCGTAGGTCATCTTGTGTATGTTTAGCTTCAGTGAAGTGTTTGGACACTGGGAGATCCATTTTTTGTTTTCTAATTGAATACCTGTGTTGGTTGAGACGGGTTTTGATGTCCCAAGTGGTCTCACCAATATAAAGCAGACCACACGGGCACACCAACAAATAGATGACATAAGACGAATCACATGTTAAATATTGTTTGATCTTAACCCTGTGGCCCAGGGTAGGGTGCAAAAAAGAATCCCCTCTCAACATTAATTTACAATTGATGCAGTTATAACAAGGATAACAGCCTTTGCGTGTGGAGCCAAAGTAGCTCTCACATGTCTCCCTTGTGGATCCAATATCTGACTTCACCAGTCTATCACCTAAATTAGGGCTACGTCGGTATGAGCATAGAGGTGGCGATTTGAACTCCTGCACTTTCTCAAAATTGCTATTGAGAATTCGCCAGTGTTTTTTAATTATGGCAGCAATCCTACCACTATTGGTACTGAATTCTGATACAAAGGGGATTCTTGCCTGTGTGGACCTGTGCTCACCTAAACCTTCTCTGATGGTTTCTCTAGTAAGTGAATTGATTCTGTTCAGCTGTTCTCGAATAAATTTTTTGGGATACCCACGTGTTTGAAATTTGGACCCCATTTCTTGTAATCTATTCTCCGCTGTTTCTGGATCTTCTCAGGGTCAAAAAAATTGTTCAAGATCCAGAAACAGCGGAGAATAGATTACAAGAAATGGGGTCCAAATTTCAAACACGTGGGTATCCCAAAAAATTTATTCGAGAACAGCTGAACAGAATCAATTCACTTACTAGAGAAACCATCAGAGAAGGTTTAGGTGAGCACAGGTCCACACAGGCAAGAATCCCCTTTGTATCAGAATTCAGTACCAATAGTGGTAGGATTGCTGCCATAATTAAAAAACACTGGCGAATTCTCAATAGCAATTTTGAGAAAGTGCAGGAGTTCAAATCGCCACCTCTATGCTCATACCGACGTAGCCCTAATTTAGGTGATAGACTGGTGAAGTCAGATATTGGATCCACAAGGGAGACATGTGAGAGCTACTTTGGCTCCACACGCAAAGGCTGTTATCCTTGTTATAACTGCATCAATTGTAAATTAATGTTGAGAGGGGATTCTTTTTTGCACCCTACCCTGGGCCACAGGGTTAAGATCAAACAATATTTAACATGTGATTCGTCTTATGTCATCTATTTGTTGGTGTGCCCGTGTGGTCTGCTTTATATTGGTGAGACCACTTGGGACGTCAAAACCCGTCTCAACCAACACAGGTATTCAATTAGAAAACAAAAAATGGATCTCCCAGTGTCCAAACACTTCACTGAAGCTAAACATACACAAGATGACCTACGGTTTAGAATTTTGGAGCAAATATGTCTGTCAAGGCGAGGTGGGGATCGAATAAAGTTATTGAAAAAGCGTGAACTTTATTGGATCTACACGCTTGGTACTTTGAGGCCACAAGGTTTAAATGTGGAGTTTAGGGTTGTCTAGTCATTGAATTTATGTGTGTTCTCTCCCAATTTGATGACTTATATGGAAAACAACATGTGCTATACATTAAATATTTTTTCTTTTTTTATAGGAAATTATTCTGAAGCATAAAAGTTCGAATGTTCACGTATGGCGAAGCCTGGAGGAACCTGTTGGCGATCCCCTTTTTTATAATCTTGTAATAAGTTCTATTAATATTCATGGTCAGTACCGGTCTGTGCGAAGGTGTGACTCAAGCCCCCTCTGGGACTGGGGTGACACCTACACAGACGGGTACAGTTGACCTATTCTATATACATTTATATATACTATGAGCCCCGATGCAGTTCTATCTGTGTCCTTCAGGCCGATTTCAAGTGGACATCGTCTACTGTATGGCTATAAGGGACATGGAGCGGATATGCTGGCAGTCTGGACAGTGGGATGTTAACGGTGTGACAACCGCATCATCCCACATGTACAGATATCTCACTGGTGACCCACGTTGACACGTCGGCCCCCGATGAATAGATCAGCTGTTTCTGCTGTATACTGCGGCGCTCGGACACTGTATCTGTGTCTGTCAAACTCGTATGGGCGGTAGCATTGGTACGCGCATGCGCCCTAAAGCATTGTTTCAAAGTGGCCATCTTTGATGTGGTTGTTTTACCACACAGTACCTCAGTGAATCTCGCGATAGCGGTTGGAGCGGCGCATGCGCCATGCTCCTTTCCGGACGCCAACAGTTTCTACCATGCCCTGTCAGCCGCAAGTGACTCATTCAAAGGTTTTTAATCTTTTTTGATTGTTATATCATGTTTAAACACACCTGTTCACCCTCACATTTGATTGGTCATTATGACAGTTTGGTGATTTTATATCACATCCACTATATTATGAATTTTCTTACGGTTATGTCTGTACTGCTGCTATATTAAATTATGACAATACACTGATTATATTTGTAATGTGATGGTTATGTCTATGCATTTGCACTTTATTATATGATGGGTCAATTTGTATCTTGGTAATTACTTGCACTATATATGTATGTAATTTTGCACATGTTACTCAGCTGGAAAAAGGCTCCAATGTGAGAGCTGAAACGTTGCTGATGAGTGAATAAACCGTCCACTTTTTTACTGCAATCTGGAGTGCTGCCTTCTTTTGCTATATTATCTACATTTGGGATCTTGGTCGCAGGTCTCCTGGGAGGATTTTTTTGCACCCGTTCCTTTTTTGTGTGCTGCTTTCTTTCTTTTCCTTTTATATATACACAGGGTGGGCCATTTATATGGATACACCTTAATAAAATGGGAATGGTTGGTGATATTAACTTCCTGTTTGTGGCACATTAGTATATGTGAGGGAGGAAACTTTTCAAGATGGGTGGTGACCATGGCGGCCATTTTGAAGTCGGCCATTTTGAATCCAACTTTTGTTTTTTCAATAGGAAGAGGGTCATTTGACACATCAAACTTATTGAGAATTACACAAGAAAAACAATGGTGTGCTTGGTTTTAACGTAACTTTATTCTTTCATGAGTTATTTACAAGTTTCTGACAACTTACAAAATGTGTTCAATGTGCTGCCCATTGTGTTGGATTGTCAATGCAACCCTTTTCTCCCACTCTTCACACACTGATAGCAACACCGCAGGAGAAATGCTAGCACAGGCTTCCAGTATGCGTAGTTTCAGGTGCTGCACATCTCGTATTATCTGAAGGCAATCGTCTATGCTGTGAAGATACGAGATGTGTAGCACCTGAAACTACGGATACTGGAAGCCTGTGCTAGCATTTCTCCTGTGGTGTTGCTATCAGTGTGTGAAGAGTGGGAGAAGAGGGTTGCATTGACAATCCAACACAATGGGCAGCACATTGAACACATTTTATAAGTGGTCAGAAACTTGTAAATAACTCATGAAAGAATAAAGTTATGTTAAAACCAAGCACACCATTGTTTTTCTTGTGAAATTCCCAATAAGTTTGATGTGTCACATGACCCTCTTCCTATTGAAAAAACAAAAGTTGGATTCAAAATGGCCGACTTCAAAATGGCCGCCATGTTCACCACCCATCTTGAAAAGTTTCCCCCCTCACATATACTAATGTGCCACAAACAGGAAGTTAATATCACCAACCATTCCCATTTTATTAAGGTGTATCCATATAAATGGCCCACCCTGTATATATGTCAATAAATTTGAAAATCATCAAAAACTAGCCAGATCTATTCATCGGCCTCAACTGGAAAAGCGTGTAAATCCTCCCCAATCCCGGCTTGGTTCATTTTGACAAAAGTGATATTTTGGACACTGGAAGAGGATAACTTGGTATGAGGAAAGAGGGCATGCTGAGCCAGTTTGGACCACTGTTCCAGTCTACCTGCCCAGAAATCCATGGGGTCAAGGAACAGGGTATGAACCAGAGACTGGTCAGAGTGTAAGTAGGCCTAAACCTGGGCATAGAGGCGGGAACTGCTCCATCATGTTGAGGAGACTAAACCAATCGCAAAGCATTTTAAACTGTGTCATGGATGTTATTCCACATTTTTGATGGTTGGGGGAATTAACCATATTGATTTGGAAATGCGAGGAGACAATGCCATGAAATGTTTATCACAACATGAGACAAAATGGATATGGACCTTGGATACTATGCAATCTAAAGGCTTTTCCTATTATTTTTTATAGCTCACCTTTTCTGCGCAATGAGAGTCTGTTTTTTCTATATAATCAGATCATCTCGATTAAGTGTCCATGACAACACGGATCTTAGTATAGTAGACAAATGTATTTGTGTGTATATGTATATATATGCGTATGTATGTATATTTGTATGTATGTATATATGTATGCAAATATGCAAATAAATATTTTTTTTATTCTCATTTTTCACATATTTGGTAATTTCTACATAAAATATGTTATTGATTGAATATAATTAATTTACTTAATTATTCACTCAATTAATAATCACATACTGGTACTTTTTCACACATGACTTCTTTTGCACTCATTTTTTCATTAATATTTTTTTTGCCGTTTTTTGAATATATTGATCATTACTTTTTTACATATAAATGCCCATGTAAAGCATGGATGCAATTCACACATTTTTTGGGGTAGCACTTTTGCACTTTATTTGTTTTTGTTAGTATGAATGATATTATTTAAAAAAAAACACTTACCGTACTATGTATTTCTATATATTTATTTATATATATTTTTTTAAATATGTGATTTTTTTCTGCACCTATATATTTTACTCTGTATCAATTATGTAATGTCCATCTATATATGATCATGTTGGTTTGATATATATATATATATATATATATATATAGTTTATTAATGTTACGTATATTGTCATCTATAGGCACGGGCACTTTATGGATATATATATACAGTGGATATAAAAAGTCTACACACCCCTCTTGAAATGTCAGGTTTCTGTGATGTAAAAAAAAAAGACAAAGATAATTCATTACAGAACTTTTTCCACCTTTAATGTGACCTATAAACTGTACAACTCAATTAAAAAAAAAACTGAAAATATAAAAATTAAATAATATGGTTGCATAAGTGTGCACACCCTTAAACTAATACTTACTAAGCACCTTTTGCTTTTATTACAGCACTCAGTCCTTTTGGGTATGAGTCTATCAGCATGGTACATTTTGACTTGGCAAGATTTGCCCACTCTTCTTTGCAAAAACACTCCAAATCTGTCAGATTGCTAGGGCATCTCCTGTGCACAGCCCTCTTCAGATCACCCTACCGATTTTCAATCTGATCTAGGTATGGGCTCTGACTGGGCCATTCCAAAACTTTAACCTTCTTCTGATGAAGCCATTACTTTGTAGATTTGGATGTATGCTTTGGGTCGTTGTCATGCTGAAAGATGAAGTTCCTCTTCATGTTCAGCTTTCTAGCAGAAGCCTTAAGGTTTTGTGCCAATATTGACTGGTATTTGGAACTGTTCATAATTCCCTCTAGCTTAACTAAGGCCCCAGTTCCAGCTGAAGAAAAACAGCCCCAAAGCATGATGCTGCCACCAACATGCTTCACTGTGGGTATGGTGTTCTTTTGGTGATGTGCAGTGTTGTTTTTGTGCCAAATATATCTTTTAGAATTATGACCAAAAAGTTCAACCTTGGTTTCATCAGACCATAACACCTTTTCCCACATGCTTTTGGGAGACTTCAGATGTGTTTTTGCAAAATGTAGCCAGGCTTGGATGTTTTTCTTTGTAAGAAAAGGCTTTCGTCTTGCCACTCTACCCCATAGCCCAGACATATGAAGAATACAGGAGATTGTTCTCACATGTACCACACAGCCAGTACTTGCCAGATATTCCTGCAGCTCCTTTATTGTTGCTGTAGGCCTCTTGGTAGCCTCTCAAACCAGGTTTCTTCTTGTCTTTTCATCAATTTTGGAGCGACGTCCAGTTCTTAATAAAGTCACTGTTGTGCCATATTTTCTCCACTTGATGATGACTGTCTTCACTGTGTTCCATGGTATATCTAATGCCTTGGAAATTATTTTGTACCAGTCTCTTGACTGATACCTTTTAACAATTAGATCCCTCTGATGCTTTGGAAGCTCTCTGTGGACCATGGGTTTTGCTGTGGGATGCAACTAAGAAAATTTCAGGATAGACCAACTAGAGCAGCTGAACTTTATTTGGGGTTAATCAGAGGCACTTTAAATGATGGCAGGTGTATGCTGACTCCTATTTAACATGATTTTGAATGTCATTGCTTATCTCTGAAACAACTACATCCCCAGTTATAAGAGGGTGTGCACACGTATGCAACCACATTATTTTAGTTATTTTAGTTTTTTTTCCCTCCACCTAAAATATTTCAGTTGGTTTTTCAATTGAGTGGTACAGTTTATAGGTCACATTAAAGGTGGAAAAAAATTCAGAAATGATTTATCTTTGTCTCATTTTTTTACATCACAGAAACCTGACATTTTAACAGGGGTGTGTAGGTGTGTAGACTTTTTATATCCACAGTGTACATATATATATATATATATATATATAGCATTCTCATCCCTATTCTTGCCGATGTTGTGCATGGTGTGTGCGGGTCTGCCATTTCCTGACGGGCGTCTGTGTGCTAGCAGCCGGGTGATGTTTGCAGTTCCGGCTGGACGCGGGCGGCGCACAGAAATAGTGGGGACTGGGGAGTGCAACATGACACTGCTACACATCGGCAAGTAATTATATTATTATCTCTATGGGATGTTTTGATTGCTGGGCTTTATATTTAAATACAACACTACAATGAGAGCTGTGCCCCCAGATGAAGATTTTGGCAAAAGCGCGTTTGGGTGTGCGGTTCTCCAGAGGTGATAACGACTTATGGGTAAGTGTCACGGTCCCCAGGTGACTGATGTTAGGAAATCAAGGAGATTGGGTGAGCGTGGAGAAATCTAACATCCTCCTTGATTTTTCTTGATTCAGTGTTAATAGGGTTAATGACCACTTCCCTTTTCTCAGCTGTTGCTCAGTGGTCATCACTTCTACCCTTTATAGTCGCACCCCACCCTTCTAACTATGTGGTTGATAGCTTCATTTGGTTTTGGCTGAGCTGATGTGAGATCCTCTCTGGTTCCTGTTAATCCACCTCTATAGAGGTTAAGTGTCGCGTTTGTTTGTTTTTGTTATATTCCCTGTTGTTGTATCTGGGCCATTCGTACATCAGGGGAGGAATGGGTTGTCTCTGGTCCTATACTTATTCTAGGGCCTTATAGGAATATCAGGGCCTAGGTATCCTGCTTATGAATATTTCTACCTTCGAAGTCTATTCATATTGATAGGTACCGTATTCAGGGCCCGGATTAGGCTAGTTTCCAGGCCCAGTTACTGTTCCCCTTCCCTCCTATGTTCAGTGTGGAGTTATCCCCCAAAACTGATCGTGACAAAAACCGCCATTTCGTTCAGATCAGTGCAGCTATGAATCCTTTGTCTGTACTGGTCAAACAGCTGCAGGAACTGTCTTTGGAGGTAGCTGACCTCCGTGCGACAGTCTTGCGGATTAAGATACCACAAGCCGCTGGTTCCGATGGTGGGTACCAGGCCTGCCCTGAACCTAAGGTTGCCCTCCTGGACAGAAAAAGTTATGAACTATTGAAGTCTGACCCCACTTTTCTGTATTCACAAAAGCTATCCCAGATCCTGTGGGAGGCCCTTTAGGGGAAATTAATTGACCGGAAAGAATTTGAGTATCTTGGACCATCCAATCCTAGGGTGGCTCTTTTTTACGGTCTTCCTAAAATACACAAAGGCACTAGTCGCCTCAGGGCCGACCGATTGTATCTGGAATAGGCAGCCTTACTGAACATGCAGGCACTTATATTTACCAAATACGTCGCCCATTTGTCACAGCCCTACCATTGTATTTACGGGACACAACAGATCTACCTAAACGCATCGATGGCATTACATTGGAACCAGACAGCTGGCTAGCATCTATTAATGTAGAGGCATTATATACTTCAATCCCACACAACAAAGCTTTGGCAGCGGCTAAGCACTTTTTAGATTCTAGGTCCAATGACTTAAAGGAACTTAATCAATGTGTCATTCAACTCTTGGACTTTGTTCTTACCCACAACTATTTTGTGTTTAATGGCCAATTCTATCACCAGCTTAGGGGCACCGTGATGGGTAGCCCATGTGCACTGACCTATGCAAATCTGCTCCTGAGCTGGTGGCAGGATACCATTGTTTTTTTCCAAGATCATGACACACTGGACCAGATTTATCACCTTCTTGTCCAGATTTATAGATGACATTCTGCTACTGTGGTCTGGGACAGAGGATGACTTTACACTCTTTATGAGTGAGCTCAATATAAATCATATAGGGCTCTATTTCACATATGAACTTCAGCGTGATACAATAACCTTTTTGGACGTACAAATTCAAAGGGGAGACAATAATGCCATCGAAACCACACTGTTTTACAAAAAAACATCAACCAACAGTCTGCTAAGGTGGGATAGTTTCCACCCGAGACCACTGAGAAAGGGCATCTCAAAGGGACAATTCCTGAGGGTAAGTAGAAACAGTTCGGACCACAAGGATTTCACCAGACAGGCCTCACAACTATTTCATTGTTTCAAGCAGAGGGGATACCCCGACTCTTGTCTCTATGAGGTCTGGAGTACTGCTGAGTCCGTGGATAGGTCCACACTATTCCAATCTGAGGGGAGAAAGTGTTTACCAGAAATAATCAGAATTATCGGCACATACGATACCGCATCACAACAAGTTCGGGAAATCTTGGCACGATACTGGTCTCTCTATAAAACAGACCCTAAACTGACAAACCTACTCCCAGATTACCCAGCAATAATGTTTAGGCAGGGTTACAGCATAGGGGACACCTTAGTGCACAACCACTTTGAAGCCCCAACTGAAAACACCTGGCTTCTGGACAGGAGAGTGGGTACCCATAGGTGCTAAAAATGTAAGGCATTCCCCTTCATTGAAGTGGGTGACACTTTCACTAATAGTGCCCAAAAACAGACGTACACCGCCCGAACGTTTGCAAACTGTAATACCGTAGGGCTAGTATATATTTGGCTCAATGTTAATGCAGAAGTAAATATTTTAGCAAGACCTATAGAGCCTTCAAAAAAAGAATTTTGGAGCATGTTGGGGATGTTCGCAATAAACGCGACAAACCGCTCTCAAGACATGTAGTACTCCATTATGGAGGCAATGTTACAACACTGCGATTATCCATGATCAAGACAATTAAACACTCTATCAGGGGAGGAGACATCGACAAAATTCTAAAACAAAAGGAATTTAAATGGATTGATGTGTTAAAATTATATGCGAGAGCCTGCTGGTAAGCTGACCCTGTAAAAGATTTTAGGTGTGGGCCTGCTGGTGAGCTGACCCTCTAAAAAATTATATGTGAGGGCCTGCTGGTGAGCTGACCCTGTAAAACATTTTAGGTGAGGGCCTTCAGGTGAGCTGACCATGTAAAAGATTGTAGGTGAAGGCCTGCTGGTGAGCTGACCCTGTAAAAAATTATATGCGAGGGCCTGCTGGTGAGCTGACCCTGTAAAAGATTTTAGGTGTGGCCCTGCTGGTGAGCTGACCTTCTAAAAAATTATATGTGAGGGCCTGCTGGTGAGTTGACCCTGTAAAACATTTTAAGTGAGGGCCTTCAGGTGAGCTGACCATGTAAAAGATTGTAGGTGAAGGCCTGCTGGTGAGCTGACCCTGTAAAAAATTATATGCGAGGGTCTGCTGGTGAGCTGATCCTCTAAAAGGTTGTAGGTGAAGGCCTGCAGGCGAGCTGACCCTCTAAAACATTATATGTGAGGGCCTTCAGATGAGCTGACCCTGTAAAAGATTGTAGGTGAAGGCCTGCTGGTGAGCTGACCCTCTAAAAAACTTTTTACGAGGGCCTGCGTGTGAGCTGACCCTGTAAAAGATTTTAGGTGTGGGCCTTCAGGTGAGCTGACTCTGTAAAAGATTGTAGGTGAAGGCCTGCTGGTGAGCTGACCCTGTAAAAAATTATATGCGAGGGATTACTGGTGAGCTGACCCTGTAAAACATTGTAGGTGAGGGCCTGCTGGTGAGCTGACCCTGTAAAATGCTGTAGGTGAGGGCCTGCTGGTGAGCTGACCATGTAAAACATTATATGCGAGCGTCTGCTGGTGAGCTGACCCTATAAAACATTGTAGGTGAGGGCCTGCTGGTGAGCTGACCCTCTAAAAAATTAAATGCAAAGAGCATATATGTGAGGGCATTATATGCGACAAATAAGCATGTTGATATGATGGAAGAGGAGAAGGAGGATGAGAAAAGGAAGATTCAACCATATACCCTTTTTTGTGGTGGAAGGGGTACATGGGAATACAGTGTATTTAGTACATTATAAACAACACATTTAAAGTGCCTTTATGTTCATCAACTTTCCTCTGGTGGAGTCGAGAAGCCATGGTCAATCCAGGCCTTGTTCATTTTTATAATATTTAATATAGCATTTTCAGTTGTCAGGCAGGTACACTTATCTGTTATAATGCCACCAGTAGCACTAAATACCCGCTCAGACAAAATGCTGGCATAAGGGCAGGCCAGCACCTCCAAGGCGTAGAGAGTCAGTTCGTGCCACGTGTCTAGCTTGGACACCCAGTAGTTGTAAGGCACTGAGGGTTAATTGAGGGAGCTAACACAGTCTGCTATGCACTCCTTCACCATCTTCCAAAAATGTTCCCTCCTTGTGACACTAGGCCGCGCATCAGGGTGAGAATGCTGGCGGGGTGTCATGAAACTGTCCCTGCCTCTGTTGGAATTGCTGTGTGTTCCCCTTGTCTCCTCTCCTAGGTTGGCCAAGGAACTACGGACTCTGCTGTCAGTGTTTTCCGATGAAAATTTTTGGAGCAATTTTTCAAATAGGAGCTTATGGTATTGCACCATTTTGCTCGTCCTCTACACTAGAGATGTCGCGAACATAAAATTTTCCGTTCGCGAACGTCGGATGCGAATTTTCGCAAATGTTCGCGAAAGGGCGAACCGGGCGAACCGCCATAGACTTCAATAGGCAGGCGAATTTTAAAGCCCACAGGGACTCTTTCTAGCCACAGTAGTGATGGAAAAGTTGTTTCAAGGGGACTAACACCTGGACTGTGGCATGCCGGAGGGGGATCCATGGCAAAACTCCCATTGAAAATTACGTAGTTGACGCAGAGTCGGGTTTTAATCCATAAAGGGCATAAATCACCTAACATTCCTAAATTGTTTGGAATAACGTGCTTTAAAACATCAGGTATGATGTTGTATCGACCAGGTAGTGTAAGGGTTACGCCCGCTTCACAGACATTGACAGACCAAACTCCCCTTTTAATGCACCGCAAACAACCGCAAACAGTCCATTTGCCCAACCGCAAACTCCCCATTTGCACAAGGTTGGATACCAAGCTAGCCATGTTTCTTTGATGTCATTGAAGGTTTCTTCCTCCACCCAGCCACGTACAACACCAAGGGTCCCCGAAAGGTGAATTGAATTGATTTTTCGAACAGGGAGATGGTTAAAAAAACGCTGGCTCCCTCCCCTTTGTTTAAATCCATGGTCACTGCGTCTGCACCGTGCAATTTACTGTCACACCCGATATGAGTGTTATTTTCTGTAGTTCTCTTCTCATCAGTTTAATCCCTGTTACGTCCCCAATCTGGGGTCCATTTATTGAATTGATTTTTCGAACGGGGAGATGGTTAAAAAAACGCTGGCTCCCTCCCCTTTGTTTGAATCCACGGTCACTGCGTCTGCGCCGTGCAATTTACTGTCCACCCGATATGAGTGGTATTTTCTGTAGTTCTCTTCTCATCAGTTTAATCCCTGTTACGTCCCCAATCTGGGGTCCATTTATTGAATTGATTTTTCGAACGGGGAGATGGTTAAAAAAACGCTGGCTCCCTCCCCGGTCTGCGCCGTGCAATTTACTGTCACACCCGATATGAGTGGTATTTTCTGTAGTACTATTCTCATCAGTTTAATCCCTGTTACGTCCCATATCAGGGTGGGATTGCCTCTTGTGAAAAAAAATTTAGGCTGGGTACCTTCGACTGCCTTCACAGTGACAGACCAAACTCTGATACACCAAACTGAATTGATTTTAGGAACCGGGAGATGGAAAAAGCAGCTTGGTTGGTCCTCTTACTCCCAAGTTGGGGCACTGCACGTGCACGGAGCAATGTGCTGTGATACCCTATATGAGTGGTGTCTTAACTAGTACTATTCCTATCAGTTTAATCCCTGTTACGTCCCCTATCCGGGGACGTGTGTCAAATTGATTATTAACCATTGTCGAATTAACGAACCATTACGACATCCTGAAATAATTTAGTTCTGAGCTCTGTACTTGCTTTGTATTGGAATTGATGGGGATTTTTTAAATTGTCTGCATTATTTCTAATAAACTATTAAGAGACTTTATTATGATTTTTAAATTTTATGTATTAAAAACCCCTACAACTTTAAAAAAAAAGAAAAAAAAAGAAAATTTATGTTTTTTCTATTAAAAATTATCCAGTCGATCGCTTTTGGTCTGCTCATAATGAAGCAACGGCCTTATCATCTGGGGTGTGGCAACATTGCCAACACACTCATAGACAAGGTAACTATCACGAAGGGGAATTGACACATGTATTTGCCTTTTTTTTTGTTTTGTTTTTGCAGCCACAGTGCAGCACCAGAGGCCAGAAAAATTAGGCATGTACACATGCCTGAAAAATAATGGTATTGTTGCAGCCGCTGTTGTAGCAGCGGCCGAAAAATTGATGTTTTCCAGGCATAAAGGTGACTAAAACATTGCGGCTTGAACCCTAGTTGGTGGCGGAGAATTCACGAAAGTCATCCGGTATGCAGACATTAAATACAGCAGCGTGGGGACCATTTTGAGGCCAAGGCATGTCATCAGGCCTTTTGTTAGTCAAACGTATCCCCCACTGTCAGTCCCTTCGGGATCCATGCCTCATTCATCTTAATGAAGGTGAGGTAATCAACACTTTTTTGACCGAGGCGACTTCTCTTGTCAGTGACAATGCCTCCTGCTGCACTGAAGGTCCTTTCTGACAGGACACTTGAAGCGGGGCAGGCCAGAAGTTCTATCGCAAACTGGGATAGCTCAGGCCACAGGTCAAGCCTGCACACCCAGTAGTCAAGAGGTTTATCGCTCCTCAGAGTGTCGATATCTGCAGTTAAGGCAAGGTAGTCTGCTACCTGTCGGTCGAGTCGTTCTCTAAGGCTGGATCCCAAAGGGCTGTGGCGATGTGTAGGACTGAAAAAGCTCTACATGTCCTCCATCAACAACACATCTGTAAAGCGTCCTGTCCTTGCCGCCGTGGTCGTGGTAGGAGGAGGATTACTTTCACCTCTTCCCCAGTTAGATTCCCGTTATGCTGTGACATCCCCCTTATAAGCTGTGTAAAGCATATTTTTTAGTTTGGTTTTGAACTGCTGCATCCTTTCCGACTTTCGGTAGTTTGGTAACATTTCCGCGACTTTCTGCTTATACCGGGGGTCTAGTAGCGTGGCCACCCAGTACAGGTCGCACTCCTTCATCCTTTTTATACGAGGGTCCCTCAACAGACATGACAGCATGAAAGACCCCATTTACACAAGGTTGGATGCCGAGCTACTCATTTCCCGTTCCTCGTCCTCACTGATGTCATTGACTGTCTGTTCTTCCCCCCAGCCACGTACAACACCACGGGTCCCAGATAGGTGACAACAACGAGCACCCTGGGATGCCTGCTGTGGTTGGTCTTCCTCCTCCTCAAAGCCACATTCCTCCTCTGACTCCTCTTCCTCATACTCCTCTTCCAGCGTTGCCGCAGGTCCGGCAAGCGATGATGACAAGGATGTTTCTGGTGGTGATGGTGACCACAACTCTTCCTCTTCCTCTTCACGCTCATCTACAGCCTGATCCAGCACTCTTCGCAGGGCACGCTCCAGGAAGAAAACAAATGGGATGAGGTCACTTATGGTGCCTTCGGTGCAACTGACTAGGTTTGTCACCTCTCCAAAAAAAGGACGCATGAGCCTACAGGCATTGCGCATGAGCGTCCAGTAACGTGGCAAAAAAAATCCCAGCTCCACAGAGGCTGTCCTAGCACCCCGGTCATACAAATACTCGTTGACGGCTTTTTCTTGTTGGTGCAGGCGGTCGAACATTAGGAGTGTTGAATTCCAACGTGTCGGGCTGTCGCAAATCAAGCGCCTCACTGGCATGTTGTTTCGCCGCTGGATATCTGAAAAGTGCGCCTGAAATGGCCACACACCTTCCTGGCCTGCTTCAGGGCGTCCTGTAAGCCTGGGTACTTAGACACAAAGCATTGTACGATGAGATTCAACACATGTGCCATGCACGGCACATGTGACAACTTGCCCAAATTCAATGCCGCCAACAAATTGCTTCCATTGTCACACACCACTTTGCCGATCTCCAGTTGGTGCGGGGTCAGCCACTGATCCACCTGTGCGTTCAGGGCGGACAGGAGTGCTGGTCCGGTGTGGCTCTCTGCTTTCAGGCAAGTCAACCCCAAGACAGCGTGACACTGTCGTTTCCGGGATGTGGAATAGCCCCTGGGGAGCTGGGGGAGTGCCGTTTATGTGCAGCCAGACGCCGCGGCAGAAGAGGACTCAGCCGAGGAGGTTATCGAAGAGGATGGAGTAGGAGGAGTAGAGGAGGTGGCAGTAGGCCTGCCTGCAAGTCGTGGCGGTGTCACCAACTCCGCTGCAGAGCCACGCATTCCATGCTTGTCAGCAGGTTGACCCAATGCGCATTGTAGGTGATATACCTGCCATGACCGTGCTTTGCAGACCAGGTATCAGTGGTCAGATGGACTCTTGCCCCAACACTGTATGCCAGAGATGCCATGACTTCCTTTTCAATAACGGAATAGAGGTTTGGGATTGCCTTTTTTGAAAAAAAAATTCATCCGGGTACCTTCCACTGTGGTGTCCCAATAGCGACAAGTTTTTTGAAGGCCTCAGACTCCACTAGCTGGTATGGTAAAAGCTGGCGGGCTAAGAGTTCCGTCAAGCCAGCTGTCAGACGCCGGGCAAGGGGGTGACTCTGTGACATTGGCTTCTTACGCTCAAACATGTCCTTGACAAACACCTGACTGTGGGCAGATGAGCAGAAACTGCTCAAGGCGAGAGACGGAGTGGCGGATGGTTGAGAGGGGGCAAGGAGGACAGCAGTGGTTGACGTGGCTGAAGATGCTGGACCAGGAGGAGGATGGCGGCTTTGAGTTCTTGTGCTGCTTGTACTCATGTGTTGATCCCATAGGCGTTTGTGATGTGCGATCATGTGCCTTTGCAAAGCAGTTGTACCGAGGTGGGTGTTGGACTTCCCACGACTCAGTTTCTTTTGGCACAGGTTGCAAATGGCATTGCTGTTATCAGAGGCAGACACACAAAAAAAATGCCACACTGCTGAGCTTTGCAATGACGGCATTCTGGTGGTGGCAACAGCATGCATTGATTGGCGTGTTGTCTGGCTGACCCCGGGTGCCGATACATGCTGTCTGACTGTGCCACTAGCTCCTTGTGACCACCTCCCCCTGCTTCCAACTCGTCTCCTCCTTCTCTTTGTCTCCCCTTCTAAACTTTCCCCCTCTTCTTCTTCTCTTCGAGCAGGCACCCACATGGCATCCACGGACACATCGTCATCATGAACCACTTCACTTGTATCTGACACCTCAGCAAAGGAAGCAGCAGCGGGTACAACATCATCATCATCATCACACCGTACGTCCATGTGTGTAATGCTGCCTGTCTGAGACATATCCCTGTTATCTACATCCTCTGACAATAATGGTTGCGCATCACTAATTTCATCCAACTGATGTGTAAATAACTCCTCTGACGGATTAAGTGAAGCGGCTGTGGTGGCTGTGGTGGTAGTGGTGGGGTGGCAGCGGGCGGGAGAGTGGTAACTTGAGAGCAGGTGACCGAAGCTGAGCTGGAGGAGGATGGTGCATCAAGGTTCTTAGCGGAAGCTGTTGAAGATTGGGTGTCCTGTGTAAGCCACTCAACTATTTTCTCCGAATTTTTCGGGTTCAGGGTACGTGGCCTGGGCATTATTCCAGGGCATTATTCCAGGGCCAGTGGAAATCACAGCACCACGACCACGACGGCCCCTGCGGTGTGGCCTGCCTCTACCTGTCTTTTTTTTTTTAGATAAGTGGTACTATGCGTGCAAGGTACTGTGCCACCCTATATAAGTGGTGGGCAGTGGGCACTGGCTTGCAACTGGGAATATATCACAGAGAAATAATAAATTGACATTTTTTTTATCTGCAAGGTATTGTGAGTGACACCCTGTATGAATGGTGTGCACACAGTACAGTCTGTGGGCCAGACACTCACTGGCATGCAACTGGGATTATATCACAGAGAAATAATAAATGGACTTTTTTTTATCTGCAAGGTTTTGTGAGTGACACCCTGTAACGGTATGAGTGATGGCCTAGCCAGTGGCCACAGTACAGTCTGTGGGTCAGACACTCACTGGCATGCAACTGGGATTATATCACAGACAAATAATAAATGAACTTTTTTTTTTTTATCTGCAAGGTTTTGTGAGTGACACCCTGTATGAATGGTGTGCGCACAGTACTGTCTGTGAGCCTGCAGCCTCTCACTGGCATGCAACTGGGATTATATCACAGAGAAATAATAAATGGACTTTTTTTTATCTGCAAGGTATTGTCTGTGACACCCTGTATGAATGGTGTGCACACAGTACTGTCTGTGACTGTGAGCCTGCAGCCTCTCACACACGGGCAGGCAACAGCAATATATATATATATTTTTTTTTTTTTTAAAAGCAGACTGATGTACCAGCCCTAAAAAGGGCTTTTTGGGGTGCTGTCCTTACAGCAGATGAGTCTGTGGACACAGAACAATGCCCTAGCTAACGCCTTCCCTATTAAATCAGCAGCAGCAGCACTGTCCCTCCTCTCACTAAGAATGCAGCTTCCGAAAGAATCTAAAATGGATGCTGTCCAGGAGGTGGGAGGGTCTGGGAGGGAGGGTCTGCTGCTGATTGGCTGGAATGTGTCTGCTGACTGTGAGGTACAGGGTCAAAGTTTGCTCAATGATGATGTATAGGGGGCGGACCGAACATCGCATATGTTCGCCCGCCGCGGCGAACGCGAACAAGCTATGTTCGCCGGGAACTATTCGCCGGCTAACTATTCGGGACATCTCTACTCTACACCAGAGGAATAAGAGATGACAAGTTCTCTTTGTAGCGGGGGTCGAGAAGGGTAAACAACCAGTAATCCGTGTTTTTTAAAATGCGTATAATGCTCGTGTCGCGGGAAAGGCAGTCTAACATGAAGTCAGGCATGTGTGCCAGAGTACCAACAGGCAAGACTTCGCTGTTGTCATCAGAAGGATCACTCTCAATCTCCTCCTCCTCTTCCTCCTCTTCTGTCTACTTATGCTGAACAGATAGAATTAAACTTCCATGGGTACTACCCTCTGTAGCGGAGGCAACCATCTCCTGCTCCTCTACGTCCTCCTCTTCTTCATCGTCCAATTTGCACTGAGAAGACGAACTGAGGGTGGTCTGGCTATCACCCTCTGTAATGTCTTCCCCCATTTCCACCTCTTCCACATGCAAAGAGTCATCCTTAATTGTGGGCAGCGAGCGTTTGAGTAGACACAAAAGTGAGATGGTTACGCTGATAATAGTGTTATCACCGCTCACCATCTGTGTTGATTCCTCAAAGTTTCTTAAAACCTCGCAGAGGTCAGACATCCATGCCCACTTCTCGCTTCTGAATAGCGGAAACTGACTGGAAAGGCGACGCCCATGTGGCAGCTGGTATTCCACTACTGCCCTCTGCTGCTCACAAAGCCTGGCCAACATGTGGATCGTCGAGTTCCAGCGCGTGCTCACGTCGCACAACAGCCGGTGAGCTGGCAATTTAAAGAGCTGCTGCAGCGTTGACAGACTGGCTGAAGCTGTCGATGACTTGCGGAAATGTGCACACACGCGGTGTACCTTCACCAGTAGCTCAGGCAAATTGGGGTAGGTTTTGAGAAACCACTGAACCACTAAGTTTAAGACGTGGGTTGTGGGTGGGTGGCTGTGTATTTGCGCTTGCGTTCAAATGCCTGGGGTAAGAACATTTGGATGCTGCGCTGGGACACGGAAGTGGATGTGGTCGCTGATGGTGCTTGCAAAGGTCCAGGTGCAGGGCAGGAGGCAGTCGGACCTGCGTCTTGGACAGGGGATTGGCCAGCACGTAACATAGGGGAAGAGGAGGCAGTACTGTGACCGCAGACACAGATTGTGGACCCAGGCGTTCGGCCCACCCATTACGGTGCTTTGATGCCATGTGGCGGATCATGCTGGTGGTAGTGAGGTTGCTAATGTTCACGCCCCTGCTCATTTTTGTATGGCACAGGTTGCAAAGTACAATACTTTTGTCATCCGCACTTTCCTTAAAAAAGCGCCAGACTGCGGAACACCTACCCATTGGCAAGGGAGATTTCCGCAAGGGGGTGCTCTGGAGTACAGTTGCGGGCCTGTTTGGTGTGGCCCGCCTTCTCTCTTTTGCCACCCCACTGCCTCTTTCATCCTGTTGCGGTGCAGCAGATCCCCCCCCCCCCCCCTCTGTACTGCTCTCCTCGCTCGGCTTTCCACCTTCCCAGGTTGGGTCAGTAATTTCATCGTCCACCACCTCTTCCACTTCCTCACTCTGCTCATCCTCCTGACTTGTTGACCTAACCACTACCTCAGTGATTGACAACTGTGGTTCATCCTCTTCATCAACCTCTTGAGACAGTAATTGCCGTTGAGTTATTGGCAACTGTGTCTCATCATCATCCACCTCATTAAACAGTAATTGCCTGTGACGAAAGCACCTTCGTCACTGGGATTTGGAGAGGCCTGTGTGCCAGCCTCTTACCCTGTGACTATGGCCCCTGGGACACTATTTGGGCATATTGGATGAACCCCTAAACCGATCTGGGTGATTTTTGGATAGTTTGTTCACCCAGATCGAGGCTAACAGTGGATGTGACTTTTATGGGGATATGTGGTGTTTTGGGGTGTTTTCTGTGGTTGGGAAAAATTAGTGTTTTCTGCCTGTGAGTGATTAAGTTAGTTGTGTTTCAGGTTATGCCCATTGTATTTGTTGATTGTGTCACAGACAATGCCCATTATATTTTGTTGATTGTGTCACAGACAATACTCATTGTATTTTGTTGATTGTGTCACAGGCAGAGGGGAGTTTGTGTACATTAGCTGGGAGTGTCTAACTGTACAATACTGTGTTGATTGGCTGTTGTGACTTTGTGTCCTGTTCTCCACAAGGTCCACGTGGGTGGTAACCTTGTGGGGAAAACTGTATATAAGAAATGCCTTTGTGCTCATTAAACAGACCTGCTTTACCCCTTAATGAAGTCTTGGCTCATGTTTGGGGGATGGGATAACTACACTCTTGGGGATTGCTATATCACAATACTCCCCTGAGTATAAGCTCTTGTAATAGCTTGTTCCTGGTTCCTGCTCTCTGGATTTAGGGGAGGCTCAACCACTAGAAGCTGAAGCTTGGTCTTGGGTCCAGCGTGGGTGGAGGACGGCGAGACCCCAACCAAGCTGCGGCGGTTCGTGGGGTCTGTGGTGGTTACGGTGTCAAGTGGAGTGCTTGGAGCCCTCGAAAAGCATCCATCAACGGAGGTACCCAGTTGGGGTGCCAGGAGATCTGTTATATTGCCGTGCCCCACCGTCATCTTCTTGTGATTGTGGATGCTCAAGAGTTTGGGAATCAGGGCACAAGATATGTCCCTCTTCAAGCGTGCTTGGAGAGTGGGCCAAATCAAGGAATGGCGCTGAAAATAGCTCCTTGGAATATCTGAGTATGGGATCACTTGTTTGCCCAAACTCTCCATGGTGGTAGGGGGGAGGATTAGGGTGAGGATTGGGCAGATGTATGAAAGAGAGGTCTTTAGGCAGCTCAATAATAAGGAATGCTATCGTAGAATTGAGAGGGACCCCACTACACTTTATAAAAACGAGTTGGATGATATTCTTGCTGAAGCCTGTGATCAGCGCATCATCACTACTAAAATGATGGAAGGGTTGAGAGTTAACTTTCTGGTCAAAGCAACCCTATATTTGCTCCCCAAGGTGCACAAGAGCCATACCCATCCTCCCGGACGCCCGATCGTTTCGGGGATCGGCAGCTTGTGTACCAATGTGGGAAGGTTCATTGATTTTTTTCTCCAGAAAAGTGTAGAAACCCTTCCTTCTTTTGTTAAAGATACCACTGACATGCTGAGACGGTTAAATGGGATTCATGTGGACCCAGATGTGGTCCTTGTTACATGCGACATTGAGTCGTTATACACGTCTATATACCATGACCAGGGAGTGCGGGCATCTAGATCCTTTTTGACCATGTCAGATTATGACAATAGTATGATCGAATTTATTCTGACATTGTTAGAATTTATGCTTACGCATAACTATTTTTTATTTAAGGACCGCCTCTTCCTACAGCTCCAGGGGACAGCTATGGGGGCATCGTGTGCCCCCGCATATGCCAACTTGTTCCTGGGGCTGTGGGAGAGAGAGATCGTCCAGGACACGCCTGGATATGATGCCGCACTCCTATGGTCTAGGTATATAGACGATGTGTTTTTCTTATGGCAGGATACCATTCCGGCCTTGGAAAACTTTTTGGCCTGTCTCAACCATAACACACGCAATATTAGACTTACCTGGAAATATAGTCTCACGAATGTCGAATTCTTGGATATAATGATCACTAAGGGATCCGACGGTTATTTGTCCACTGATCTTTTCAGGAAGTCCACTGCCGTCAATGCCCTTCTCCACGCCTCCTCTGCTCACCATCCCAATACGATTCAGGCAATACCTACAGGGCAGTTCCTAAGAACTCGCAGGATCTGCTCCAGTGATAAGCAGTTTGAACATCAAGCCGGCGTGTTGACACAACGATTTCTCGAAAGAGGTTATCAATATAATACCATACAGCGGGGCTATGAAAGAGCCAAAAAAACATCTAGAGACTCCTTGTTGGTGAGTAGAGTTCAGAAAAGGGATAACCGTGACACATGTGTGAGATTTATTACCGCTTTCAATACGAAATGGAGGTATATTCAGAATATTCTGAGGAGACATTGGTCGGTCCTACACACAGATGGTGATCTGGCGGTATGTCTCCCCACATATCCCCAGATCACGTGGAGGCGGTCACGCAATCTGCGTGACATCCTCACGAAGAGTCACTATGTCCCCACACCCAGGGGGGGTATTTTCGGTAGTAAGGGCCCCAAGTGGGGGTCCTTCTCTTGTGGATCGTGTGCCGCCTGCAGGGATATGATTCGTTCTACCGCCTTCAGTGACTCCTCAGGCCGAAAAGACTTTAAAATCGTACACAACATAAACTGTAACACTGAGGCTGTGATATATTTAATCACATGCCCATGTAATCTTTTTTATGTTGGTATGACAAAGAGAGCCCTAAAAACACGGGTTTTGGAACATGTGTGTAGGATTCGAGCAGCGGCGGAAATCCCTGAGAGGGATTGGGAGTCACTGCAGGCGGTTCCACGACACTTTCGCAGGTTCCACGGGTCCGATCCAGGGGGATTGACGGTGAAGGGTATTGACAGAATCCATATAGGGTCTAGAGGCGGTAATATTAAAGTGGCTCTACTTCGTAGAGAGACTAGGTGGATTGTCAACCTTGACACCGTCACTCCGTACGGCCTTAATGAATCTAACAGTTTTTCTTCCTTTCTATGAATATTGCGCGAATTTTATTGCGGGGTATATTTTTTCTTTTTGTTTTACCATATTGTACTTTCTATAATATTGTTTTGTTTTTTCTTTTGAGATCATACTATTCACTTCCGTGTGGGATTGGTGACGATGGACAGAGCTACCTATTGTGACAACATGGCCGCCACAAGAGAGGATGTTCGTCAAGACCTCCTAGCAACATATTTATATGATATTTTATCATTTTTTAGTATACACATATGGCGGGGCATTACTTTGTGCTTCGATAATATATGGGTAGTAGATCTTTCCGGCATATTTTAGCCAGTGAGACCTTTTGCTATGACACTGTTACATTCTAAGGAGGTCTTGTTAGATTTCTGACGGGCCTGGTGCCATATGGGCATTGCCACTGTTTATATTTCTACCCTTGCTGCTTTTTGTCTTGTTGGCTGGGGGTGTCTCGGTTGACCCCGCCGGCGGCCTTTGCCGCCGGTGGTGTCACCCTGGCCACCCCTTGCCTTTTCAAGACTTTGTGGATCCTGTTGTTATCTGTGTTGGTTGGTGGGTTGGGTGTGCCTGGGGTGACACCGCGGGCTGCCACTTGCTGCCCGGGGTGCCACCCATGTCGCCCCCACCCTCTACCATTATCCTAGAGGGTCTGCATTATATAGCGCTTTACACAGTATTATCTTTGTTTAATAATGCTATGGGACGATTCCCTGTACTTGTATAGATTGTTTTACTACACACATCTGTCAGGTCTACATGTTTTTCGTGTTTTACGTTTTTTTCTCCTTGTATACATGAATTTGTTCTGTAATCTGAGAGACTGTATCATCATGTATAATCGAGAAGGAGATGGAGAGTGCATCCAGTTATGGGCTAATTATGGCCTAATTTGTATTATTGACCCATATGATCTGACTGGATGCTTTTTGGATTATGTAGAATAATGATTACATGTATACTATTGACAGCACTTTCCTATATATATATGATGTTTTTACTCCACTATTCTTTTTCTTATTCACCACATAACCAGATCATCTGTATGATCGCTATAACGATACTGCGGTTCCATTGTCATGGACCCCCAGTACATCACATGCTTTTTATCTATTTGCCACGGAGTTATGCTATAGCTAGCCATTCTCATGGTTCCATTTATATGGACCTCCTATATGTCACTTTTTTATTCGATATGTCACTATGAGTGTAGATCACGAAGTTACGTTACTAACTATTATATCTATGATCATGCTATTTCTTATCATTATTTTTTGATTCATATTAGACATCTACTGAGGGGTTTCTCCCTAAATGATATTTCCTGTGAGCGTGGGACCCTGTGTGGATGCAGCGGGTACGTGCCTGTAGCATTGTGGCAATTTTGTGACTATGTCCCATCATCTAGTTCTTTTTAGAGCGGCGGATTGCGGTTCACCTGCGTTCCACGGGGGCCGCGGGGTGCGCATGCGCTGGGCGACGCCATCTCGACGCGCTCCGTGACGTCTGTAAGCGCCGCCGCGCATGCGCGGTGCGCAGACGTGGACGCGCTGGGAGATGGCGCCGCGTACCATGGTGCTTCCCGCGCCCGATCGAGTGGTCCGCAGGTGTGCCGCATTCAGGTGATTCTTGTCCATCGCCCCACCCCCATTACATTCTATATATACCCTGCCTATGCATTATATAGTACCTCCTGACGAAGCCGTTGAGGTGAAACGCGCGTCGAGGTCTCGCGCCCAGGGCCGGTCATTCATCTTGCCACCATGTCTTCAGGTACGTCCTGTACTTAGCGCGGTTCCATGCTACGTGCGGGGTACCCCTGTATGTATCCACGCTGGGTCCCTTGTACTTTGGCGCACGTTAGTTATGGTTTGATTTCAGCCTAGTGATTTTGTATTTATCATATCACTGTTTTTGGCTGATTGTGATATCTACATCATACCGCGTATGCTAGCTACGACTCTGGGGTTACTATATCTGGCCTGTGGAACTTGTGTACCATACCCTTATTGGGGAGACCATATATGTGATATTCATCTGGTTTCCCAGAGTCTTAGCTTTTGCTTTATTGGTCGTACCTATTTTGTGCTTTACATTGCGCAAGAACTGTGCTTTATCTTGCGCAGTTCTACGGTGGTTCCTTTGAATCTACTTACCCTGTGCTTCTCCGTGTACTGTATTACATCCTGTTGCTCTCCATTATTTATATTTTATAATAAATGATACCTTTTGATATAAACATTCCACTTGTTTGGCTTTTAGTTTACTGAGGATTGGGTTGAGCATACTCTTGGCTACTGAGACTGGACTTGGTGGAAGACAGGGTGGTGCTTAACTGACTGGAATCATTATCTGCTGCAATCCAACCGACCACCTGGTCGCACTGGTCTGACTTCAAGAGTGGTGTCCTGCGCCGCCCTGCAAACTGGGACATGAAGCTAGGTATCGCAGGATGATTGTTTTTCTTGTGCTCTGGCAGCAGGCACAGTTTCACTGCACCCAGGGCCACGGCCTCTGCATGCACCATCAGCATCACAGCCACTGCCCCGTCCCTTACTGCTCGCCTTATTCATATAAAATGTCATATATGATTGAAAGTCTGTCACACGTACAGTAGCGTAAGATTTGGAAGTATATGGGCAAACAAATGTAAAAATGTATTTGGGATGTGGAAACGTCACACAGGAGATATCACCAGCGGCTAATGAAAAATTACAGGGAATGTCACAGGTGTTTGGGATGAGGAAACGTTATACAGGAGGGGTCCCACCGGTAATGTCACTGTCCGCAGCGTCTACGCAAAAAAGTAGACTGTATGTCACAGATAAATTTTTTCAGCGCACACTTTACACTTGAGATGTGGCGCAGCTAATGTCACTGTCCGCAGCTGACACCGTCTATTGAAAAGTACACTGGATGTCACAGATACATTTTTGGATGTGCACACTTTACACTGGAGATGTGCCGCATCTAATGTCACTCTCCGCAGCGGACACGTCTATTGAAAAAGTACACTGGATATCACAGATAAATGTTTGGATGTGCACACTTTACACTGGAGATGTGGCGCAGCTAATGTCACTGTGAGAAGCGGACACCGTCTATTGAAAAAGTACACTGGATGTCACAGATCCATTTTTGGATGCGCACACTTTACACTGGAGATGTGGTGCAGCTAATGTCACTGTCAGAAGCAGACACCGTTTATTGAAAAAGTACACTGGATGCCACAGATACATTTTGGGATGCGCAGACTTTACGCTGGAGATGTGGCGCAGATAATGTCACTGTCCACAGTGGACACCGTCTATTGAAAAAGTACACTGGATGTCACAGATATTTTTTGGATGTGCACACTTTACACTGGAGATGTGCCGCATCTAATGTCACTCTCCGCAGCGGACACGTCTATTGAAAAAGTACACTGGATGTCACAGATAAATGTTTGGATGTGCACACTTTACACTGGAGATGTGGCGCAGCTAATGTCACTGTCAGAAGCGGACACCGTCTATTGAAAAAGTACACTGGATGTCACAGATACATTTTTGCATGCGCACACTTTACCCTGGAGATGTGGTGCAGCTAATGTCACTGTCAGAAGCAGACACCGTTTATTGAAAAAGTACACTGGATGCCACAGATACATTTTGGGATGCGCAGACTTTACGCTGGAGATGTGGCGCAGATAATGTCACTGTCCACAGTGGACACCGTCTATTGAAAAAGTACACTGGATGTCACAGATATTTTTTGGATGTGCACACTTTACACTGGAGATGTGCCGCATCTAATGTCACTCTCCGCAGCGGACACCGTCTATTGAAAAAGTACACTGGATGTCACAGATAAATGTTTGGATGTGCACACTTTACACTGGAGATGTGGCGCAGCTAATGTCACTGTCAGAAGCGGACACCGTCTATTGAAAAAGTACACTGGATGTCACAGATACATTTTGGGATGCGCACACTTTGCACAGGAGATGTGGCGCAGATAATGTCACTGTCCACAGTGGACACCGTCTATTGAAAAAGTACACTGGATGTCACAGATCATTTTTTTAATGCGCACACTTTACACAGGAGATGTGGAGCAGCTAATGTCACTGTCCGCAGCGGACACCATTTATTGAAAAAGTACACTGGATGTCACAGATTTTTTTTTTATGCGCACACTTTACACTGTAGATGTGGCGCAGTTAAAGTCACTGTCCGCAGCGGACACTGTCTATGGAAAAATTGGCGTTCCGGCCAACCAAGGGCAGCACTTACCTGCACGTTTATTGGCTGCGTAGCAGGCAATAAACGTGTGGGGCGGAGACTCGAGCATTGTGCTCGAGCACATGCGGTTTTCAACTGGTGTTCGGCTGAGCATGCTCGATCATCACTAATCAGAACTGAACATAGAAAGGACATAATACTGGAGGAGTGTTATGTGATAAGCAAATGTATATTTGCTGTGTTTGTATGAGGGGAGGCGGGGTTTAGCGTTTATAAGGCTCTGCCTTCCCCCTCTCTCCTCACCAGCGTCAGCTCGTTTGCGGCTGGTGGTGCACGTCTGCGTCACTTCCTGGTATCGGTACTTCGTTTCACAAGCAGCAGCAAGTTCGGCGTTCATTGGCATTTTTCTACCCTACTACTTCTGCAAGATAGCGGTAAGATCGGGGCTGTATGGCCAGCGCACAGGGGAGAGAGAACGGGGGTGTTCAGCATGTGATCATACCAACCTTCTGCTGTTTTCATTGTCGGCATCTCTCTGCTCTATCGTGCTCTGCTGGCTAAACTGTACTTGCACGCCATCTACTGGTCAAAGTCAGTAGTGCTACTATACAAATCCTTATAAGCATTAGTATTCATGGTTTACTTAAATTGAATGTGTATTTGTATTGTTAGTTAGGATAATTATTAGGCAGTCACATGGGGTCAGGCGTATATGTGTAGATGTGTCTATATGTGTATATATATGTATGTATATATTATAAAAAATAAATAAAAAATAAGGGGGTATATTTTAGTACTTATAGCACTACTGTGATTTTCCTAGATATACGGTTTGTTATCTGGCGTATAAGGATCTCTGCGATTAGAAGCGGCTGAGTTTATCTGACACGCAGGCATCCGGGGCATGTAAGCTACGATTTATCTTAGAGTAGGGTAGGTTAAGGTTATAGCCAGTAGTAGCTAACACTTACCCGGCCAGAAGAAGCGCTATCCTTGCGCGAAACGGCCGTCGCCGCCGACGCACACTGTGGCCATCCCGCCCCCCTGCCTGCGCAGCATGCTGTCTTATTTGCAATAAAAAGCAACCAGCAAAAGAATATCGGTGAGTGCCGCGTCTCTCTCTACTGTTCATCGTTATACCACTTTGCCACGCTGAGCACCACCTCCTATATGGTCTTCATAGACGGCTGCCGTTCCCAGGTTTGACACGGACTTACATGTACAGAGGTGTATTTGCGTAGTGCCGCTGCAATTTTCCTTTCCCTCCTTCTTTGTGCCACAGTAGCTAACACTCTGTTTATGTATTCAGTCTTATAGCTGTTTTTGGCATCCACAAGCAAACAACTTAGGGTATAGTACTATTGTGGTAGTCTGTAAAAAAACTAACAAAAAAAATATATAAACACGTGTATATGTAATGTTTTCAACATATAGCTTTACATAGGACTTGAATATGTCTGATAGGTCCACAATTATGTTATAGCCTGTCACAACTACAGGCAACGATTCGATACGTCTGTCACGACTACAGACTCATTAAGTCCTGTCACGACTACAGGCAAGGATTCGATACGTCTGTCACGACTACAGACTCATTAAGTCCTGTCACGACTACAGGCAAGGATTCGATACGTCTGTCACGGCTACAGACAGGTTCAGGTCCTGTCCTCACTACAGTTACGAATTGCATGCCTCACGTTACTATCATGGGTCAGCCGATACTCGCTGGGTGCTTCACAGTAAGTTCTATGGTATCCACATTCCGGTTCTGCCATTGGGTGGTTGTAGGGTGAATTGTGTGCTGGGTACGAGTCACGTGTGCAGATACGAGGGTTCTTAGCACGTCTTGGCTCAAGTGAATTCAGGTGGTGGATTTCTGTTCTACATTAACCATGTCATGTTTTAGTTAAAGATGTCTCAAGAATCTGTGGTGGGTGACAAGTCATCTTCCCATGCAAGCGTGGCATCAGGTTCAGCGAGAGGCTCCAGGCAGTCGTTAAGATCATGGACAGTGCCCAAGTTGATGGCAGAGCTGACCAAAAGAGGCATCCCATTCCCAGCCTCCGCAAGGAAGGCGGAACTTTTTCGATTGCTGTCTTCGGATCTGGCGGGCCAGAGTCAGGAGACTGTTTCCATGGCTACGATCCAGACCTCGCTCACCGAGCTGCACGCGGTCATCAACTCTATGGCATCATCTATGTCGGACTTTCAAAATAGATTAGAGTCGGTCGAAGCTGGCAATACAGCTACTCGGTTGATGGCACAGAGTGCGGCGGGATCTTCTAATTCCCGCAATAGTATAACTGGTGGGTCAGTTCTAACACCCTCTATAGCACCTTTTCATTTTATTCCTGCTAACATTAGGCAGGATATAATTGATGGCAAGGATGTTAATTTAGCATCCTTGCTAATAGCAGCACATGAGGCACCGGACAACAAAACCATAGTCTGTGGTGAGGTTTCGGTTGTGCTCAGATCCAAAGATGTGCGGTTGAACAGGAAACTCAGCATCCCAGAGTTTGTTTTAGCTTTCAGCTTATATAGGGATGTTGTTTGTTCAGGTAATCCTCAGCGCAGGGAGGAATTAGACCTGTATATGTACAAGGTGGTGGATTTGGCTTATAAGTATGGTGGGTCAGCCTTTTACGACTATCACCGTTCCTTCTCAGCAAAAGCTTCAGCGGCGTTGGCTCAATTCCAACATACGGTAGATTGGTCTAATATTGATACGTAATTATTCTGTAGACACTTTGCCGGTCTCAAAGCCTCAGCCTGCTCCAAATGCAATTCATACTCGCATATGACGGACTGGTGCTCAGTCTGTGATAACCCAGCTCTGTCACAGGCTAGTAGTACTCCTGGCCCGTCAGTCAGTAAGGCTACATCGGGGGTAGACAAGTTGGGGCGACCCATCAAGTATTTGGGCAGATCCCAAATCTGTAATAATTTCAATTTTGCGGTCTGTCATTTCAACCAATGTTGGCTATTGCATTTATGAGCCATATGTTTCAGAGCCCACCCCCGGGCATCTTGCCCACAAAGAAACCAGGAACCGGCATGACTAGGCATGGTGAATGTCGGCCTCCTTCAGTCTTTTTTAGGTTTGCATCCAGATACCAACTGGGTGCGTTTCATCATTAAGGGTTTGTCAGCAGGTTTCCATACAGGTTTACTGGCTCTTCCTCAGGCCAACTATGAATGTAGGAACCTACTGTCAGCCTCGAAGGATCCCGAAGCAGTTTCTCAGCTCATTCAGGCCGAGCTCAATAAGGGGTATCTCATTGGGCCATTTGATCAACCTCCCTTTGATTGTTGGAGGATTAACCCAGTTGGTGTAGTGACTGGCAAATTTAGCAATAAAAAGAGGCTAATCTATGACCTGTCAGCTCCACATTCTTTACCGGTACCCAGCCTTAACTCATTAATTCCTTCAGAGGAATTTTCTATGAAATATGCATCCATTGATGAAGCTATCCAGGTTATTCTCAGTCTGGGTAGGGGAGCTTGGCTATCCAAGGCCGACATTACTGATGCCTTTAAGTTGCTCCCTGTCCAACCAGGGTTGTGGCAATGGTATGGGATTAAGTGGTCAAATAAGTACTACTTCGCTAACAAATTGACCTTTGGTTCTAAATCTAGCCCCTGGATTTTTAACCAGTTTGCCATAGCCCTGCATTGGATACTTCAAGATTTGTTCCGGGTCAATCACGTAATTCACTATCTGGATGACTTTCTGTTAATAGAATCCCCGAACCATGCTCCTCAGGACCTGCAGGTGCTGCAAGTGATGTTTGCAGATCTCAGGGTCCCCGTTGCCCCACACAAGGTGGAAGGTCCTGATACTACCATCACCTTTCTCGGCATTTGCTTAAACACTGTTAATATGGAAGCTAGTCTCCCGCAGGACAAATTTATTAGAGTTAAGGAAGCAGTTCATAGGTTAGCACGCGTCAGGACTGTCACCAAAGCAGATCTCCAGTCACTGCTTGGCATGCTCAACTTCGCTACACGCATTATTCCACAAGGCAGGTCGTTTATCGCTAGACTCTTGAAGTTCTTGAAACATGCTCACGATCAAGATAGCCGGGTAGTCATAGATCAGAATGCGATGGCAGATTTAGTTGTGTGGGATGAGTTCCTGTCACAGTGGAACGGCATATCGCTATTCGTTCCGTCAGTTTCAAGTAAATCTCCAGTAGTCCATACGGATGCCTCATCCCTAGTAGGCTTTGCAGCTATTTTCGGTCATAGGTGGATGGCAGATCAATGGCCAGCGGAGGTGGTCAGGTTGGAGGGCTTCACCAGGTGTTCCTCATTATTCGAGATATACCCGCTGGTGGCGGCAGCTCGGGTGTGGGGTCCACTATGGAGGAATCAGTCAGTGCTCTTCCTGACAGATAATGAGGCCTTAGTAGAGATACTCACTAAGGGTAGAACAGCCTCTGCTCAGATTATGTCATTTGTGAGGAGACTCGTTTGGTTATCACTTCAATATAATTTCCTTATTATATGTGATCACATTAAGGGGCAAGCTAACGTAGCGGCGGATGCTTTATCTAGGGGTAACCTGTCGCTCTTCTTTCAGGTCTCTCCACAGGCAGACCACACACCAGCAACCATTCCCGAGTTCGACCAATTAGTGATGGACTAGCGGCTCACCTTACCACTGCTAGGTCTCTTATGACTAGATCACTGTCCAATAACACCTTGAGGATGTATAAGAAAGCTTGGGCGTCATTCTGTAACTTTAAGAGAACGCACCCGTCAGGTGGAGCAGGATATATATCTTATCTACTGGCATTTGGTGCATTTTGCCACTCACACCTGAAGCTGTCTTACAGTACTATTAAGTCATATCTGGTCGGTATACAACATTATTTGTATTTGAAGCATCCTCATCTACCATCATTGTTTTCTGCGCATCCTATCAGAATGTTACTGAGGGGTATACAGAAAGGCTCTGCTGTCACCCGTCCTTCCCGGCAGCCATTTACGGGGAAGATGTTCAGGTCCTTATCTGATATGTTGCAAGGATATCCTTTTGGTGAATATACTAGCTTACTGATAAAGACAACCATGTATCTGGCTTTCTATGGTTTCCTCAGACCAGGCGAATTCACCTGCGCCGCGAGCTGTAAAAATTATCTGAGGAAGAGTCAGCTCTCTTGGGACGGGTCTTGTTACATTCTTGCGCTAACCTCTACAAAGACGACATGCCCGGGACAGCTGACTAAAGTTAAATACACTGCTAAAAAAAATAAAGGGAACACTAAAATAACACATCCTAGATCTGAGTTAATTAAATATTCTTCTGAAATACTTTGTTCTTTACATAGTTGAATGTGCTGACAACAAAATCACACAAAAATTTAAAATGGAAATCAAATTTTTCAACCCATGGAGGTCTGGATTTGGAGTCACACTCAAAATTAAAGTGGAAAAACACACTACAGGCTGATCCAACTTTGATGTAATGTCCTTAAAACAAGTCAAAATGAGGCTCAGTAGTGTGTGTGGCCTCCACGTGCCTGTATGACCTCCCTACAACACCTGTGCATGCTCCTGATGAGGTGGCGGACTGTCTCCTGAGGGATCTCCTCCCAGACCTGGACTAAAGCATCTGCCAACTCCTGGACAGTCTGTGGTGCAACTTGACGTTGGTGGTTAGAGCGAGACATGATGTCCCAGATGTGCTCAATTGGATTCAGGTCTGGGGAACGGGCGGGCCAGTCCATAGCATAAATGCCTTCGTCTTGCAGGAACTGTTGACACACTCCAGCCACATGAGGTCTAGCATTGTCTTGCATTAGGAGGAACCCAGGGCCAACCGCACCAGCATATGGTCTCACAAGGGGTCTGAGGATCTCATCTCGGTACCTAATGGCAGTCAGGCTACCTCTGGCGAGCACATGGAGGGCTGTGCGGCCCTCCAAAGAAATGCTACCCCACACCATTACTGACCCAATGCCAAACCAGTCATGCTGGAGGATGTTGCAGGCAGCAGAACGTTCTCCACGGCGTCTCCAGACTCTGTCATGTCTGTCACATGTGCTCAGTGTGAACCTGCTTTCATCTGTGAAGAGCACAGGGTGCCAGTGGTGAATTTGCCAATCTTGGTGTTCTCTGGCAAATGCCAAACGTCCTGCACGGTGTTGGGCTGTAAGCACAACCCCCACCTGTGGACGTTGGGCCCTCATATCACCCTCATGGAGTCTGTTTCTGACCGTTTGAGCAGACACATGCACATTTGTGGCCTGCTTGAGGTCATTTTGCAGGGCTCTGGCAGTGCGCCTCCTGTTCCTCCTTGCACAAAGGCGGAGGTAGCGGTCCTGCTGCTGGGTTGTTGCCCTCGTACGGCCTCCTCCACGTCTCCTGATGTACTGGCCTGTCTCCTGGTAGTGCCTCCATGCTCTGGACACTACGCTGACAGACACAGCAAACCTTCTTGCCACAGCTCACATTGATGTGCCATCCTGGATAAGCTGCACTACCTTAACCACTTGTGTCGGTTGTAGACTCCGTCTCATGCTACCACTAGAGTGAAAGCACAGCCAGCATTCAAAAGTGACCAAAACATCAGCCAGGAAGCATAGGAACTGAGAAGTGTCTGTGGTCACCACCTGCAGAACCACTCCTTTATTGGGGGTGTCTTACTAATTGCCTATAATTTCTACCTGTTGTCTATCCCATTTGCACAACAGTATGTGAAATTGATTGTCACTCAGTGTTTCTTCCTAAGTGGACAATTTGATTTCACAGAAGTGTGATTGACTTGGAGTTACATTGTGTTGTTTAAGTGTTCCCTTTATTTTTTTGAGCAGTGTACTTTCCTACTGGTAACAAATGGTGTCCTGTGAAAACCATTCGAGAGTGGTTACAGTTTATTAAAGAAACCCCGGGTCAGGCACCTCTCCTTAGGTTAGGTTCTGCTCCTTTGAGTTGCACAAATTTCCTCAAGTTTATCTGTATTTTGTTGAGGAACATTGGTGTCGACCCCAGCTCGATTACGGGGCATTCTATGCGCATCGGGGCGGCCTCCGCCGCATCTAAAAACAATGTCCCGGTACATGTAATTAAGAAGCTAGGCAGGTGGAAGTCGGCTTGTTATGCCCGGTATATACCAACCCCTAAGGTTGAAATGTCTAGTGCCTTCAGTAATCTAGTTTTGTAATTATAAATAAACATATAACATTTAACCTATGTTTGGGATTTTTGGCCCCTTTAGCCTACCCTCCGTACAGCAGTCTCGGCACACCTCTACTGCTTTAGAAGTAGGTAGGTAGGTCTCACACGCATAGACGACCCGAATACAAGTGATAAGCAAATGTATATTTGCTGTGTTTGTATGAGGGGAGGCGGGGTTTAGTGTTTATAAGGCTCTGCCTTCCCCCTCTCTCCTCACCAGCGTCAGCTCGTTTGCCCCACTACCTCCCAATCCCATTATTACAACAACTCTTTGGGGGTGGGCCCCTTTAGCCTACCCTCTGTACAGCAGTCTCGGCACACCTCTACTGCTTTAGAAGTAGGTAGGTAGGTCTCACACGCATAGACGACCCGAATACAAACTATATGTATAGAGTTCTCAAGTAGTGTCAATGAGCATTCTTTTGGGAGTCAGCTTTCCATTCCTCTTCCTGCTTTATCCAGCCTTCTCTGTTGCGACCCATGTCTACAGTGTTGGTGGTAAAACTACTGATAAGGAAGATATATTGCCCCTAACTGTGCAGATAAGGCTAAAGGGGAACATCCAGCAATATAGAATTTTCCTTGAGCATAAGATATCAGTTAGTCGCTTCAAGCGTTTCTTTTTTTAAGACTAATGCGTACCAAATTCTGGAATATTGCAAGTCGATGTTAAAATTTTTATAATCTAAGCAGAACAATCAGGACAGAACATAGAAAAGACATAATACTGGAGGAGTGTTATACTATATGTGTCTACAGTGTTGGTTGTGAAACTACTGATAAGTAAAGGAAGACATATTGCCCCCAAATGTGGTGGCAACCTCCGACACTCCAGCTGTTGTAAAAGTACAACTCCCAGCATGCTCTAGTCAAGTGTCCATGCTGGAGTTCTAATTTCATCACAATTGGAATGCTGAAAGTTGCTGATCCCTGCTCTAGGGCATAGGATTCAGCAAGGCCATGGATTTGTAGATTATTTCTATGGCTGTGATTGTCTTGATCTTCAGTATAGGAACAAATCTGATTCAGATGAATTTGACATGTTTGAAAATGAGTTGCCACATTTTTGGAATGAACACACAGATCGGATATGGTCTCTTCAAGAGATTCAACTCAGTTGCCTATTTGTTGCATGCCTTATTTAATTTCTTGGAGCATTTGGACAATTAGGGAGAGGTCTTTGGCTAAAGCTTGTTGAAGAAAAGCCCTAGATAAAGGCAAGTCTTTATTTTAGGTGGAAGAATCATCATCGCTCACATCAATATCATACCTGGATGTATAGCCGACAGACATTATTTCAGAACTTCGGGAAGATAATTTTTAATGAACTTCTCCATAACTCCTTTGCCATAGACAAAGAGTCCTTTCCTGAAGGGCGACTGTATTTCACCATGGCTGAGTACAGGGGCGTAACTACCATAGTGGCAGACCATGCGACTGCTATGGGGCCCAGGGCATGAGGGGGCCCAGTTGGGATCATCCTCTCTTCTAGAGAAGGTGAAAATTTGGTCAGGACTCTACCCTCTAAAGCAGGCATGCTCAACCTGCGGCCCTCCAGCTGTTGTAAAACTACAACTCCCACAATGCCCTGCTGTAGGCTGATAGCTGTCGACTGTTTGGGCATGCTGGGAGTTGTAGTTTTACAACAGCTGGAGGGCCGCAGGTTGAGCATGCCTACTCTAAAGGAACAACTTTTAGCAAATGAGGCAGGGAAAAAATGCCCCAACGGTCATTGAAAAGGGTTTAGTCAGAAACTCTTCTGTCCTGTGTGGGGGGCCTGGTTTGATCCTTGCTATGGGGCCCTTGCTTCTCTATGTGTGCAGTGGCCAGGTATGGGGGGATAATATTCTGTATTTGTTTGTGATGCTAACTGCAGCGTGCGCAGGGTACTATCCCAGGGCCCTTCCAAGGTGTTATAACGCACGTCCCAGATTAGGAATGCCAGAGTGGTGTAATGGCCTATAATGTCTCTATAGCATTGTGGTAGTTGTGTCACGGTGTCTCCTACCTGGGTACGGCCGGACTCCGGGCTCCTGGCTCATTTGCCATAAATGTGAGTGTAGTGATAGTAGGAGTAATAGAGGAACTTTGCAGAATAAATGATGTCCAGACCTTTAGATGAAGTTCAAACATTGCTTTACTTGACATAACTTGCATCCAAGCAGTATACAGCTTTGGTCTCTTGGTCCCAGCAGGTTTTGGAAATGATTGGCAGGAATGAGTACTTCTGCTTTAAATGTGGAGCTTGCAGGATAAAACATCTGCTTGGTACCTCTGTAAGGCTACTTTCACACTGGCGTTTTGGCTTTCCGTTGATCAGTTTTGCCCTAATGCATTCTGAATGGAAAAGGATCCGCTCAGAATGCATCAGTTTGCCTCTGTTCCATCTCCATTCCGCTTTGGAGGCAGACACCAAAATGCTTCTTGCAGCATTTTGGTGTCTGACAAAACTGAGCCAAATGGATCCGTTCTGAAACACAATGTAAGTCAATAGGGACGGATCTGTTTTCTATGACACAATCTGGCACAATAGAAAACGGATCCATCCTCCATTGACTTTCAATGGTGTTCAAGACGGATCCGTCTTGGCTATGTTAAAGATAATACAAACGAATCCATTCTGAAACCGATGCATTATCAGTGCGGATCCGTCTGTGCAGATCCATGAGGGATCCGAACCAAACTTGAGTGTGAAAGTAGCCTAACTGTGGCAGGATTAGCTTCTGCTCTTATCTGCAACTTCTTCTGTGTGGGGACAGACTAGCTCAGGAGGAATAAGCTTCTGTTAGGACTCTGGACTCATCTCACAGATGGATTCTCAGGGGATGCTTTCTTTCTGGAACTCTGGAGTTTGTCTGTAGTTTCTGCTTTCCTCATCCAGCAGAGCTGAAGGTGCTCAGACTGGGTATATGGCCAAGTTTCAGTTGAGACTAGGTCCTTGCTGTCTTCCCTATGCAGGGGAACTCCTCACACACACACCCTACCCCTAGCAGGAGATGGGCTACACTCTCCCTAACTTCCTTCTTCACCCATGCTGCAGGATGTGGGACCAGCCCACCTCTCCACAGAGGGGGAGCTAAGCTGGAATAATACATTCCAGCTCAGATACACTAAACTGTAGCTTTTACCTGCCAATGGGTTGCTGCCACCTGCTGGTAGCCAGGCAAATTACATGAATAATTGCATTTAACATAGCTTAATATGCACATTTGTGGAGGACATAATGTAAATTACATCTGATGACATTATAAAGGCTCTTAGAAGATAGTAGTGGGGTAGAGGCGTGTAGTAACAACTCTGGGGTGTTACATATCTACTGGCCACTGGCTGAGTAGTAACAATTCACTTGGTGAAGGAGCAGTGCTTCAGTTGTAAGTCACTACACGTAGCAGCTAGCTGGTACATGGAGAGTGATTGGAGCAACAAAGAGAAAAAAGAGGTAGATTCCTTTGAAAAATCCTGAAAAAAGTAAGCCGCAGGCTTTACTTGGCAAAATATAAATACAAAGAGTGTAGGTGAAAATGCTGCTGCTGTACAAGAAGTGGTCGGTAGATGGCAACGATAGTTCAGTAATATATTACAATAGCAAGTATGTTGAATGGACAGCAAAAATAACAATTAAGAGCTAGCTCACAGGTGTTGCAATTGAAGGGGTTGTCTCACTTCAGCAAATGGCATTTATCATGTAGAGAAAGCTAATACAAGACACTTACTAATGTATTGTGATTATCCATATTGTTATTGCCTCCTTTGCTGGATGGATTTATTTTTCCATCACATTATATACTGCTCGCGTCCGGGGGTTACAACCACCCTGCAATCCAGCAGCGGTGGCCGTGCTTGCACACTGTAGGAAAAGGAGCCGGGCTCTCTGGTGGTCGTGACCACATGAGTGTGCATAGACCAGCAATTTTTCCTATGGTGTGCAAACACTACCACCGCGGCTGGATTGCAGGGTGGTCGTAACCCCTGGAAACAAGTAATGTATAATATTATAGAAAAATGAATGAAGCCAACTAAGGAGGCCATATGGACAATCACAATAAATTAGAAAGTGCCTTGTATTAACTTTATCTACATGATAAATACCATTTGCTGAAGTGAGACAACTCCTTTAAGTATGATTTGTCCCTTACGCAATGAAATTATAAAATAGGACCTACAGAAAGTCCTATTATAAGAAAAATTGGTCCCTCGGCCCAGAAAAAAAGCATAGTAAGGAAGAATGTAGCTCTTTTAGTGAGAGGATCTAGAAAAATTTAGGCTAGGCCTATGAAACTGAAAAGTGAGGTCATACTAAGCTGCTGCGGGTGTGCAACTAGACTCAGTAATTTTCCCCCGGGGAGGCAATGCAAGGATCTGTGCCTCACTTTGAGCATCCAAGTATAGAGATGTCTCTGGGCGTAGCGCTTCCGCTACCACAAGGTCCTCCTGCCAGAGAGCAGTTGAGGAAACCGCTCTTTCACCTCCACGACGCTGCATGGTATTCCAGACAGGGTCTATGGCTGATGAGGTAAGGGATGATGTATCCGGGAGGTTCCAATTAAAAGAGAGGTCGACTGTCTGGGGCTTCCAGTTTCAGGTCCGCTGAAAAATGTAGGACATGGTTTGGCTGCGTAAATCATATCTTTAAATCTCTGCTCATTTTGGGCTTCGAAGTCAAGGAGGAGGTCCTATCAGTGATTCACAGCCTTCCCTCTTTGACTGTGTATACAGAGGTAGCTGTTAATCACTGATAGGACCGTCTCCTTAACTTCAAAGCTCAAAAGGAGCAGAAAATTAAATTAATAAAGTACAAGTTGTATGGAATATTTTCCCACAAAACTATATATCAATCTGCTCAGCTACTCCTGCTCTATGCTGCTGGCAAATTATGCCTTATTCACACAGTCAGTGTTCGGTCAGTGATTTCCATCAGTGATTTTGAGCCAAAACCAGGTGTGGGTCTAAACACAGAACAGATACATACAGTATCTTTCTCTTATACCTTATCTCTATGTAGGCCCCAGTGGTTTTGGCTCAAAATCACTGATGGAAATCACTGACCGAACACTGACTGGTTGCATATTAATGGTGACAGGTTCACTTTATGTCCAGACATAGATATAGTGCATTTTGCTTTCAGCAGAGGTAGCCAAATAAAAAAATTCAACAATTGGAAGCTTGATGCTGTTCCTATTTTAGCAGGCAACACACATTTTTATTCAGCTTGACGTGGCATTTTTAAACTCAGAAGTGGATATAGCAGGAAGTACAGTCCTGATCAAAAGTTTAAGACCACTTGAAAAATGGCAAATAATCATATTTAGCATGGCTGGATCTTAACAAGGTTCCAAGTAGAGCTTCAACATTCAACAAGAAGAAATGGGAGTGAGACATTTTTTGAGCATTCAATTTAATGAAAACAACGAATAAACTGAAACAGGCTGTTTTTCAGCTGATCAAAAGTTTAGGACCACATGCCTTTAAAAGGCCAAATCTGTGCAGAGATGTGGATTCATTGTCATTTTCTGTCAGGTAGTCACGTTGTGATGGCAAAGGCAAAAAAACCTCTCCCTTTTTGAACGTGATCGGGTTGTTGAACTGCATAAGCAGGGTCTCTCACAGCGCGCCATCGCTGCTGAGGTGTGACGCAGTAAGACAGTCATTTGGAATTTCTTGAAATTCTTAAATGATCCTGACGGTTATGGAACAAAAAAGTCAAGTGGATGACCCAAAAAAATTTCATCAGCACTGAGCCGGAGGATCCAATTGGCTGTCCGTCAAGACACTGGACAATCCTCGACCCAAATTAAGGCCCTTACTGGTGCTGACTGCAGCCCCATAACCATCAGACGGCATCTGAGACTGAAGGGCTTCAAAAACAAAGAACGTCTTCAAAGACCTCGTCTCCTTGAACGCCACAGAACTGCTCGTTTGGACTTTGCAAGAGATCACCAAACATGGGACATTCAAAGGTGAAAGAAAATTTTATTCTCTGATGAGAAAAAATGTAACCTTAATGGTCCTGATGGTTTCCAACGTTACTGGCATTACAAGCAGATCCCACCTGAGATGTTTCCTACGCGCCACAGTGGAGGGGGCGCCATAATGGTCTGGGGTGCTTTTTCCTTCAATGGAGCAATAGAGCTTCAGGAAGTGCAGGGGCGTCAAACGGACGCTGGCTATGTCCAGATGTTGCAGAGAGCATTCCTCATGACTGAGGGCCTTCGTCTGTGTGCTAACGACTGGGTTTTTCAACAGGACAACGCTATAGTACACAATGCCCGCAGGACAAGGGACTTCCAGGAGAATAGCATCACTCTTTTGGCCCATTCTGCGTGTTCCCCTGATCTAAATCCATTTGAGAACCTTTGGAGATGGATGGCAAGGGAAGTTTACAAAAATGGACAACAGTTCCAGACAGTAGATGGCCTTCGTGCGGCAGTCTTCACCACTTGGAGAAATGTTCCCACTCACCTCATGGAAACGCTTGCATCAAGCATGCCGAAACAAATTTTTGAAGTGATAAACAATAACGGCGGAGCTACTCATTACTGAGTTCATGTTTGGAAGTTGGATTTCAGTATTTTTTTTTGGGGGGGGGGGGTTAGTTTTTTTTTGGAGGTGTGGTCCTAAACTTTTGATCAGCTGAAAAACAGCCTGTTTCAGTTTATTCGTTGTTTTCATTAAACTGAATGCTCAAAAAATGTTTTGTCTCACTCCCATTTCTTCTTGTTGCATGTTGAAGCTCTGTTCTGTCCCCACATGAAGGCGAATGAAGGTGTAAATGATAATGACTTTGTGACTGTCCTACCTTCGTATCCAAGCAGTGGAGCAGACCGGACCGGCAGATGCTCAGGTTAGATGGATCCAGACGTAGACATGAGGATGCAATCAAACGTGGGTTTATTTGATCCAGAGCAGTGACATACAGTGATGCAATACAGGAATGCAGTAGATGCTGTGATGTGGATGTCTTTCCTGAGGCTACTGCTGAGGCAACTGCTGGTCAAAAACTGATGCCTTCACAAGCCAAGGTGTGTGTCTCCAGTCACAAAGAATTCAGCACTGAAAAAGGCTACAGGAAGTGACAAGGCCCAAGGCTGCTAAAACCATGCCCAGAGAAAAAAACTTTATAGACAACGAACAAGGCGTGCAGCATACAAATTCCGGCCATCAGATGGCAGCAGAGAACAATAGATAGAAACAACATAGGTAAAACAAGAAATAATAATACAGTGCAGAAATTCAATTTGACAAGAACAGCACAAGCTCTACTTGGAACCTTGTTAAGATCCAGCCATGCTAAATATGATTTTTTGCCATTTTTCAAGTGGTCTTAAACTTTTGATCAGGACTGTATAAGAACTTTCTTTCTATTACATGTCAGATTCTATGTAATCTAGCCCTCTTCATAGCTGCTGTCAGGGTACATAATGAATTGACACTAACAGCATTGATAGGTACCTGCCTGGCGGTTGCAATTCTCCTCCTGGATTTAACAGTATTGTCATTCTCAGGATGGATATATAATTGAATGCTAAGGTGTGACACAGGAGTCAATGGCTTCATTCGCCCACTAGGCATGAAGCCAATTAGTTAGTATATGAATGGCACACGCAGTGACAAAGGGCTGTCATCATTGAAACAACCTGTACTGGAACACAGGTGGCAAAATGACATCATCATGACTACCGCCAATGGGACGTAAGAATTTAAAGCCACATACCATAGTGGTATTTTTTATTTATAGGACCTCTTTAATACTGGGGCACTACAGAGGGCTCATTGGGGTCATTATAGGAGCATTATTATTACTGAGGGCACAATAGAGAGGCATTATTACTACTGTAGGCATTAATTAATATTGGGGGAACCATAAAGGCTTTCATACTACAGGGGACGCAATAGTGGGCAGTATTTCTACTGTGGGCACTATAGGGGCATTATAATTGCTAGAGAAACTATAAAGGGCATTATTAATACTAGGGACATTATAGTGGAATTATTATTATTGGGGGAACTATATGGGCATTGTTATTACTGGGGCACTAAAGGGGACATCACTACTGGGGGCACTATATTTCAGACATCAGTCATCAACAGGGAGACTCTCTTTTAATATCTTCCTTAGCGCTACGTAGGGTTTTGTTGCCACTTCTTATGAAAAGAGAAGGTGCCCCACTAGGAGGGGACAGTGAAGACATACAGTCAGGTCCATAAATATTGGGAAATCGACACAATTCTAATATTTTTGGCTCTATACACAACCACAATGGATTTGAAATGAAACAAACAAGATGTGCTTTAACTGCAGACTGTCAGCTTTAATTTGAGGGTATATACATCCAAATCAGGTGAACGGTGTAGGTATTACAACAGTTTGCATACAGTGGGGGAAATAATTATTTGACCCCTCACTGATTTTGTAAGTTTGTCCAATGACAAAGAAATGAAAAGTCTCAGAACAGTATCATTTCAATGGTAGGTTTATTGTAACAGTGGCAGATAGCACATCAAAAGGAAAATCGAAAAAATAACTTTAAATAAAAGATAGCAACTGATTTGCATTTCATTGAGTGAAATAAGTATTTGAACCCCTACCAACCATTAAGAGTTCTGGCTCCCACAGAGTGGTTAGACACTTCTACTCAATTAGTCACCCTCATTAAGGACACCTGTCTTAACTAGTCACCTGTATAAAAGACACCTGTCCACAGAATCAATCAATCAAGCAGACTCCAAACTCTCCAACATGGGAAAGACCAAAGAGCTGTCCAAGGATGTCAGAGACAAAATTGTAGACCTGCACAAGGCTGGAATGGGCTACAAAACCATTAGCAAGAAGCTGGGAGAGAAGGTGACAACTGTTGGTGCGATTGTTCGAAAATGGAAGGAGCACAAAATGACCATCAATCGACCTCGCTCTGGGGCTCCACGCAAGATCTCACCTCGTGGGGTGTCAATGGTTCTGAGAAAGGTGAAAAAGCATCCTAGAACTACACGGGAGGAGTTAGTTAATGACCTCAAATTAGCAGGGACCACAGTCACCAAGAAAACCATTGGAAACACATTACACCGCAATGGATTAAAATCCTGCAGGGCTCGCAAGGTCCCCCTGCTCAGGAAGGCACATGTGCAGGCCCGTCTGAAGTTTGCCAATGAACACCTGAATGATTCAGAGAGTGACTGGGAGAAGGTGCTGTGGTCTGATGAGACCAAAATAGAGCTCTTTGGCATTAACTCAACTCGCTGTGTTTGGAGGAAGAAAAATGCTGCCTATGACCCCCAAAACACCGTCCCCACCGTCAAGCATGGGGGTGGAAACATTTTGCTTTGGGGGTGTTTTTCTGCTAAGGGCACAGGACAACTTATTCGCATAAACGGGAAAATGGACGGAGCCATGTATCGTGAAATCCTGAGCGACAACCTCCTTCCCTCTGCCAGGAAACTGAAAATGGGTCGTGGATGGGTGTTCCAGCACGACAATGACCCAAAACATACAGCAAAGGCAACAAAGGAGTGGCTCAAGAAGAAGCACATTAAGGTCATGGAGTGGCCTAGTCAGTCTCCGGACCTTAATCCAATCGAAAACCTATGGAGGGAGCTCAAGCTCAGAGTTGCACAGAGACAGCCTCGAAACCTTAGGGATTTAGAGATGATCTGCAAAGAGGAGTGGACCAACATTCCTCCTAAAATGTGCGCAAACTTGGTCATCAATTACAAGAAACGTTTGACCTCTGTGCTTGCAAACAAGGGTTTTTCCACCAAGTATTAAGTCTTTTTTTGTTAGAGGGTTCAAATACTTATTTCACTCAATGAAATGCAAATCAGTTGCTATCTTTTATTTAAAGTTATTTTTTCGATTTTCCTTTTGATGTGCTATCTGCCACTGTTACAATAAACCTACCATTGAAATGATACTGTTCTGAGACTTTTCATTTCTTTGTCATTGGACAAACTTACAAAATCAGTGAGGGGTCAAATAATTATTTCCCCCACTGTATATGCCTCCCACTTGTAAGGGACCAAAAGTAATGGGACAATTGGCTTCTCAGCTGTTCCATGGCCAGGTGTGTGTTATTCCCTCATTATCCCAATTACAATGAGCAGATAAAAGGTCCAGAGTTCATCAGACGTGTGCTATTTGCATTTGGAATCTGTTGCTGTCAACTCTAAAGATGAGATCCAAAGAGCTGTCACTATCAGTGAAGCAAGCCATCATTAGGCTGAAAAAACACAACAAACCCATCAGAGAGATAGCAAAAACATTAGGCGTGGCCAAAACAACTGTTTGGAACATTCTTAAAAAGAAGGAATGCACCGGTGAGCTCAGCAACACCAAAAGACCAGGAAGACCAAGGAAAACAACTGTGGTGGATGACTGAAGTCTTTCCCTGGTGAAGAAAATACCCTTCACAACAGTTGTCCAGATTAGGAACACTCTCCAGGAGGTAGGTGTATGTGTGTCAAAGTCAACAATCAAGAGAAGACTTCACCAGAGGGAATACAGAGTGTTCACCACAAGATGTAAACCATTGGTGAGCCTCAAAAACAGGAAGGCCAAGATCAACTTGTACTAGAGTGATGGGAAGAGAAGAGTATGGAGAAGGAAAGGAACTGCTTATGATCCTAAGCATACCACCTCATCAGTGAAGCATGGTGGTGGTAGTGTCATGGCCTGGGCATGTATGGCTGCCAATGGAACTACTTCTCTTGTATTTATTGATGATGTGACTGCTGACAAAAGCAGCAGGATGAATTCTGAAGTGTTTCGGGCAATATAATCTGCTCATATTCAGCCAAATGCTTCAGAACTCATTGGACGGCGCTTCACAGAGCAGATGGACAATGACCCAAAGCATACTGCAAAAGCAACCAAAGAGTTTTTTTAAAAGAAAGAAGTGGAATATTATGCAATGGCCAAGTCAATCACCTGACCTGAATCCGATTGAGCATGCATTTCACTTGCTGAAGGCAAAACTGAAGGGAAAATGCCCCAAGAACAAGCAAGAACTGAAGACAGTTGCAGTAGAGGCCTGGCAGAGCATCACCAGGGATGAAACCCAGCGTCTGGTGATGTCTATGCGTTCCAGACTTCAGGCTGTAATTGACTTCAAAGGATTTGCAACCAAGTATTAAAAAGTGAAAGTTTGATTTATTATTATTATTCTGTCCCATTACTTTTGGTCCCTTAACAAGTGGGAGGCACATATGCAAACTGTTGTAATTCCTATACCGTTCACCTGATTTGGATGTAAATACCCTCAAATTAAAGCTGACAGTCTGCAGTTACAGCACATCTTGTTTGTTTTTTTTTTAAATCCATTCTGGTGGTGTATAGAGCCAAAAATGTTAAAATTGTGTTGATGTCCCAATATTTATGGACCTGACTGTAGATGATACAAGTCAAAAGCTTTTCTGGGCAGTAGTGATGTCGCGAACATAAAATTTTCAGTTCGCGAACAGCGAACGCGAGCTTCCGCAAATGTTCGCGAACTGGCGAACCGGGCGAACCGCCATAGACTTCAATAGACAGGCGAATTTTAAAACCCACAGGGACTCTTTCTGGCCACAATAGTGATGAGAAAGTTGTTTCAAGGGGTCTAACACCTGGACTGTGGCATGCCGGAGGGGGATCTATGGCAAAACTCCCATGGAAAATTACGTAGTGGACGCAGAGTCGGGTTTTAATCCATAAAGGGCATAAATCAACTAACATTCCTAAATTGTTTGGAATAACGTGCTTTAAAACATCCAGTGTGTGTATACGATCAGGTATGATGTTGGCACTGGCAGTGGGCACACTACAGTCAGTGGAAGAGGGCCTGACACACTGACTGGCAGCAGGCAAGCAACTGAATTTAGACTACTGTCTAAAAATTAAATGCCTTATTTATCGGCAAGCTACTGTGCCACCCGGTATCAGTGGTTGGCACTGGCAGTGGGCACACTACAGTCAGTGGAAGCGGGCCTGACACACACTGGCAGCAGGCAAGCAACTGAAATTACACTAAAGTGTAAAAATTAAATGCCTTATTTATCGGCAAGCTACTGTGCCACCCGGTATGAGTGGTTGGCACTGGCAGTGGGCACACTACAGTCAGTGGAAGAGGGCCTGACACACACTGGCAGCAGGCAAGCAACTGAATTTAGACTACTGTCTAAAAATTAAATGCCTTATTTATCGGCAAGCTACTGTGCCACCCGGTATCAGTGGTTGGCACTGGCAGTGGGCACACTACAGTCAGTGGAAGCGGGCCTGACACACACTGGCAGCAGGCAAGCAACTGAATTTAGACTACTGTCTAAAAATTAAATGCCTTATTTATCGGCAAGCTACTGTGCCACCCGGTATCAGTGGTTGGCACTGGCAGTGGGCACACTACAGTCAGTTGAAGTCGGCCTGACACACACTAGCAGCAGGCAAGCAGCTGAAATTACACTAAAGTGTAAAAATTAAATGCCTTTTTTATGCAAAGTCCTGTGCCAGCCGGTATGAGTGGTGGGCACTGGCAGTGGGCACACTACAGTCAGTGGAAGTCAGCCTGACACACACTGGCAGGCAACTAACCTTAGATTAAAGTGTAAAAATTAAGTGCCTATTTTTTAAGCAAAGTCCTGTGCCACTCAGTATGACAGGGGTGGGCACTGGCAGTGGGCACACTACAGTCAGTTGAAGTCGGCCTGACACACACTAGCAGCAGGCAAGCAGCTGAAATTACATTAAAGTGTAAAAATTAAATGCCTTTTTTAAGCAAAGTCCTGTGCCAGCCGGTATGAGTGGTGGGCACTGGCAGTGGGCACACTACAGTCAGTGGAAGTCAGCCTGACACACACTGGCAGGCAACTAACCTTAGATTAAAGTGTAAAAATTAAGTGCCTATTTTTTAAGCAAAGTCCTGTGCCACTCGGGATGACAGGGGTGGGCACTGGCAGTGGGCACACTACAGTCAGTTGAAGTCGGCCTGACACACACTGGCAGGCAACTAACCTTAGATTAAAGTGTAAAAATGAAGTGCCTTTTTTTTAAGCAAAGTCCTGTGCCACACGGGATGACAGGGGTGGGCACTGGCAGTGGGCACACTACAGTCAGTTGAAGTCGGCCTGACACACACTAGCAGCAGGCAAGCAGCTGAAATTACACTAAAGTGTAAAAATTAAATGCCTTTTTTATGCAAAGTCCTGTGCCAGCCGGTATGAGTGGTGGGCACTGGCAGTGGGCACACTACAGTCAGTGGAAGTCAGCCTGACACACACTGGCAGGCAACTAACCTTAGATTAAAGTGTAAAAATTAAGTGCCTTTTTTTAAGCAAAGTCCTGTGCCACACGGAATGACAGGGGTGAGCACTGGCAGTGGGCACACTACAGTCTGTGGGCCTGCAGCTCCTCACACACAGGCAGGCCAGGCAACTGCAATATGTATATAAAGGAAAAAAAAAAAGCAGACTAATGTTGCAGCCCTAAAAAGGGCTTTTTGGGGTGCTGTCAGGACGCTGTCCTTACAGCAGAGATCAGATGAGTCTTTCAGGACTGGAGTGGACACTGAATTCACTAGCCTAGCTATCGATTTCCCAATTAAATCAGCAGCAGTTACAGTCTCCCTCCTCTCACTAAGACTGCAGCTTCAGAATGAATCTAAAATGGATGCTGTGCAGGAGGTGGGAGGGTCTGGGAGGGAGGGTATGCTGCTGATTGGCTGGAATGTGTCTGCTGACTGTGAGGTACAGGGTCAAAGTTTGCTCAATGATGATGTATAGGGGGCGGACCGAACATCGCATGTGTTCGCCCGGCAGAGGCGAACGCGAACAAGCTATGTTCGCCGGGAACTGTTCGCCGTCGGATAGTTCGGGCCATCTCTACTGGGCAGTAAGGAGAAGGAGCAGGAGGAATGCTGTGACCCCTAAATTCAAAAGAACGCTCTGACTGTGCAGAGGCGCGAGCCACCCGATCCACAATGTCATCCTTTATGTCCTCAATAATAATATTGATCAGAAGCAAGGGAGAACTGTGGGCTACTACTACTACTACCATCACTACTACTACTGGCCGGATGGCTGGTGCTACTACTGCTGTTTGCACTTCTACCTACATTCTGACTTTTGGATGATGAGACATGGGTCTTTTGTTTTCTACTCTTTTGTTTACCAGACATTTTATTATGAGGTCCATAAATTAAAATTCATGGGTGTAGTACACAGGGGTCTGATCTGAGGATCTGGTATAAGGGTCTGAATGAGGTCTGACCTGAAGTCTGACGAACAATATTATTTTTTTCTTCCTCTATAACCTGGGGTGGATTTTATCATCAGGTGCCCGCATATGCCTAATCAAGGTCTACCCGGAGGGGCTACCAGAAAAAACAGTATATATTCAGACCCTTTCACTTTTTTCTTATGTTGTTATATTGTGGCCTTGTGCTAAAATAAAAAGTTCACATTTTTCCAAATTATTCTGCTTGCAATACCCCATAATGAGAAAGTGAAAACAAAATGTTCAAAAACTTTGCTAATTTATTGAAAAGGAAAAACCAATATATTGCATTGAAATATTCTTTCAGACCTTCTATTCAGCACTTAGTTGAAGCACCTTTGCCAGTGATAACAGCCTCCAGTCTTCTTTGGTATGACGCCACAAGGTTTGCACACCTGGATTTGGGAACTTACTACCATTCTTCTCCACAGATCCTCTAAAGCTCTGTCAGGTTGGATGGGGAGCATCGATGAACAGCCATTTTCATGTCTCTCCAGATATGTTCGATTGGATTCAAGTCAAGGCTCTGGCTGGGCCACTCATTGACATTTACAGAGTTTTCCCTAAGCCACTACTTTGTTGTCTTGGCTTTGTGCTTAGGATCATTGTCTTGTTGGAAAGTAAACCTTCAGTCCAGTCCGAGGTCCAGAGCATACTGGATAATTTCTTCATTAAGGATATCACTGTACTTTGTTCCATTAACCTTTCATTTAACCCTTACCAGTCTCTTTGTCCCAGCCATTGAAAAACACCCCACCAGATGATGCTGCCACCACCATGCTTTATTGTAGGGATGTATTGGGCAGATGATGAGCAGTGCCTGTTTTTTCCAGACACGCTACATAGAATTGAGGCCAAAAAGTTAAATCTTGGTTTCATCAACCCATATAATCTTGTTTTTTAAAGTTTGAGAGCCCTTTTTTGCAAACTTTCATGTCTTTTACTGAGGAAAGGCTTCTTTCTAGCCACTCTGCCATATGGCCCTGACTGGAGGAATGCTGCACTGATGGTTGACCTTCTGGAACTTTCTCCCATCTGCACACAGGATCTTTGGAACTCAGCCAGAGTGGCCATTGGGTTCTTGGTCACCTCTCTTATCAAGGTCCTTTCCCCACGATTACTTCATTTAGAGGGGTGGACAGCAATAGAAAGAGTCCTGGTTGTTTCAAACTTCTTCCATTTAAGGCCCCTTTCACACGGGCGAGTATTCTGCGCGGATGCGATGCGTGAGTTGAACGCATTGCACCCGCACTGAATACCAACCCATTCATTTCTATGGGGCTGTTCACATGAGCGGTGATTTTCACGCATCACTTGTGCGTTGCGTGAAAATCGCAGCATGCTCTATTTTGTGCGTTTTTCACGTAACGCAGGCCCCATAGAAATGAATGGGGTTGCGTGAAAATTACAAGCATCCACAAGCAAGTGCGGATGCGGTGCGATTTTCACGCACGGTTGCTAGGAGACGATCGGGATGGAGACCCAATCATTATTATTTTCCCTTAGAACATGGTTATAAGGGAAAATAATAGCATTCTGAATACAGAATGCATAGTAAAACAGTGCTGGAGGGGTTAAAAAATAAAAATAAAAATTTAACTCACCTTAGTCCACTTGATCGCGTAGCCGGCATCTCCTTCTGTCTTCATCTGAGCTCTGTGCAGCAAAAGGACCTGTGGTGACATCACTCCGGTTATCACATGATCTTTTACTATGCTGATGGATCATGTGATGACCGGAGTGACGTCACCACAGGTCCTGTTGCTCCACAGAGCTAAGATGAAGACAGAAGGAGATGCCGGGCTACGCGATCAAGTGGACTAAGGTGAGTTAAATATTTTATTTATTTATTTTAACCCCTCCAGCGCTGTTTTACTATGCATTTTGTATTCAGAATGCTATTATATTTCCTTATAACCATGTTATAAGGGAAAATAATACAATCTACAGAACACCGATCCCAAGCCCGAACTTCTGTGAAGAAGTTCGGGTTTGGGTACCAAACATGCGCGATTTTTCTCACACGAGTGCAAAACGCATTACAATGTTTTGCACTTGCGCGGAAAAATCGTGCGTGTTCCCGCAACGCACTCGCACATTTTCCCGCAACGCCCGTCTGAAAGAGGCCTAAGAATTATGAAGGTCAGAGTGTTCTTGGGAGCTTTCAGATCTCCAGATCTGTGCCTCCACAAGGTCATGTCTCTGGGCTCTACAGGCAGTTATTTCCTCCTCATGACTCGCTTTTTGCTTTGATATGCATTGTCAGCTGTGAGACTTTACAAAGACAGGAGTGGGTCTTTCTAAATCATGTCCAATCAACTGAAGTTACCAATGGTGTACTCCAATCAAAGCGTAGAAGCATCTCAAAAATGAACAATAGAAATGGGAGGCCTCCAAAGCTAAATTTCAAGTGTCATAGCAAAGGGCCTGAATACTTATGTTCACACAAAATTTTAGTTTTTCCTTTTTAATAAATTTCGGAACACCGTAATAAATGAAAAAAAAAAAAAAACACCTTGTATAAAGTAATATAAATACATTCTTTATTAATTCATCTTGAAAATACATAAAATCATCAAAAAGAAGGATATGTTGCTAGAGACATTTATACAAGAGGACACAAGAGGGTGCCGTAACATAAAGTCACAGTAAATAAACACGTAACATGTATTGCCAATGATAATGACACTCCTATGAGAACTAGTGGGAGAACTGAATAGCGACCTGTATCAATAGAATAGCAAGCACACGCAGACAGTGGTGATACCGACCAGATGTCCAGCAACCTCCTTCCAATGCTAATTCACCCAGAGGCTTCTTCTGGGGGTTAGTGTTACCAATCATAAATCACTCCTTTTTAAACCACACCAAGCCCATTGCTGAGTGAAGTCACTCTGATGGAAATAAAACTCACCCTAAAGGCTCATGCACACAACCGTATGTATTTTGCGGTCCACAAAACACGTATCCGCAAAAATTATTTTGCCGAACGGAATAACTGGTCCCTAATAGAACAGTCCTATCCTTGTCCATATTGTGGACAATAATAGGACGTGTTCTATTTTTTGGTGGAACGGAGTAACTTCAGTTTTTTTTGCGGACGCATTGAAATAAATGGTTCCACATACGGTCCGCAAAAAAAAATCGGAACGGACACGGAAAGAAAAATACATTCATGTGCATGAGCCCTAATTGTGTGAACAGCGAGAAAGTCAGCTGTGACATCTCATACAGATAAAGCAATGAGTTTAGGACTAGCACTGTGGGGAAGTGGAGTGTTAATTGGTTAGCGTGGTGTACACACGTCATCAATGCGACCAATGTACTGCAAGGGCTCAAGCAGAGGTCCAAAATGCCTGTCGGTTGCATGACTACGCCTGGGGGCATGGTCATACTAGCGGAGGAAAGAAAGAGATGCATTCTGAGCCTTGTAAGAGCCGTGGGAAGTATTCTAATTCCACGCATGCTCAGTGCACATCAAGACCCAGCATATGGAAAATGGAAAATGGAAAATCAAAGTGCAATAATAACCATGATTAAGCACTAGAGCTGAGCGAATTTTTTTTAAAATTTGATTCGCCGGTTCGCCGAATTTTTCGGGAAAAATTCATTTCGATCTGAATATATTCGCGGCGAATTACATTTTTAAAAACGGCTATTTCCTGGCTGCTGAGAGCCTTTATAGTGGTGTAAAACACTGTGCCTTGCAGTAACACGCATAGGGAGTCTGCTTTGGTAGTGAAATAATACTGTGAGTCTGTATGACATGCAGATGACAGGCGTCGCTCTTAGAATCACTGCACACTTCACTTATTAGGGCAGTCACGGGGGCAAAACTGACCAAATTACTCAAGTATGAACTCAGCCTTACAGGTCAATGTTAGCGCCAAGAACAAGCACACTCCTTTTACACCGTCGCCAGCATAGGTGTCCGCAGCCTATTGCATTAGGGTGTGCACCCTAAAGCACAAACACACACGCCCCGCGCACGTGTGTGTATATATATATATATATATATATATATATATATTTATTTGTGGTCATAGCTACGGCCAAGAGATATCCGAAAAACCCTAGGGAGAGAAACAACAGGAACAACCCAACCCAGCTAGGCGTGTCTTAGCTAACCTGACTAAATGGCTTGCTGTGTGCCCTAAGCCATGATCGTGGGTAGGCCTATAAGTGGGCATACCCTGTGGAAATGAGAAGATAAGGGAAGGAGGGTGGGGCACCTGAGAACCCACGCCTGTGGGTGAGGCTGTGGCTCGTATATGAAGAGACGGATCCGCTCATATAATGCAGACTTGGGATCCGTTCAGAACGGATGCGTCTGCATTATATTGTAGAAAAAATTCTAAGTGTGAAAGTAGCTTCAGACGGATCCGTCCAGACTTTACATTGAAAGTCAATGGGGGACGGATCCGTTTGAAAATTGAGCCATATAGTGTCAAATCCAAACGGATCCGTCCCCATTGACTTACATTGTAGGTCTGGACGGATCCGTTCAGGTGTCCGCTTGCTGAGCGGAGCGGAAGCTGAACGCTGCCAGACTGATGCATTCTGAGCGGATCCGCATCCACTCAGAATGCATTAGGGCAGTACGGATGCGTTCGGGGCCGCTTGTGAGAGCCTTCAAACGGAGCTCACAAGCGGAGCCCCGAATGCTAGTGTGAAAGTAGCCTTACCAACTTGTGGTCATGGCTACAGCCAAGAGATATCCGAAAAACCCTAGGGAGAGAAACAACAGGAACAACCCAACCCAGCTAGGCGTGTCTTAGCTAACCTGACTAAATGGCTTGCTGCGTGCCCTAAGCCATGATCGTGGGTAGGCCTATAAGTGGGCAAAAACCAAGCCAAGTAGGGTAGAAAAGGAGCTCTAATGGCATGTGCAAACTGATCCCCAAGCCAACTGCAAGGCGTCAGGGATCTAGAGCGAAAAATTTGGGGTGTATGAGGCAAGGCCAGAAGGAGACCTACAACCCATCTTGTGGATGACAAGGCCAGAGACATGATGCTCAATATTGCGGATACTGCCCCAATGCGGAATGGAGGACCGGGAATACGTTGTGAAATGGATCATGAAAACCAAATGAACCTTGTAAAGTTTTGGTTCTACGGAGTACTGGCAATGCCCTAGCCTCAGGAGATCATGGGACCGAAACCTAACTGCCTAGACTATGCAGGAATGAGGGCCAAAAAGAACTATGTAGATAGGAAGAGGATCCGTGAATAGTTCCCCAGACCTCAGCTATCTGCTAGCCGTGGTCCGCGCGTTGTTCTATTGTGTGCCCCTGAGAATTGTTTTAACGCTTGAGACGAGAAGACCGACCTACTATCTGAATCTTCTACCATGAGGAAATGCTGAACTTTGTCCAAAACCCGATTCAACATGGTTGTAGGGAGTCTGAGGTTAGTGCGTAAAGAAGCTACGAAACCATAATATACAAGATTCTGTCTATGCCCTCCCATGAGTGAGGGAATGCAATTGCAATGAAGCTACCGGCGAAAATGAATTCCTGGTCGTGGTAAAAAGGCAAAGACTTTGCGCGGGGACCTGGTTGACAAGATATGATGGACTACGATCAGAGACTGAAATGCTAGAGGGAATTACCCTACTTGTTCCTCCTCTGGCAGGACCTGAACGAAAGCATGAACAATTAAAGCAAGACGAAATATCTGCATAAGACATGACAATGATGCTGTAGGGCGAACCGGACCAGTTTGCGGTCAAAACATAAAGTGAGTGATCAACATGGATTATTAGGAAATTAGGGAAGCAGGTATGTATGTGATACATACCGGCCAAATCAGCCCAGATGCACAGATCGACAACCAACCAGGCAATCAGCCCAGCAGGACTGAAAACAGTCATCGGGCCCCCGAAGCCATGGGGCCGAGAATTCGTTATATATTTTATAGCCGGCTTGATAATTTCTGGCCGCGTTGGAGGAGGGGGAATGTTTTACCAGGTTCCTGGCGTGAGAAAGGAGGGACTCTAATCCATCACCTGGGAATTGAAGGCTGGGAGAGGGGACCCCGTGGGATCTGCTTCTGGCATCACCTGGAAAAAAAGGGGGTGACCCAGAAATACTGCACCACGTAGCCCGGTGAAGGACCGACCTGGCAGTGCCAGGAAAAAGTAAACCAGGAAGGGACAGGGATGGGTGAGACGAGTGTGAAAGAGTAGGTGGGCCTGTGTGGATCATGGGGAAGTATCGTAATGGATAGGAGGCTAAGCCTGGATTGATCCGCCGACCGCGGGAGACCCTGGAAAAAACCTGGAATAGTAGACATGCAGGGAGACCAGACCTGAACGTACCAGGCAGAGAAGGAAGAACAGGGCCTGGACGTACCCGGGGAAATGATACATAAAAAATAAACCAAACGTACCCGTTCCCAGGAGAACAAAATCTAGTCAAGTCAGAAGGAGGAATAACTGAGGAGATGACAGCCTGGGCGATCCAGGAGACAGAGGAAGGTATGAGCCTGGGCGATCCAGGAGACAGAGGAAGGTATGAGCCTGGGCGATCCAGGAGACAGAGGAAGGTATGAGCCTGGGCGATCCAGGAGACAGAGGAAGGTATGAGCCTGGGCGATCCAGGAGACAGAGGAAGGTATGAGCCTGGGCGATCCAGGAGACAGAGGAAGGTATGAGCCTGGGCGATCCAGGAGACAGAGGAAGGTATGAGCCTGGGCGATCCAGGAGACAGAGGAAGGTATGAGCCTGGGCGATCCAGGAGACAGAGGAAGGTATGAGCCTGGGCGATCCAGGAGACAGAGGAAGGTATGAGCCTGGGCGATCCAGGAGACAGAGGAAGGTATGAGCCTGGGCGATCCAGGAGACAGAGGAAGGTATGAGCCTGGGCGATCCAGGAGACAGAGGAAGGTATGAGCCTGGGCGATCCAGGAGACAGAGGAAGGTATGAGCCTGGGCGATCCAGGAGACAGAGGAAGGTATGAGCCTGGGCGATCCAGGAGACAGAGGAAGGTATGAGCCTGGGCGATCCAGGAGACAGAGGAAGGTATGAGCCTGGGCGATCCAGGAGACAGAGGAAGGTATGAGCCTGGGCGATCCAGGAGACAGAGGAAGGTATGAGCCTGGGCGATCCAGGAGACAGAGGAAGGTATGAGCCTGGGCGATCCAGGAGACAGAGGTAGGTATGAGCCTGGGCGATCCAGGAGACAGAGGAAGGTATGAGCCTGGGCGATCCAGGAGACAGAGGTAGGTATGAGCCTGGGCGATCCAGGAGACAGAGGTAGGTATGAGCCTGGGCGATCCAGTGGGAAACAGGAAAAAACATAGCATATGAATAAATGAACATACACATACAGAACTGCCCTGCTACCACTACATATCAGTACATATCACGGCGGGCAGCGTGCAGTGACTGTGCATAGTGTCTAGGCTGAAGCTGTGTATTTCCAACCCAGGTGAGTCATATTCATGTAAAACACAGCCCAACGTGAGGATTTTGCACTGTATGACCAGCTCCTAGCAACCACAACAAGGAATAGAGGAGCTGGTTTAGCTGCAAGCCACTATCAAGAGCGATGTCAGTGTGTGTGAACCTGATCTGCAAATGCCGCTGTAGGAAGCATAGAGGAACCAGGAGGAGCGAGCACCGGTAAGTTTGGGCAGCAATGACACAGTACTAACCAGGACACCACCTGTAATTCAAAACACACAAGTCCGGCAGTGGTTCTCAACATGCGTTCCATGCTGGAACGCACGCCGACCCCGCGACCGGAAGCAGGGAAACACATGAGTGCTGATCGGAGGAGCCCTGTGGATGGGATGGACTGAGGGAAGGAGCTTACCCGTCCTGGAGACGCGTACAGGCGGTGTACAAACGGTGGACGACTCAGACTGCTGTAGTTAAAGCAAGGTTTTTTTTGTTTTTGTTTTTTAAAGGAGACCAGTCTGAGTGAATATGAACCAGGATTAAAGAAGACCAAAAAAAATATTAAAAAATTCTCCCTGAGGTGAACAGAAAAGTAGGCCTACGGAATGTAACAGACCACTGAGGAAAGGAACGTAAGCCTGAAAAGAACGCAGTTATGTTTGTCGGGAGAGAGGTACCAGAGCAGTGGGTGCAGACTGCCCAGGTGAGATTGAGTAAAACCATGACGTAGCAATGAACAGGAGAATGCAGCTTTGAGTGGAAGCAGATTACAACACATGATGTAACAACAAATGGGGCTTTGGATGTGAGTGGTACCTAAACAAACATGGTATGGGCGCAGCTCTGAGTATGGGAATGGAGCATAGGACAAGATGTAAAAGCAGACATGCGGACGCAGCTTTGGATGTGAACGGAATATTAACTTGATGTGACAGCAGACATGGAAAGAACCTGTAGTAGCATAGGACGTGTGAACGCAGCTCTGGGTGCGAGTAGAGTAAACCTGATATATCGATAGACGGATGAATGCAACTCTGGTCGAGGGTGGAGGTGAATGATTTGACAGCGTAGTGTGAATGTACCTCTGGGTGTGGCAGAGAATGAAATTGGTAGAACAGAAGCTCTAAATGTGAGTGGAGCATAAACATGATGTAACAGTGAAAGTGAATGCAGCTCTGAAACAAGCCTAGTATGAACATGTTGTGACAGCGGACGTGTAAACACAGCTCTCACAGTGAGCAGAGCAGACATGGTATATCAGTCGACGCATGAACGCAGCTCTGGTTGTGAGTGGAGCAAGGAGTGAACACCAGGGTGGTGCGTCCTGAGAATAAAAATGGAGTAACAGTAGCAGCTGTAAGCCGGGTACACAACATGTAATAACAGGCGTGTAATACGGATCCGGCTGTCGGCTGGGGACAGAATGAGATGTAACAGCCAACAGGTGACCGCAGCTTGAATGTGAGACCAATCTAAGTGAATACGAACCAAGAGTAGGAAAGTACTGGACAGTAAAGATGTGCGGATGCAGCATAAAGACATGAAATAAAAGCCGAAAGTGTAAATGCCGCTCAGGATAACAGCAGAGCATAAAAGTGCGGCAGGGTTTTTAAGTACATGGAGCAGTGAAATACGTGAAGTCTAAGGATGGTGGTAGCGGGGGGGAAGGGGAGACATGTGGCAAGGAACCGGGTAACTCTTCCTTTACAGCAAACCGGCTGAAGTAACTTTTCATACGAGATGAACAAAGCGAAGTAAAACTTGTAAGATTTATAGGAACTAACTCCTATTACCAACAAACAAAGTTGAAAAGAAATAGAAGTATTTAGCCCCAACAAGCAAACCTGAGGCAGCAGATTCTGAGGCGAATGGCCTCCCGTTTGCTAGCAGTCCAGGAGAGACGGCACCGGCCCAACCTACTTACATAGTATGGCGCGTGCATGCTACGGTAGCAGAGAGCAAAATAACAAGCTCTATTCTGGCTCCATGCTGCAAAGAAAGACTCCTACCACCAGAGAAGCTAGTTTGCTAATGACACCCAGCGGCAGCTGTGCACCTGAGAACACACGCCTGTGGGTGAGGCTGTGGCTCGTATATGAAGAGCCTCCGCCCCTCCCACAAATGCAGGCTGACTAATCAGCCTTACCAACATATTATATACATACAAGACAATCAACATGTCCAGCACTTTTCAGTTATAAGATTTTTCTTTAGTTCCTTTATTGAATACGGTACAAAAAATTTGTTTGTGCAGCAACAGAATCCCAACCTCCTGACGTGTGTCTACAGAGGATCGTCTACACATTTCGAGCACAACTGCTCTTAATCATGACTCCATGTTGGACCCTGACTTGCTCAGTTTTAAATGCTCCCAGAGTTCGGACTCCACCCTCATAGGAGGAGAGAGAACTCAGGTGTGAAATAATTAGGTAGTACTACAGGGCTCAGCCAGGGACCAGCATATTATCTGCACTGCTCAATGAATAGTGCGCCACCCAAGTGACAAATACATGTATAAATATATACACTATATACAATAAACGAACAAATGTCTTATTAGTAACATCTTTGACATGTACAAAAACATTCCAGTAATAAAAGAAAAAACACAATGTGTGAACACACAATTGTTTCCTTGCTAAACATAGCCTAAAGCACTAACTTCAGGAGAGTGTGGAGAGGCCTGCAGAGAGAAAAAAAAAAACAACAGCTTTATATTTTCAATTGACATGCGTCCCGCTAATAAAATACATGAGCTCTTTTTTGTAATTCATTCCTTTTGGGAAACGTGTTTTTAGGCAAAAGGTCCAATACGCCTCTCTTGGGATATGCCTGGGATCTCATCTCACCAGTCCGTGCACTGACCCCCATGGGATAATGCTATTTCACATGCGCGCAAAGGTGAGCTCAATAATCTAATATTGCCACTTATATACATACACACACAGGCCGGGCCTCACCCTAGCATTGGCGTGACTCCGCCTCTGCGCCTAGGAACAATATATAGGGGGGGCACATAAGATACCACAGTCAAAAATGGGGGGGGCACTAATAATTTTCACCACTTAATCATACTACTGAAAAAAACAATATAAGTATATATAAATAAGATTACAAAATATGAGAGTATTGCGGTATGCAGGGATACCTTTTTATTGTACTATCATAATACTTAAAAGACATGCTTTCAAGAGTTTTCCTTTCTTCCTCTGTATTTCTTCAGACCTGAGAAAGAGAGAAACACTCTCCAAAACTTTTCTTTAGAGTTTAAAGCAGTTTCAGCACTATAATAAAATAATTTACTTACAAAAGAAGCTGTTCAGTTGTCTGCTGTGCCGTCCTCTGCTTGCTTCCGCGGATCTTCCCCACCTTTCAGTCTCTCCTCAGTGCGCAGGTGCACTGTTATGGGGGATCTGTGGATGACACACTGTTATGGGGGATCTGTGGATGACACACTGTTATGGGGGATCTGTGGATGACACATTGTTATGGGGGACCTGTGGATGACACACTGTTATGGGGGATCTGTGGGTGACACACTGTTATGGGGGATCTGTGGATGACACACTGTTATGGGGGATCTGTGGATGACACACTGTTATGGGGGATCTGTGGATGACACACTGTTATGGGGGATCTGTGGATGACACACTGTTATGGGGGATCTGTGGATGACATACTGTTATGGGGGATCTGTGGATGACACACTGTTATGGGGTATATGTGGATGACACACTGTTATGGGGGATCTGTGGATGCCACACTGTTATGGGGGATCTGTGGATGACACACTGTTATAGGGGATCTGTGGATGACACACTGTTATGGGGGATCTGTGGATGACACACTGTTATGGGGGATCTGTGGATGACAAACTGTTATGGGGGATCTCTGGATGACACACTGTTATGGGGGATCTGTGGATGACACACTGTTATGGGGGATCTGTGGATGACACATTGTTATGGGAGATCTGTGGATGACACACTGTTAGGCCTCATGCACACGACAGTTGTTTTTTGCGTCCGCAAATTGTGCGTCCACCCAAAAAAACTGATGCGGCATCCGTTTTCTTTGGAGGATCCGTTTTTTTCCACAGATCCCTTGTAATAAATGCCTATCCTTGTCCGCAAATGTGAAAAAAGTAGGACATGCACTATTTTTTTGCTGAAGTGAAAAACACGGACAACGGACGCGGAACACAAACAGATGAACTATCAGCATTTTTTTGCTGACCCATTGAAATGAATGGGTCCCCATCCTATCCGCAAAAAAAAAAACTGAACGGAGGCCGAGAAAAACAACTGTCGTGTACATGAGGCCTTATGGGGATCTGTGGTCTACCCCGGGCATGTTTGGCTCCCGACCTCCCACTGCTGCCACCCTGCTGACTCCCAGCCATGCTTTCAACACATATAACCGCTGACATGAACTGAGAATATATTTTCTTCTTTACTGAAATAGTCAACTAAACGCTTTCAACACAAATAACCGCCGAAGTGAACTATAATATAATATATTTTTGTTTTTGTACTGAAATACAAAATAACACATATAACTGCCGCACTGACTGACTGCTACCGCCACTACTTCCATGAACCCCTGCACCACTACTTCCACGGCAGGTAGGCTGCTGCGAAGCAGGTGGTCTACCCCAGGCACGTTTGGCTCCCGACCTCCCACTGTCCACTGTCTAATCTATATGGAGAAAGACTTAATGTATTTTCTTGGATCCTGTTGCCCTATTTCCATCAGGTAAGTATAAATTGTGATGCTTGCAGAGTGTCTAAAATACAAAATAAAACCATGTAAATAGTGACAGTAAATTAAAACCAACCATGAAAAATCGAAGACCTGAACTGAGGAAGATTACATCTTATAACGCATTTATAGGTAGCTGAGACTTTCATTTAAACCATTAGGAATGACACATTTGAGTTTATACAGTTGCAAGAAAAAGTATGTGAACCCTTTGGAATTATATGGATTTCTGCACAAATTGGTCATAAAATGTGATCTGATCTTCATCTAAGTCACAACAATAAACAATCACAGTCTGCTTAAACTAATAACACACAAAGAATTAAATGTTGCCATGTTTTTATTGAACACACCATGTAAACATTTACAGTGTAGGTGGAAAAAGTATATGAACCCTTGGATTTAATAACTGGTTGAACCTCCTTTGGCAGCAATAACTTCAACCAAACGTTTCCTGCAGTTGCAGATCAGACGTGCACAACGGAGTAATTCTTGACCATTCCTCTTTACAGAACAGTTTCAGTTCAGCAATATTCTTGGGATGTCTGGTGTGAATCGCTTTCTTGAGGTCATGACACAGCATCTCAATCGGGTTGAGGTCAGGACTCTGGCTGGGCCACTCCAGAAAGCGTATTTTCTTCTGTTTAAGCCATTCTGTTGTTGATTTACTTCTATGCTTTGGGTCGTTGTCCTGTTGCAACACCCATCTTCTGTTGAGCTTCAGCTGGTGGACAGATGGCCTTAAGTTCTCCTGCAAAATCTCTTGATAAACTTGGAATTCATTTTTCCTTTGATGATAGCAATCCGTCCAGGCCCTGACGCAGCAAAGCAGCCCCAAACCAAGATGCCCCCACTACCATACTTCACAGTTGGGATGAGGTTTTGATGTTGGTGTGCTGTGCCTCTTTTTCTCCACACATAGTGTTGTGTGTTTCTTCCAAACAACTCAACTTTGCTTTCATCTGTCCACAGAATATTTTGCCAGTACTGCTGTGGAACATCCAGGTGCTCTTGTGCAAACTGTAAACGTGCAGCAATGGTTTTTTTGGACAGCAGTGGCTTCCTCTGTGGTATCCTCCCATGAAATCCATTCTTGTCTAGTGTTTTACATATCGTAGATTCGCTAACATGGATGTTGGCATATGCCAGAGACTTTTGTAAGTCTTTAGCTGACACTCTAGGATTCTTCTTCACCTCATTGAGCAGTCTGCGCTGTGCTCTTGCAGTCATCTTTACAGGACGGCCACTCCTAGGGAGAGTAGCAGCAGTGCTGAACTTTCTCCATTTATAGACAATTTGGACTGATAAACAGCAAGGCTTTTGGAGATACTTTTATAACCCTTTCCAGCTTTATGCAAGTCAACAATTCTTAATCGTAGCTCTTTTGTGTGAGGCATCATTCACATCAGGCAATGCTTCTTGTGAAAAGCAAACCCAGAACTGGTGTGTGTTTTTTCTAGGGCAGGGCAGCTGTAACCAACACCTCCAATCTCATCTCATTGATTGGACTCCAGTTGGCTGACACCTCACTCCAATTAGCTCTTGGAGATGTCATTAGTCTAGGGGTTCATATACTTTTTCCACCTGCACTGTGAATGTTTACATGGTGTGTTCAATAAAAAGATGGTAACATTTAATTCTTTGTGTTTTATTAGTTTAAGCAGACTGTGATTGTCTATTGTTGAGACTTAGATGAAGATCACATTTTATGACCAATTTGTGCAGAAATCCATATCATTCCAAAGAGTTCACATAATATTTCTTGCAACTATATATCCATCCTACCTCTTTCTGGGCAAGCAGTTTTTTCCAGTTTTCACCCTGTGTCGATGTGAAAACGTGGTCTATTCCTCTGAAACGGAACAAGGAGCCATTGCAAACGTGAAGTTCTTTAACCACTTCCAGACCAGGCCATTTACCCCATTCTTAACCATGCCTAATTTTGCAAATCTGACATGTGTCACTTTATGTTCTAATAACTTTGGAACGCTTTTACTTATCCAAGCCATTCAGAGATTGTTTTCTCGTGTTTTCTCGTGACACATTGTACTTCATGATAATGGTAAATTTGCATCAATATGTTTTACCTTTATTTATAAAAAAATCCAAAAGTTAATGAAAATGTAAGAAAAATTCACTGTTTTCAAAGTTTGAATCTCTGCTTTTAAGACAGATAGTGATGCCTCATAAAATAATCATTAATTAACATTCCCCATATGTCTACTTTATGTTGGTATCATTTTGGCAATGTATTTTTTATTCTTTTAGGACGTTAGAAGGTTTAGAATTTTAGAAGCAATTTTTTAAATTTTTAGGAAAATTTCCAAAGTCAACTTTTTTAAGGACCAGTTCAGTTCTGAAGTCACTTTGTGGGGCTTACATAATAGAATGACCCCATTTTAGAAACGACACCCCTCAAACTATTCAAAACTGGTTTTAGAAATGTTGTTAACCCTTTAGGTATTCCATAGGAATTAAAGCAAAATAGAGGTGAAATTTCCAAATATCAAATTTTTTTGCAGATTTTCCATTTTAAATAAAAAAAAATCCTGGAACACAGCAAGGTTTAACAACAAAAAAAAAAGAAATTTTTAGCACCCTGATTCTTAAGTTTGCAGAAACTCCCCATATGTGGTCATATACCGCTGTTTGGACACACGACAGGGCACAGAAGGCAAGGAGCGCCATATGGTTTCTGAAAGGGCAGATTTTGCTGGAATTGTCTTCGGACACCATGTTGCTTTTGAAGAGACCCTGAGGTTCCCCCACAGTCAAAACCCCCAAAAAGTGACCACATTTGTAAACTACACGACCCAAGGAATTTTTAAGGGGTGTAGCAAGCACTTCACTCAACAGGTGTTTCATAGAAGTTTCAATACTTGGGTGTGAAAATGAAAAATTTAATTTTTATTTTACAAGAAAATGGTGCTTTAGGCCCAAACTTTCTTTTTCACAAAAGAAAACAGGAGAATACCCCCCACAATTTGCTACCCACTTTCTCCTGAAGACAGTAACACCCCAACTGTGGTCGTAAACTGTTATTGGAGGATACACCAGGGCTCAGAAGGGAGAGAGCAGCATCTGGATTTTCTAACATGGAATTTTCTGTCAGGGTTTTTAAGAGCAATGATTTTTATTTTAATTTTTTTTGTTAAATGTTGGGGTACATTTTGCTTTCTGGTTGCTTTTTATCTAATTTTTTGGGAGGTGGAGGTGAAGTTACAAAAAAAAACAGTTTGGAGTCATTTTTTCTAGTTTTTTTTATACCGTTATTTGATGGGGTAGATCATGTGATATTTTTATAGATCCGGTCATTACAGACTCAACGATACCAAATATGTTTATTTTATTTTATTTTTTTATGTTTTACACAATAAAAACATTTTTAGAAAAAAAAAAAAATGTTTGTGTTGGCATTTTCTTAGAGCCATATTTTTTCATTTTTCTGGCTATAGTCTCGTGTGAGGGCTTGTTATTTGTGGGACAAGGTGACGTTTTGATTTTTGATTGATTGATATTGTTTTTTGTGATGTGATGTAATGAAAAAAAGCTGTTTTGGCATAATTTTTATTAGTTTTTTTACAACGTTCACTTGATGGGGTAGATCATGTGATATTTTTGTAGAGCCAATTGTTATGGACGTGGTGATACCAAATATGTCTATTTTATTTTTTTACGTTATACACAATTAGAGCATTTTTAGAAAAAAAATCATGTTTTTGTGTTGCAATTTTCTTAGAGCCATATTATTTAGATTTTTCTGGCTATGGTCTTGTGTGGGGGGCTCATTTTTTGCGAGATGAAGTGATGTTTTTATTGCTACCTTTTTGGGGTACATACGACTTTTTGATTTATTAACATTATGTTTTTTGGGAGGTGAGCTAACAAAAAAATCTGTTTTGCCGTAATGTTTATTTATTTATTTTTTACGGTGTTCACCTGATGGGGTAGATTAAATGATATTATTATATATCTGGTCATTGCGGACGCGGTAATTTTTTTTTATTTTTACTTTACACTTTGTGTCCCCCATAAGGTCATACAAGACCTCTGGGGGACATTTAACTTCATTTTTTTTTCAAACTATTGATTTCTCCTGTAACTGGGGCTGACATAGTAGCCCCAGTTACAGGGCGAATACAACCCCCAGAGAGGCTGTACAGCATAATACTGCGCTGTACAGCCTCAGTGCAGGGCTGAGATCATGGTCTATGGAAGAACCGTCAGCTCCTGCACTCCCTCGGCGGTCACATGACCACCGGGCCGGGACAGAAAGCGGCATAGCACTTCATTATCTGTATACACAGCGCTAGTTGAGCGCTGTGTTTACAGCGATCTAGAAGGCAGGGACACCCAGGAATGGTCCCTGCCTTCTCTCTGGGGTGTCCTGCTGTCACTGACAGTGGGCCCCCCACTCGGCAACTGCACGATTAGCGTGCAGCTGCCGTCTCTGAAGGGACATTCCAGAACGTCCATTCAGAGATAAACCGACCGTCCAAGGACGTTTATAGTCAATGGGCGGTCGGGAAGTGGTTAAAATGCCTAGGAATAGATTTTATATCCGATTCCTACCTCGCCGCTTCAATATCCAAAATGTGTTCCCTTAGTTCTCTTGAGGTCATGCCGATTTATATTAGTCAGGGACACTCAGCCAGGTAGATAAAACCTGTGTTAGCCCAGTGGTCCGTGCCGTCGCTGCTGCCCCTAACCGCGGGCAGGGGCGCCAGGCTCTCCCTTTCCTTCCTGCATGCCGTGCTGACAAGCGCGGGCAGCAGGTAACTTAAATATGGTATCTGTGATCCATGCCAGAGATTCCTTCCTGCTGGAGACCTGTACTGGTGTTTGAGCTTGCATAGGTGTGTCTCTCTTCACCTATGAAACAGCACATACACGCCCTCTGTCTCACTAGCCTATGGCTGAATTGCAGCAGGTATTTAAAGGCGCTTCCTACCACACGAAGATGCCTGAGCAACCTCATGGTTTTAGCTTGTCTATCTCCAAGTGCTAAGGTGTCTCTCTTGTCTGCTCGCTGTGTACCGTACCTAGCTTATTAAACTCCTGGACTTTGCCTGTTTGCCCCCTGCCTCTGACCTCGGACTTCGTTTATGAACTTTGCCTGTTTGCTGCCTGTCCCTGACTTTGGATCTCGTTTATGGACTGTTTGTTTACCGCCTGCCTCTGACCTCGGGCTTCGCTTACTGACTTCGATTGTTTGCCGTCTGTCCAGACCCGGAACCTCCTGGACACGCAAGTCCCCTCGGTGCTTGCACCGAGTACTCTGACTCCCTGGTCAGCTGCCACTGACTCAGGGACTGCTCTGGAGTAGCCCCTGGCAACTACCCTAACGCCCCAAGCCTCCTCACCATCAGAGGCTCTAGTGAAGACCAGGTAGTAGGCCCTCCAGAGTATAGCCAGTCAGTGGCGCAGTGGGTCCACACCCGCTTGCAAAACAACCTAGTGTACAGCATGTGATATGATGAATTATATCATACTAATTGTCTACTATTGGATTTATAAAGCGAGAGGCCCTGTCCATATTTGAGCAGGCAACACATATACCCATCACATGTGGATATGTACCTTACCTCTATGTCCTGTTGTTCTCGTTTTTTTTTCTTATTCTGCATGAGGAGGTCCTCTCTCCTGCTTTTGCGTGCTCCTTCGTAGCCAGCCTTTATACACTTGACTGGATATCCATGCTCCTGGAACCTTCATTGGAGGTCTTGGGATTGCCTTCAAAGGACTCTTTGGTGGAAAAATTGTGTCTTAATCTTAATAATTGGTCGCATTGAATGTTGTGGATCAGATTTTTGCGATGGGAGAAGTTCGAATGGAGTAGTGCATTTGTAGAAGTCTCTTTCCTGTGAAGATTGGTTGTGATTTTGCCCTCGTCATCCACCAGGAGAAAAATCGATAAAATCTATCCCTGTATGCCCAATTCTAGGTTAATTTGATATTGAGGTTATTGTTTTTGAGGGTATCCACAAATTGACAGAATCCTGTCAATGAGTGGAACCGGTTCTGTCGAGATAATTCTTTCCCATAGCCCCAGGAAAAGATTAGCGAATGAGGGCGCACAGGCTGCCTCCATCGGCGTTCCCTGGAGCTGTAGGTAGAATGTCTCTTTCTGTCCTCCTTATGTGTGAGAGGGGCATAAGTTGACAGGCAGCTAAACTCAATTCTAACAATTCATTGCCTTGGGAGCAGGGTCCAACTTAAAGTTTTATTGCAGGGATAGGTGAAATTAAGAAACAGAAAAATACATTTTGGTGTACGATAAGCACATTTGGGGTCATTTATCAATCTGGTGTAAAGCAGAACTTGCTTAGTTGCCCATAGTTAATCCTTAAATTTTTCAAAGGAGCTGTCAAAAAGGAAAGGTGGAATCTGATTGGTTGCCATGGGCAACTATGTCAGTTATACTTTACACCAGTTTGATAAATGACCCCGTACACCAACATGTAGCAACACACTATAACATAGGTATATCCAGACATGAACATGTGCCTGAAATACAACATGGCAATAAGAGGGAAGAAGAGTAGCTACAGACATATGCATATGGAAGTTGCCAACCTATCTGTGACAAGCATGGTCTGTAACTAATAACTATGGAGTAGTCAATAACAGCAGGAGACATGCAAAATACAACAATATGCATTAACATATACACATAATATGCCAGATGGTAATCTGGACATACGAACGATGCTACCGTAGGCCTGGATGAGAAGGATTACTTCAGATGCGGCTAGTTCAGCAGGTAATGATGATGCATCAAAGTGCTCGGGTGCTCGAGTAGAACACTTTGGGATGCTCGGGTGCTCGAGCACAATGAAAGTCAATGGGAGAACCCGAGCATTAAACCAGGCACCCCCTGCTCTGAAGAGGGGAGGGTGTCTGGTTCATAGGAAAAGGTCAGAAATTCATGGAAACACCACTGAAATGGTTCGGGAACAGCATGGTGAGGATGTCTGGATGCATCTTGGACTCCCAGGTTGCTGCTGGGAACGATGTTGTCTGAGTAGTACGCCAGTTTTACAGACTGACAATAATATGCACCAAACCAAACATAAAATCGATTTTAGGAAACATTCTTTCCTGTATATTTATTTGTATATAAAGTATACAAAAATTACAAGGAAGAGGCACTCCGATACAATCTGTATATCACATAATGGAGGGCCTCATTCACATTGTGGTACAATTGTTCAGGTAGTGGGACTCCTACACTCATAAAGCCTATGCACTAAGTGAAAGGGCTGCCAAAAATTACAGGGAACTGGCACTCCATTACACCCTTTAATACACATAAAGGAGGGCATCATACACACCCTTGAAAAATTATGATTGATGGCCTGCTGGTGACCCTCTAAAACATTAGGAGCAAGGGCCTGCTAGTGACCCTCTAAAACATTAGGGGCGAGGGCCTGCTGCTGATCTGACCATGTAAAGCATGAGGGGTGAGGGTCTGCTGCTGATCTGACCATCTAAAATATTAGGGGTGAGGGTCTGCTGCTGAGATGACCATCTAAAACATTAGGGGCGAGGGCCTGCTGCTAATCTGACCATCTAAAACATTAGAGGTGAGGGTCTGCTGCTGAGCTAACCATCTAAAAAATTAGGGGATAGGGTTTTCTGCTGATCTGACCTAAAACATTAGGGGTGAGGGTCGGCTGCTGATCTGTCCTTCCAAAACATAAGGGATGACGGTCTGCTGCTGAGCTGACCATCTAAAACATTAGGGGTGAGGGCCTGCTGCTAATCTGACCATCTAAAAAATTAGGGGCAAGGGCCTGCTGCTAATCTGACCTTTCAAAACATTAGAAGTGAGGGTCTGCAGATGATCTGATCATCTAAAACATTATGGGTGAGGGTCTGCTGCTGAGCTGACCTTATAAAACATTAGGGGCGAGGGCCTGCTGCTGATCTGACCATCTAAAAAATTAGGGGTGTGGGTCTGCTGCTGAGCTGACCATCTAAAACATTATGGGGGGGCCTGCTGGTGACCCTCTAAAACATTAGGGGTGAGGGTCTGCTGCTGAGCTGACCCTCTAAAACATTAGGGGTGAGGGTCTGCTGCTGATCTTTCCTTCTAAAACATTAGGGGTGAGGGTCTGCTGCTGAGCTGACTAAAACATTAGAGACGAGGGCCTGCTGCTGAGCTGACCATCTAAAAAATTAGGGGCTAGGGTCTGCTGCTGATATGACCTTCTAAAACATTAGGGGTGATGGTCTGCTGCTGAGCTGACCCTCAAAAACATTAGGAGCGAGGGAAGCCTAATAAGCATGTTGATATGATGGAGGAGGAGGATGAGGAAAGGAAGATTCAACCTTATACCTTTTTTTGTGGTGCAAGGGGTGCATGGGAATACAGTGTATTCAATACACCATAAAAGCCACATTTAAAGTGCCTTTATGTTCAGCCGCTTTCCTCTGGTGGAGTCGAGAAGTCATGGTCAATCCAGGTCTTGTTCATTTTGATAAGAGTCAACCTGTCAGCATTTGCAGTTGACAGGCGGATGCGCTTATCAGTTATTATGCCCCCAGCAGCACTAAATACCCGCTCTGACAAAACTCTGGCGGCAGGGCAGGCCAGCAACTCTAAGGCTTAGAGCGGCAGTTCGTGCCACGTGTCCAGTTTAGACACCCAATAGTTGTAAGGCACGTACTCTGCCGCCAGGGTTGTTAGCTGGAAATTTTTGGAGGAATTTTTCAAGAAGGACCTTCTGGTATTGCACCATTTTGCTAGTCCTCTCCACCACAGGAATAAGAGATGAGAGGTTCTCTTTGTAGCGTGGGTCGAGAAGGGTGAATAACCAGTATTCGGTGTTTGCCAAAATGTGTATAACGCGAGGGTCGCGGGAAAGGTAGCATTACATAAAGTCAGCCATGTGTGCTAGAGTCCCAACAGACAAGACTTCGCTGTCCTCATCAGGAGGATGACTCTCAATCTCCTCATCCTCTTTCTCCTCTTCAGCCCATCCATGCTGAACAGATGGAATAAACCTGCAATGGCTACTACCCTCTATAGCGGAGGCAACCGTCTTCTGCTCCTCCTGCTCATCCTCCTCCTCATCATCATACAATTCGCTCTGAGAAGACAAATGGAGGGTGGTCTGGCTATCACCCTGTGTACTCTCTTCCCCCATTTCCACCTCTTCCACATGCAAAGCGTCCACCTTCATTGTGAGCAGCGAGCATTTCAGTAGACACAGAAGTGGGATGGTTACGCTGATAACAGCGGCATCGCCGCTCACCATCTGTGTTGATTCCTCAAAGTTTCTTAAAACCTCACAGAGGTCAGATATCCCTGCACACTCATCGCTTGAGAAGAGCGGAAGCTGACTGGAAAGGCGACGACCATGTTACAGCTGGTATTCCAATACTGATCTCTGCTGCTCACAAAGCCTGGCCAACATGTGGAACTTGGAGTTCCAGTGCGTGCTCACGTCGCACAACAGTCGGTGAGCTGGCAACTGCAAGCGCTGCTGCAGCATTGCCAGACCGGCGGCAGCTGAAGATGACCTTCGGAAATGGGCACACATTCGGCGCACATTCACCAGTAGCTCAGGCAAATTGGGGTAGGTTTTGAGAAACTGCTGAACGACTAAGTTGAACACGTGGGCTAGGCATGGTATGTGTGTGAGCTTGCCGAGCTCCATAGCCACCACCAAGTTACGGCCATTATCAGACACAACCATGCCTGGTTGTAGGTTGACTGGCGATAGACACAGCTCAGTCTGGTCCCTTATACCCTGCCACAGCTCTGCAGCGGTGTGCTGTTTGTCACCTAAGCAAATAAGTTTCAGTGCGGCCTGTTGCCGCTTCCCCACTGCAGTGCTACACTGCTTCCAGCTACTGACTGATGGCTGACTAGTGCTGCAAGATGAGAATTTAGAGGTGGAAGTGGAGGAGGGGGTGGAGGAAGAAAAGGGGGGGTTGCAGCCACTAATGTAGGTGGTGGCAGAAATCTTGATGGAATTAGGGCCCGTAATGCTTGGCGTCAGTAGAACCTGCGCCATCCCAGGGTACAACTCGCTCCTGGCCTCCACAACGTTCACCCAGTGTGCCGTCAGGGAAATGTAGCATCCCTGGCCAAAAGCACTTGTCCATGTGTCAGTTGTTAAGTATACCTTCCCAATAACTGCGTTGGTCAGGGCACGGAGGATGTTATGGGACACATGCTGGTCTAAGGCGGGGACGGCACACCGGGAAAAATAGTGGTGGCTGGGGACTGAGTAACAAGGGAAATTGTGTCTCATCATCATCAACCACCTCGTGAAACACTAATTGCCGTTCCCCACTGTCATCTTTTTATGACTGTGGATGCTCAAGAGTTTGGGAATCAGTGCACAAGATCTCCTCATGTCCCTCTTCAAGTGGGCTTTGCGAGGGGGTCAAATAAGGGAATGGCGATGAAAAGAGCTCCTCGGAATATCCAAGTGTGGAATCACTTGTTTGCCAAGACTATCCATGGTGGGAGGAAGGAGGATCAGGGTGAGGATTCTGTTGACCAGACTCTTGGCTACTGAGACTGGACTTTGTGGAAGACAGGGTGGTGCTTAACCGACTGGAAGCATTATCTGCTGCAATCCAACCCACCACCTGGTCGCACTGGTGTGACGTCAAGAGTGGTGTCCTGCGCCGCCCTGCAAACTGGGACTGCAAGCTAGGTATCATGGATGAGTGTGTTTGTTGGGCTCTGGCAGCAGTTTTACCGCGCACATCAGCAGCACGGCCAATTCCCCGTCTCTTACTGCTCGCCTTTAGCATATTAAATAGTATATATGCTTGCAAGTATGTCACACGTACAGTAGCGCAGGTTTTGTAAGTGTATGCGCAAATAAATTAGACTGAATGTCACTGAAATTTAGGATAGGCAAACATTATACAAGAGATGTAGCACAGGTAATATCGCTGCCACCAGCAGCAAAAAAATTAGACTGAATGTCACTGATATTTCGGATGAGCTAACGGTATACTGGAAATGTAGCGCAGGTAATGTCACTGTCACCAGCAGCCAAACAATTGCGCTGAATTTCACAGCACAAATGTAACACAACAGATGTAGCAGATCAACATCTCTGGGAGAAATGGCGTTGGGAGGAGGATTGCCGATCATGTGGTTGGTATCACTGCTGTCTGCATGTGCTTGCTATTCTATTGATATGGGTCTCTATTCAGTTCTTTTACTGGTTCTCATAGGAATGTCATTTAAAGTTTTGAGCGAATCAAAGCTTCTGAAGTGGAATTTGATCCGAAGTTTAGGAGAAATTTGATTCGCCATAAATCCAAATTTCATTGCGCTTCGTGGTATCGAATATTTTTTTTTTCTAAAATGTCTGCTCCACATGTTACAAAGTGAAAGTTTGAAGCGGGGGCGGACTGACCATTCGGGCACTCGGGCATGGACCGAGGGCCCGCGACCACTAGGAGGCCCCTGGTACCTTTTATTGGTTGCCAGCAAGGCCGTTTCTAGAGCCGGGCCAGGGCTACCACCACACGAAGGAGACTGAAGGAACAGCGAGTACCGCGCTCCCAGCACTAGCTGCACTTACCGCTGGTCCTCTTCTCTATGGCTGCAGTATTTCCTGGGATAGAGGCTAGAGCAGCCTGTGCAGTGTGTGAGGGAGGAGGAAGAGCCTGTGGGAGCACGTCAGGCAAGGAGGCGGGGCCTGTGTGAGAAGAGGACAAAGCACCGAGGGCTGTGTGGAGCTGCATAATGGAGGAGGAGGAGCTTATCTGGGGAGGATTCAGGCAGCTCTGACCTGTGAGGAACTTTCTTCACAGTGAGTACAAACCATAATGTACATGTGCTGGAGCCTGTGCATGAGGGATGATTAGTGCATGAGGCAAGATGCTGGGAAGGGGGGGGGGTGCTCACTATATGAGGGGAGATGCTGGGGCAGGGGGGTGCTCAGTACATGAGGGGAGATGCTGGGGCGGGGGGGTGCTCAGTATATGAGGGGAGATGCTGGGGGAGTGTTCAGTGTATGAGGGGCGATGCTGTGGAGGAAGGGGGGCTCAGTACACAAGGAGAGATGCTGGGGGTGCTCAGTATATGAGGGGAGATGCTGGGGGGTGCTCAGTATATAAGGGGAGATGCTGGGGGGAGTGCTCAGTATATGAGGGGAGATGCTGGGGTTTGCTCAGTATATGAGGGGAGATGCTGGGGGGTGCTCAGTATATGAGGGGAGATGCTGGGGGGTGCTCAGTATATGAGGGGGGATGCTGGGGGGTGCTCAGTATATGAGGGGGGATGCTGGGGGTGCTCAGTGTATGAGGGGAGATGCTGGGGGGTGCTCAGTATATGAGGGGAGAGGCTAGGGGGTGCTCAGTGTATGAGGGAAGACCCTAGGGGGTGCTCAGTGTATGAGGGGAGATGCTGTGGAGGAAGGGGGGCTCAGTATATGAGGGGAGATGCCAGACATCCCAACCTGCAATAACTCATTTCAGGGAGGTGCACTTCTCATTTCAGGGAGGTTTTCTTTTTTTTTTCTTTCACAAACTTTTTATGACATTTTCCAAACATATGCAGTATCTGCACACTTTGCTCTATGGTGTGGAGGACTGGGCTCATTACCCTGCCCCAAATTATCATATTTATGTATATGATTAAAGGGATTCTGTCACCACCTATAAGCCCTGTGAGCTAAACATATGCTCATGTCCAGGGTAGCATTCTGATTTCTAAGGTGGCCTTATAAAAGCTATTTGTGGCTTTATTCTGCGGAAAAACAGGTTTTACTAACCTGTCAATCATTGAATTAAGGTGCCCAAGCAGGGGAGGTCTGTGGATGCATGGTGCCTGGCCGCACGCATCGCTGTTCGTGCCCAGCGCCGCCTCTCCCTCCCTCCCCCTCCTCCCGCTTTGAGATCCCGCGCATACGCACAGGCTCAGCCTGATGCGCCGTTGCGGACTGCTGGCATGGGCTTCTTCTTGCACTGTGCGCACGCGCCGAGAAGGGCACACTGCTACAGGTTGCCGGAAAGGTTTACTGCGAGTAAACTAGAGATGGGAAGTTCGGATCTTTCACATGAATCGGTTCATTCGCTGAGCTGACAAGAAGCAAGTGAACTGAAGCTTAGGTTGCGCAATGCGCATGCGCGGATGCTTCGATTCACTTGCTGACTCGCTGAGTCGGCTCTTGGTCTGAGTCAGGAAGTTTATTCTTTAAAACCCTGTGTGTAATTATCTACCCTACTGTAGGAAAAAAACAAGCATCCAGGGGGTGTGAATTTAACACTGGGGTAAATAATATAATTTAAATGGAGGGTTAAATGTGTAAATGTATTTAAAAAAAATACATCTCTCTCGATAGTTATATAGCTACTGAATGAGACAGAAGAAGGGATGCCTTTAACATATATATCTCCTTGAGAAGCCAATTTGACCCTAAAGGGTTAATTCAACCTGTAATCTAAACTCTGTGTCCTGTCACTTCTCTTATCTCTCTGCTCTGCTATCAGTAAACCTTTCCGGGATATATTGTCTCACATGCGGGCGTCAGGGAACCGCTATCTAATAGCGGGAGACTCCCTGAACGTCCGGGAGACTTGAAATCCCTGAGATGCTGGGGGGTGCTCAGTACATGAGGGGAGATGCTGGGGGTGCTCAGTATATGAGGGGAGATGCTGGGGGTGCTCAGTGTATGAGGGGAGATTCTGGGGGGTGCTCAGTGTATGAGGGGAGATGCTGGGGGTGCTCAGTATATGAGGGGAGATGCTGGGGGGTGCTCAGTGTATGAGGGGAGAGGCTAGGGGGTGCTCAGTGTATGAGGGGAGAGGCTAGGGGGTGCTCAGTGTATGAGGGGAGATGCTGTGGAGGAAGGGGGCTCAGTACACAAGGAGAGATGCTGGGGGCGCTCAGTATATGAGGGGAGATTCTGGGGGGTGCTCAGTATATGAGGGGAGATGCTGGGGCAGGGGGTGCTCAGTACATGAGGGGATATGCTTGGGGGTGCTCAGTGTATGAGGGGAGATGCTGGGGGGTGCTCAGTATATGAGGGGAGATGCTGGGGCAGGGGGTGCTCAGTACATGAGGGGAGATGCTGGGGGGGTGCTCAGTATATGAGGGGAGATGCTGGGGGTGCTCAGTATATAAGGGGAGATGCTGGGGGGTGCTCAGTATATGAGGGGAGATGCTGGGGGTGCTCAGTATATGAGGGGAGATGTTGGGGGTGCTCAGTATATGAGGGGAGATGCTGGGGGTGCTCAGTATATGAGGGGAGATGCTGGGGGTGCTCAGTGTATGAGGGGAGAGGCTAGGGGTGCTCAGTGTATGAGGGGAGAGGCTAGGGGGTGCTCAGTGTATGAGGGGAGATGATGTGGAGTATGTGAGTGCTCTGTGTATGAGGAGAGATGCTGTGGAGGATGGGAGTGCTCTGTGTATGAGGGGAGAGGCTGTGGAGGATGGGGGTGCTCAAGGTATGAGGGCAGATACTGTGGAGGATGGGGGTGCTCAATGTATGAGGGAAGATACTGTTTGGAGGATGGGGGTGCTCAGTACATGAGGTGAGATGCTGGGGGGTGCTCAGTGTATGAGGGGAGATACTGTGGAGGATGGGGGTGCTCAGTGTATGAGGGGAGATACTGTGGAGGATGGGGGTGCTCAGTTTATGTGGGCAGATACTGGTGTGACACTACTGCTGCACTGTGTCCTGGCCCTGTGTGATGTCAGGACATAGTGCAACACTGGCACCAGAACCCAGTGCTAAACCAAGAGCGATGGCGCCTGGAGAAGGAGCAGAGAGGGGAGTGTACACTGTATATATATATATATATATATATATATATATATATTTATTTATTTTTTCTAGTCTGAGGGCTGCATTTAGTGTACTAAGGAGTGAGGTGGAGGTTATAGGGAACAACAGGGATCTGAATAAATTTGAGGCCTGTATACATTTGTGGGCTGATCTGTATGAATTTGGGGGTTGTTCTGGGGTCTGAATAAAGTTTTCCCCCCAAAAAATTAAAAGTTTCAAGTAAAAATAAACAAAAACGGCATTTTCCCCAAATAAAGTTTAAAAAAATAGGTAAAAAATAGGGGAAAAAAAGTATACATATTAGGTATCGCCGCATCCGTATCGACCGGCTCTATAAAAATATCACATGATCTAACCCCTCAGATGAACACCGTGAAAAATAAAAAATAAAAACTGTGCTAAATAAACCATTTTTTGTCACCTTACATCACAAAAAGTGTAATAGCAAGCGATCAAAAAGTCATATGCACTCCAAAATAGTGCCAATAAAACCGTCATCTAATCCCGCAAAAATCATACCCTACCCAAAGTAATCGCCCAAAAACTGAAAAAATTATGGCTCTCAGACTATGGAAACACTAAAACATGATTTTTTTTGCTTCAAAAATGAAATCATTGTGTAAAACTTACATAAATAAAAAAAAGTATACATATTAAGTATTGCAGCGTCCGTAATAACTTGCTCTATAAAAATATCACATGACCTAACCCTTCAAGTGAATACCGTAAAAAAAAAGTGTAAAAAAAGCCATTTTTGGTCACCTTACATCACAAAAAGTGGAATAGCAAGCGATCAAAAAGTCACACGCACCCCAAAATAGTGCCAATAAAACCGTCATCTCACCCCGCAAAAATCATACCCTACCCAAGGTAATAGCCCAAAAACTGAAAAAATTATGGCTCTCAGACTATGGAAACACTAAAACATGATTTTCAGTTTTGAATACCTTGAGGGGTGTCGTTTCTAGAATGGGGTCATTTTTGGATGGTTTATATTATGTAAGCCTCGCAAAGTGACTTCAGACCTGAACTGGTCCCTAAAAATTGGGTTTTTGAAAATTTCTGAAAAATTTCAAGATTTGCTTCTAAACAAAAAATAAAATATAATTCCCAAAATGATCCAAACATGAATTAGACATATGGGGAATGTAAAGTAATAACTATTTTTGGAGGTATTACTATGTATTATAAAAGTAGAGAAATTGAAACTTGGAAATTTGCAATTTTTTTATTTTTTTTTGTAAATTTGGTATTTTTTTTATAAATAAAAAAGATTTTTTTTTACTTCATTTTACCAGTGTCGTGAAGTACAATATGTGACGAAAAAACAGTCTCAGAATGGCCTGGATAAGTCAAAGCATTTTAAAGTTATCAGCACTTGGTCAGATTTGCAAAAAATGGCCAAGTCCCTAAGGTGAAATAGGGCTGGGTTAAAGGGCTTCTGTCACCCCACTAAACTCATTTTTTTTTTTGTGTACTTATAATCCCTATCCTGCCATATTGCCATACATTATGTTATTAATAATTTTCGTTCAGTAGATTTAGCAAAAAACTTACTTTTATGATATGCTAATTACCTTTATACCAGCAAGTAGGGCGTCTACTTGCTGGTAGCAGCCGCAGAAAACCGCCCCCTCCTTCTGTTGATTGACAGGGCCAGACGCGATCTCCTCCTCCGGCCAGCCCTGTCAGCATTTCAAAAATCACGCGCCTGTGTTGATTCGGCGCAGGCGCTCTGAGATAAGGAGGCTCGCCTCCTCAGCACTCCCTCAGTGCGCCTGCGCCGATGACGTCACCGAAAGAGAAGACATGTAGTATGTAGTAACACATGTAGTATGCTGCTATAATTCCATTATTTTTTTGATTGTTGATCATAATTACAGCATAAATAAAACATATTTTCTGTACCTTTGCATGGTCCTAGATTTCTGAGAGTGCCCTATCCATATTTACACATATTTTTCATTTATCGAGTGAGTGTTCTCGTTAGTTTAGGAGCACCTCGATTTGGTGTTCTGGTTCCTTAGTGCGACATCTTAACCTGTAAAAGTTTTACACAATGATTTCATATTTGAAGCAAAACAAATCTTGTTTTAGTGTTTCCATAGTCTGAGAGCCATAATTTTTTCAGTTTTTGAGCGATTACCTTGGGTAGGGTATGATTTTTTCAGGATGAGATGACGGTTTTATTGGCACTATTTCGGGGTGCGTGTGACTTTTTGATCGCTTGCTATTACACTTATTGTGATGTAAGGTGCCAAAAAATTGTTTATTTAGCACAGTTTTTATTTTAAATTTTTTACGGTGTTCTGTGGGATTAGGTCATGTGATATTTTTATAGAGCCGGTCGATACGGACGCGGCGATACCTTATATGTATACTTTTTTTATTTATGTAAGTTTTAAACAATGATTTCATTTTTGAAGCAAAATAAAACATGTTTTAGTGTTTCCATAGTCTGAGAGCCATAATTTTTTCAGTTTTTGGGTGATTACCTTGGGTAAGGTATGAATTTTGCGGGATGACATGACAGTTTTATTGGCACTTTTTGTGATGTAAGGTGACAAAAAATGGTTTATTTAGCACAGTTTTTATATAAAATTTTTTACGGTGTTCATCTAAAGGGGTTAGGTCATGTGATATGTATATAGAGCCGGTCGATACGGACGTGGCGATAACTAATATGTATATATTTTTATTTATTAATGTAAGTTTTACACAATAACAGCTTTTTTTAAACAAAAAAAATGATGTTTTAGTGTCTCCATATTCTGAGCCATAGTTTTTTAATTTTTTGGGCTATTGTCTCAGGTAGGGGCTCATTTTTTCCGGGATGAGGTGACGATTAGATTGGTACTATTTTGGTGGGCAATTGCCTTTTTGATCACTTGCTGTTGTACTTGTAACGGTCGCATACACACACACACAGGGGGGAGGGAAGTGACCACTGTGCTCCACCCTTACCCCTGGCCCTGCCTACTTGCCTCGCGAGTCCTAATGACAGGGGACAACTGGACGGCAATCCCTAACTTGGAGTAAGTGCAGGGATGACAGACAGACAAACAACAGGACGTGAACGGACCGAGTCAATACCAGGAAAGCTGCAAAGTACAAATGGAGCAAGCAGAGAATTGTCAGGAGAAGCCGGGGTCATAAATACCAGGAGAGCAGAGAAGTACAAGAGGAGTCCTAAGAGAGTAGTCAGGTGGGAGCCGAGGTCACAATACCAGGACGGATGCGCAGTACAAGAGGATCAGGCAAAAGGATGGTCAAGGAACAGGATCAGGTAAGTATTCAGCAGTCCAACAAATACCAGGAACCTAGAAATTAACAGGCAACCTGTAGCCAGCAGGCTGCCTGTATTTATAGTGGGGAGTGAGGGTCATGTGACGTGGCCAGCGTCACATGACCGACAGACCAACCAGTCGAGCACCGAGTGATCAGCTCGGCGCTCAAGGCAGACTTAGGAGCAAGGAGCCACCCAGCTAGTAAAGCCGCCCTGGGAATGAGGTCAAACACAGAACCTCATGCCAAAAGCTAAGCAACAGTTCTGCGGGCAATGGGGGACCGAGTGCACCTTCGGAACCCCGTGACAGTACCCCCCCTTTTACGAGGGGCCACCGGACCCAAGACTTCAGGCGATGGCTTTTCAGGGTGTTCTAAATGAAATTTACGAACAAGTCTAGGAGCATTAACCTCCCTGGCAGGTACCCAAGATCTCTCTTCAGGTCCATACCCCTTCCAGTGAATCAGGTACTGCAAGGAATTACGCACCTTCCTGACATCCACTATTTTAGACCCCACATACTCGACAGCATCATTAACAAGAACTGGCGGAGGCGAGGCTTTTGATGGTACTACCGTTTCAAAATATTTTTTAAGCAGAGATTTATGGAACACATTATGAATGTGGAATGACTCAGGCAGCTCCAACCTAAAAGATACCGGGTTAATCACTTCCGTGATCTTATATGGTCCAATAAAACGAGAAACAAATTTTTTAGAAGTTACCTTGAGAGATAGATTCTTGGAGGACAACCATACTTTATCCCCAACCTGAAAGTTTACCCCCCTTGAACGTCTCCTATCGGCCTTGAGTTTTTGAGAACATTGAGCCTTTTCTAGGTTCGATTGAACCCGGGCCCAAACTGTGCACAGTTCGGAGGAGAGTTTATCAGCTTCAGGGTTAGAGGAGGAGACGGACGACCCAGAATGAAAACGGGGATGAAAACCATGGTTACAAAAGAAAGGGGAGACCCCAGCAGAAGAATTGACACGGTTATTCAGTGCAAATTCAGCCAACGGAAGGAATTTGACCCATAATTGCTGGTCATCAGCAACATACAACCTCAGGAATTGTTCCACAGACTGATTAAGGCTTTCAGTCTGCCCATTACTCTCAGGATGGTAGGCGGAAGAAAAAGACAACAAAATTTTACATCTTTGACAGAAGGCCCTCCAGAATTTGGACACAAACTGCACACCCCTGTCCGAAACAATATTTTCCGGGATACCATGCAATCGAACAATTTCTTTCACAAAAATAGACGCCAGGGTTTTGGCATTCGGGAGTTTAGACAGGGGAATGAAATGGACCATCTTGCTAAACCTATCCACCACTACCCACACTACAGTCTTACCCTCCGCCAGCGGTAGGTCAGTTATAAAGTCCATCGAGATATGGGACCAGGGTCTACTGGGAATGGGTAGGGGTCGTAGGTTACCAGCAGGGCGAGTCCTAGGTGTCTTGGACCTGGCACAAACCTCACAGGCTGACACATAGGACTTGACATCCCTAGTTAGAGTGGGCCACCAATAAGATCTAGAAACCAGATCCTTAGTGCCCTCAACACACGGATGTCCACAAAAGGCAGAATCGTGACACTCACCCAACAGCTGGAGACGAAATTGTACGGGAACAAACAACTTATCTGTTGGGGTGGATACCGGTGCCAGATGTTGTTCCGACCTAATGCGAGCCGAGATATCCTGGGTAAGAGCTGCTAAGAAGATTTTTGCTGGTAGGATGGATTCAGGTGGTACCTCAGTAGGTTGAAAAGCCTGGAAGCTCCGAGATAATGCGTCCGCCTTCACATTTTTACTTCCCGGCCTGAACGTGATGGAAAAATCAAAACGAGTAAAAAACAGATCCCATCTGGCTTGACGGGGATTCAACCTCTTAGCAGACTCGAGAAACATAAGGTTTTTATGGTCAGTGACAACAGTTACACAATGCCTTGCCCCCTCCAGAAAATGCCTCCACTCCTCAAATGCCCATTTAATGGCCAGCAGCTCCCTATTCCCTATGTCGTAGTTTCTCTCCGTGGGAGAGAATTTCCTGGAGAAGAAGGCACATGGTCTCAGATTAGTGAGGCTGGCAGGACCTTGTGAAAGGACTGCTCCTGCGCCGTCCTCGGACGCATCCACCTCCACAATAAAAGGTTTCTCCTGATCAGGCTGGATCAGAATGGGAGCGCTACTGAATGCCTTTTTTAATTTTTCAAATGAAGAAATGGCCTCAGTAGACCAATTCTCCAAATCCGCACCTTTTTTAGTAAGGTCGGTCAACGGTTTAGCAATTACGGAAAAATTCATAATAAATTTACGATAGTAATTGGCGAAACCTAAGAACCGTTGTAAGCCCTTTAAGGATGAAGGTCTTACCCATTCCTTAATTGCTAGTACCTTACCAGGATCCATCTTGAAGGCGTGAGGAGTCAGAACATGCCCTAGAAACAGAATCTCCTGCACACCAAAGACACATTTCTCTTGTTTAGCGGATAGCTGATTCTCCCGCAACACCTCTAATACTTGTCTAACATGAGACACATGGGATTCGAAGTCAGGAGAGAATATCAAAATGTCGTCAAGATAGACAATAACAAATTTACCTAAGAATTCCCTAAGAATGTCATTCATGAAGTTTTGGAACACAGCTGGGGCATTGCTGAGTCCAAAAGGCATCACCTGATATTCAAAGTGTCCTACCGGAGTATTGAACGCCGTCTTCCATTCGTCTCCCTCCTTGATTCGGATTAGATTGTATGCCCCTTTCAGGTCAATTTTGGAAAACCAGGTTGCCCCCAGGACCTGGTTAAATAAATCCGGAATCAATGGGAGGGAGTATCTATTCTGGACAGTGATTTTATTTAATCTCCGGTAATCGATACATGGCCTAAGACCACCATCTTTTTTCTTAATGAAGAAAAACCCCGCCCCCATAGGAGAGACAGAAGGTCTAATATGCCCTTTACCAAGGCTCTCCTTAATATAATCTTCCATGGCCTTGCGTTCGGGCATAGAAAGATTATAAATTCGTCCTTTAGGAAACTTGGCCCCCTCTACTAGCTCTATGGTACAATCATAAGGTCTATGGGGGGGTAGAACCTCTGGGGTTGGTGATGAGAATACATCAGAATATTCTCTAACAACAGAGGGTAAAGTATCAGACTTTACTGAGACCCCAGCCTGTACCACGGACAGGCACGAGTCACACTTAGGCCCCCATCTCACCAACTCCCCATTGGACCAATCTATAGTGGGGTTATGTAGTCGGAGCCAAGGCAACTCTAGTACCACCTCAGAAGGTAGGTTCTCCAGGACTAGAAGCGAACATCTCTCTGAGTGGCACACACCCATGGTTAGAGAAATCTCCGAGATACATAAGCTCACCGTACCACCAATAAGAGGAGTAGCATCAATAGCCATGACAAGGATAGGCGTTGGTAAGGCAAACATAGGAATACCCAATCTAACAGCATACTCAGAGTCAATAAAGCTAGCCGCTGAGCCAGAATCAATAAAGGCCTTACCCGCCCATTTATCTACTCCCAGAGAAATCGTAATGGGTACCGAAAGCTTACATTTAGAAAATTCAGGGTGTACCTGGTCTTTAGGTTGCCTTGCCTTAGGAGACTTGACAGAGAGGACCTTCTTAGGACACTGGTTGATCCAATGATCAGAATCTCCACAGTAAAAGCATTCTCCGCGTCTGCGGCGAAGATTCCCTCGGGTCATGCCAACCTGCATGGGTTCCTCGGTGGAGACCTCAGCATTGTCTCTGGGATAGGCCTCTGGCTGGACCACCATCTGGGAAGAGACCTGTTGTTCCTGTCGTCTCTCTCTAACTCGTCGGTCAAGTCGGACAACAAGGGTCATCATCTCCTCTAAGGTCTCTGGAAGTTGATAACTGACCAGAAGATCCTTTAATTTATCAGACAGACCTGACCTGAACTGACTCTTCAGGGCTGGTTCGTTCCATCCTGAGGGGACACACCACCTTCTGAATTGGGTGCAATAATCCTCCGCTGGTAAATTGCCCTGAACCAGTGCCTTCAGAGCCGTCTCGGCTACTAGAGCCCTGTCTGGTTCATCATAGAGGGTACCTAGGGCCTGAAAGAACCCCTCCACAGAATATAAACAACTGGCGCCAGCAGGTAAAGAGAACGCCCAGTCCTGGGGATCACCCTGTAATCGGGAAATGATAATGCCCACGCGTTGACTCTCGGGGCCAGAGGACACGGGGCGCAAACGGAAGTAAAGTTTGCAACTCTCCTTAAAAGAGAGAAACTTCTTCCGGTCTCCAGAAAAGGTTTCTGGGAGCTTAATCTGGGGCTCAAAATGCGGACTCGAGGCCTGAGGAGTGGAAGAGCCTTGCCCTAACTCAAAAGAGCTGAGATTTTCCCCTAACTCCTGCACCATCTGCGTCAGATTAGAGACATAGTCAGTCAGGGTCACCAGAGGATTCATAATACAGTGGTTATTGGGCCTGTTAATCTGTAACGGTCGCGTACACACACACACAGGGGGGAGGGAAGTGACCACTGCGCTCCACCCTTACCCCTGGCCCTGCCTACTTGCCTCGCGAGTCCTAATGACAGGGGACAACTGGACGGCAATCCCTAACTTGGAGTAAGTGCAGGGATGACAGACAGACAAACAACAGGACGTGAACGGACCGAGTCAATACCAGGAAAGCTGCAAAGTACAAATGGAGCAAGCAGAGAATTGTCAGGAGAAGCCGGGGTCATAAATACCAGGAGAGCAGAGAAGTACAAGAGGAGTCCTAAGAGAGTAGTCAGGTGGGAGCCGAGGTCACAATACCAGGACGGATGCGCAGTACAGGAGGATCAGGCAAAAGGATGGTCAAGGAACAGGATCAGGTAAGTATTCAGCAGTCCAACAAATACCAGGAACCTAGAAATTAACAGGCAACCTGTAGCCAGCAGGCTGCCTGTATTTATAGTGGGGAGTGAGGGTCATGTGACGTGGCCAGCGTCACATGACCGACAGACCAACCAGTCGAGCACCGAGTGATCAGCTCGGCGCTCAAGGCAGACTTAGGAGCAAGGAGCCACCCAGCTAGCAAAGCTGCCCTGGGAATGAGGTCAAACACAGAACCTCATTCCAAAAGCTAAGCAACAGTTCTGCGGGCAATGGGGGACCGAGTGCACCTTCGGAACCCCGTGACAGTACTTTTTGTGATGTAAGGTGACACAGACGCGGCGATACCTAATATGTATACTTTTTTTCCCCCCTATTTTTTACCAATTTTTTTTAACTTTATTTGGGGAAAATTACGTTTTTGTTTATTTTTACTTGAAACTTTTAATTTTTGGGGGGGAAAACTTTATTTTTTCAACTTTTTTTTCCCTTTATTTTTTGTCCCACTTTGGGACTTGAACTTTTAGGGGTCTAATCCTTTACAATGCATTCCAATACTTCTGTATTGGAATGCATTGGCTGTATGAGTAATACTGTGTGTATTACTCATACAGCTTCCGGCCTATGAGATCCAGGGGGCTGGATATCACAGGCTCGTCACCGGAAGGCAGCGCAATGTCTTCTTTAGGCATCGCGCTGCCTTCCATGCCACTGGATCCCCCCTACAGCCACATGAGGACCCGATGGCACCGCCACACGCGGCTGGAAACCGCAGGTAAAGCTGCAAACCGCAGGTCTGAATTGACCTGTGTTTTGCGGCGATCGCCGACACGGGGGGATCACGGGACCCCCCCCCCCCCGCGCATTGAGCCAAGGTGCCTGCTCAATGCGGGCGGCGGTGATCGGAAAAACACATGATGTACCGGTACGTAATGGGTCCTTAAGGACTCGGGAACCATGCCGTATCGGTACGTCATAAGTCCTTAAGGGGTTAAGTTCCTTGTGGTCCAATGACTCATTGGCCCAAAAGCAAGAAGCAGGGAGGAATCATGTGTTCAGATGGGAAAAAAGACGAATATTCGCTATAACGAATATAGCACTATATTCAAAATATTCGCAAATTCTCGAAGTTGCGATATTCGAGATAAAAATTTGCTATTCGAATATTCGCACTCAACACTAGTCATAAGACTATGAAACCAATAGATGACTCATGAACAGCGCCATCTATTGGTTTCATAGTCTTATGACAATACTATTACTCTTGTCATAAGACTATGAAACCAATAGATGGTGCTGTTCATGAGTAGTGTAGATCGCAAATTTTCCATGCAAATGGTTTTTCAGCTGAAAAACAAGGCAGATTCTGCTCATTTGCATATCTTTCCCATATGCCGATGTTTATGCAAATTAGTTTTACATGACAAAACTGTATAGAAAGGTTATTGAATATTATGTTAGGACAATCAGAAAACTTTTTGTCTCCCTAATGATATTGATCTAGGTGCGCGGGTCCATCCAAGCCATCCAACAGATCTGAAGTAACTTTGAGGCTTACTGGCTCTCAGTCAGATGAGAGCTGGTCTGGAATGTCTCATAGTGCACAAGGCTGCCATTGTAAGGTATGCTGACTAAGCCTGTCATCTGTCTCATGGATAGATTGATGGCTTGCATATACCTGGCTTTTGGCATATAGCCTTTGTGTGGTTGTTTATTGTATGTCATAGATAATAGGAGTCCAAGACACATCCAGCCATCCTGTTTCCAAACCATCTTGATGGGGTTTCCATCAATTTTTTTAAAAAAAATTGTGAACCAGACACCCTCTTCTCTTCCGAGCAGGGAATGCCTGGGGTTCTCCCATTGACTTCCATGATGTTCGGTAGAACATACCGATGTGTTCGGCCAGAGCACCCAAGCACACGAGCACTTTGGCGCTCGATCAACACAAACCCCTGCCTCAATCAGTTTTTTTGGGGGGCAACTGGTATATCACACCAGTTGAAATTATTTGTTCCAATAGCGTTTGTCCCTCTGTACAGCTGGGGTATCTCAGCAGAACTGCACACAACTCCTGCAAATTACAAATGTACTAAATGGAAATTATATTATAGGTATATCACACCCCTGTCTCAATCAGCTTTTTTGGGGACAACTGGTATATCACACCAGTTGAAATGATTTGTTCCAATAGCGTTTGTCCCTCTGTGTAGCTGGGGTATCTCAGCAGAACCGCAAACAACTGCTACACAATACAAATGCACTATAATATACTTTCTATGTTAGAAAGTATATTATAAGTATATTACACCCCTCAGTATGTTACACCTATCGATAGCACACCTATACCAGTCCTTAAAAGGACTTTTGTGGCCCTATTAGCTAGCGCTTGGTGTCTCTATACTCTCTAACAGTCTGTCCCTGCTCCACACAGCAACCTCTCCCTACACTGGCAAAAGACTGAATGTAAAATGGCGGCCAGATCGGGTCTATTTATAAGGTAGGGGGTATGTCCATGTGCTGAAACGTCTCAATTGGCTGTCCTGTCCCACCTATTGGATGTTTCATGGGTCAAAGTTCTGCACAATGCAAAGAATATGGCACCGGCGGACATCGCCATATGTTCGCCTGTTCGATGAACAGCGAACAAGCAAAGTTCGCCACGAAAAGACCGCCGGGCGAACCGCAAGGCCATCTCTACGTGTAACATACAATACAGTTTTAACAAAATGAACAAGTTTTATTAATAAAGACAACAATGGCAGGCTCACATCACTGACTGAGGCAGCAGAAATGTATTCACAATAAAGGTAACCAATTGTCTGGCATTTAGTGATTCAGTGCATAAACTTCTTAATGTATTTTCAAAATGTTAGTAGAATTTTACTTATACTGTAAATAACTGAAGTGACCTAGCATATTTGGGAATTTATGGCAATTTGTCCAGTAAATGCTTCATCTTCTACATTTGGCCAATTTCTTGATAGCCAGTAAAATATAAATAAATCCACAACAAACTTTAGGTTGCTTGAGACTTTTGCAGTATGATTTTAAAAATCAAGACTACCGTATATCAACAGTCCATAAAATGTCCAGAAAGTCACTTTGTAATCATACATGCTCAAAAGCCAAATTATTATGACAGTGCTCATTATCAGAGGATCTTGATGTTGAGTCCTCATCATCTTCAATAGCATTAAAAAATAACTTCAGTTTTTCAGGAACACACCAATTTAAAACAATTAATGTTATTCCGATAGCGAAGCAAAGAAGACCTGAAATACAAAATAGGATGCATAAAGAATCTCATCTTCCTATTGACCAATCCAAACATGAGGTTTATCTATTATTTTTTCTAATGAAAGTTTTACATTATTAACATTAACCTTAAAAAAAAAATCTTTTGTAAAAATAAGCAAATATCAGGGCCCCAGTCCCCTAATACACTCACACTATCCCTTTCACCCTTTCTTAGCTGTGAAGCTTTTCTTTTCTAAAACATTGCCTCCTATCATTATCTCTTGAAAACCTCAATAACCTCCCATCTTTCCCTTGTCTCTCCTGAGTAGTCACTAGTCATTCACAAATGTAGAAATGTGGGTATTTATCACACTCATTTTTAGAAAAGTACAGACACAGATTTTGAAAAAGTATAACAAAACAAATTTTACTATAGTAGGATGTCTATTCTGAAAATATGCATAGAATAAAGGGGGTTCCAAATATGGTTTTAACAATCTGATTACATTTAACTTTTTAGGCTTAAACATGGAAACTATAGTTGTCATTAGTGCCATTTCCTAAAGATTTAGTTAAACACACCTTTGTGTCTTGTATTCATACATCTGGTACACTTTTTGGTATAGTGAACGTTGCATTTTTTTACCCCTTCTGTCTGAGCAATAAATGAGCAACATATTGATTGTACAAGTATGTCACAAAATCAGGAAAGTTCCTTATTTCTAAAGTTGTGATAATGCCACCTTGTTCATAAAATTGAAAAAAAATCTGGGGAAATTTATCAGATATGACTCATCTGTATTCTGAATTTAAAAAGTCCCACAATATTTCTTTAACCACCTGCCGCCACGCTAACGCCGAAAGGCGTCATTGCTGCGGCGCTCCCAGGTCACACTAACGCCGATTGGCGTCATCTCGCGTGAGCCGAGATTTCCTGTGAACGCGCGCACACAGGCGCGCGCGTTCACAGGATCGGAAGGTAAGCGAGTGGATCTCCAGCCTGCCAGCGGCGATCGTTCACTGGCAGGCTGGAGATGCGATTTTGTTAACCCCTACTAGGTATATTAGACGCTGTTTTGATAACAGCGTCTAATATACCTGCTACCTGGTCCTCTGGTGGTCCCTTTTGCTTGGATCGACCACCAGAGGACACAGGCAGCTCAGTAATAAGTAGCACCAAACACCACTACACTACACCCCCCCCCGTCACTTATTAACCCCTGATCACCCCATATAGACTCCCTGATCACCCCCTGTCATTGATCACCCCCCTGTCATTGATCACCCCCTTGTAAGGCTCCATTCAGACGTCCGTATGATTTTTACGGATTCACTGATACATGGATCGGATCCGCAAAACACATACGGACGTCTGAATGGAGCCTTAAAGGGAGGTGATCAATGACGGGGGTGATCACCCCATATAGACTCCCTGATCACCCCACTGTCATTGATCACCCCCCTGTCATTGATCACCCCCCTGTAAGGCTCCATTCAGACGTCCAAATGATTTTTACGGATCCACTGATACATGGATCGGATCCGCAAAACACATACGGACGTCTGAATGGAGCCTTACAGTGGGGTGATCAATGACGGGGGCGATCACCCCATATAGACTCCCTGATCACCCCCCTGTCATTGATCACCCTCACCCCCCTGTCATTGATCACCCCCCTGTCATTGATCACCCCCCTGTAAGGCTCCATTCAGATGTCCGTACGATTTTTACGGATCCACTGATACATGGATCGGATCCGCAAAACACATACGGACGTCTGAATGGAGCCTTACAGGGGGGTGATCAATGACGGGGGTGATCACCCCATATAGACTCCCTGATCACCCCCCTGTTATTGATCAACCCCCTGTCATTGATCACCCCCCTGTCATTGATCACCCCCCTGTAAGGCTCCATTCAGACGTCCGTATGATTTTTACGGATCCACTGATACATGGATCGGATCCGCAAAACACATACGGACATCTGAATGGAGCCTTACAGGGGGGTGATCAATCACAGGGGGGTGATCACCCCATATAGACTCCCTGATCACCCCACTGTCATTGATCACCCCCCTGTCATTGATCACCCCCCTGTAAGGCTCCATTCAGATGTCCGTATGTGTTTTGCGGATCCGATCCATGTATCTGTGGATCCATAAAAAACATACGGACGTCTGAATGGAGCCTTACGGGGGGGGGTGATCAATGACAGGGGGGTGATCACCCCATATAGACTCCCTGATCACCCCCCTGTCATTGATCACCACCCTCTCATTGATCACCCCCCTGTCATTGATCACCCCCCTGTAAGGCTCCATTCAGATGTCCGTATGTGTTTTGCGGATCCGATCTATGTATCCGTGGATCCGTAAAAAACATACGGACATCTGAATGGAGCTTTACAGGGGGTGATCAATGACAGGGGGGTGATCACCCCATATAGACTCCCTGATCACCCCCCTGTCATTGATCACCCCCCTGTAAGGCTCCATTCAGACATTTTTTTGGCCCAAGTTAGCGGAAGATTTTTCTTTATTTTTTTTCTTACAAAGTCTCATATTCCACTAACTTGTGTCAAAAAATAAAATCTCACATGAACTCACCATACCCCTCACGGAATCCAAATGCGTAAAAATTTTTAGACATTTATATTCCAGACTTCTTCTCATGCTTTAGGGCCCCTAAAATGCCAGGGCAGTATAACTACCCCACAAGTGACCCCATTTTGGAAAGAAGACACCCCCAGGTATTTCGTGATGGGCATAGTGAGTTCATGGAAGTTTTTATTTTTTGTCACAAGTTAGTGGAATATGAGACTTTGTAAGAAACAAAAAAAAAATTAAAAATCATAATTTTCCGCTAACTTGTGACAAAAAATAAAAAATTCTAGGAACTCGCCATGCCCCTCACGAAATACCTTGGGGTGTCTTCTTTCCAAAATGGGGTCACTTGTGGGGTAGTTATACTGCCCTGGAATTCTAGGGGCCCTAATGTGTGGTAAGTAGTTTGAAATCAAAATGTGTAAAAAATGACCTGTGAAATCCGAAAGGTGCTCTTTGGAATGTGGGCCCCTTTGCCCACCTAGGCTGCAAAAAAGTGTCACACATGTGGTATCTCCGTACTCAGGAGAAGTTGGGCAATGTGTTTTGGGGTGTCATTTTACATATACCCATGCTGGGTGAGATAAATATCTTGGTCAAATGCCAACTTTGTATAAAAAAATGGGAAAAGTTGTCTTTTGCCAAGATATTTCTCTCACCCAGCATGGGTATATGTAAAATGACACCCCAAAAAACATTGCCCAACTTCTCCTGAGTATGGCAATACCACATGTGTGACACTTTTTTGCAGCCTAGGTGGGCAAAGGGGCCCACATTCCAAAGAGCACCTTTCGGATTTCACCGACCATTTTTTACAGATTTTGATTTCAAACTACTTCGCACGCATTTGGGCCCCTAAAATGCCAGGGCAGTATAACTAGCCCACAAGTGACCCCATTTTGGAAAGAAGACACCCCAAGGTATTTCGTGGTGGGCATAGTGAGTTCATGGAAGTTTTTATTTTTTGTCACAAGTTAGTGGAATATGAGACTTTGTAAGAAAAAAAATCAAAAGAAAATCATCATTTTCCGCTAACTTGTGACAAAAAATATGTCATTGTGACAAAAAATGTCATTTTTTTGCAAAAAAATCGGTAAATTTCGATTAATAACAAAAAAAGTAAAAATGTCAGCAGCAATGAAATACCACCAAATGAAAGCTCTATTAGTGAGAAGAAAAGGAGGTAAAATTCATTTGGGTGGTAAGTTGCATGACCGAGCAATAAACCGCAAAAGTTGTGGAGTGCCGATTTGTAAAAAAGGGCCTGGTCACTAAGGGGGTATAAACCTGTGGTCCTTAAGTGGTTAAGAATTGTTGGGTTTATGTGTACACACATTTTGTGACCTTTGCATTTTTACTCCACTCCAGTTTTTGAAAGTGGGTGTGATTAGTTTACCTAGCGGATTTAAGCCAGATTTATCAACTAAGGGGGATAGTTATCAAAACTGATGTAAAGGAAAACTGTTTTAGTTGCCCATAGCAATCAATCAGATTCCAACTTTCATTTTTCAGAACTACTTTGGAAAATTAAAATGTGGAATCTGATTGGTTTCAATTGGCAACTTTCTCAGGTTTCCTTTGCACCGATTTTGATAAATTTATCCCTAGAATGTTTTAAAAGTCCCCAAAAATGTCTCAATCTTGCTCCAATGAAGGGAGTGAAACATCCTGTGACTCTTGATGAATTTGAAGCATAGTAGACTCCTGCAAAACAGATTTAAAAAATTCCCTCATGATAAATTACTCCAATAGAAGAAAGCCTTTTTTGGAGCTAGAGATGTAAAACAACCTATAACTTGTGAGAGCACTGTAAGGTGTCAACTTACATTGCCAGGAGATGAGCATCACAAGTGGCAAGTCGTGATGAGCTTTGCCATTGATGCCGTGATGAAATGTGACAAGTTAACTCATTTTTTACAAAGTCACACATGTTATAATACAAGATATTGTAAATTAATTAAGTCATAAACAAGAAAACTACAATTATGATCTTCTTTCATAGAGAATGTGCCAACAACCCACCTACAGCCAGGCTTAGCCAGAAAGAGCCTCCAAATGTGGTTTTTAGAGTCTCCGAACCAAACTGTATATTACAAAATGATACATTCTTCACTGTGGAGAAGGAAATCAAGGAGAACAGCATAAACGCTCCCGTCACAAGTATCATGTGAGCTCCATATATGAACACTGACATGGAGAAAAGTATATTGCAGATAATCCAGGAGCAGAATGCCACCCTGTAATACAAAATTAAAGATTGTTGACATTAGCATAGTAGCACTTTACTGTTGTAGATTAAAAAACAAACTGTGTTAAAGGGGCTCTTCAGACTACAGATATTACAGCCCATTTATACAGGTGCCAGGATTTTTATATAACTCAGACAACCCCTATAAGTTTTTCAATCAGAGGAAACATAAAAATATCCTATACAGGTACAGAATTGGTGACAGATCAATGAATACACGTTTGCCATGATATGATGTACTGTAGAACACATATAGAAAGGAACACATATAGAATGTTTGGTTAGTTCCAAAAAAGGATATGTGCTTAACAGTACTAGAAGAGATTGCTCAAGATAGTTCCTCTGAACATATGGCTACCCATATAGAACTGTGTGCCTATACTGAAGAAATGTATACTGCACAGTTTTTATTTATACATAGAGTTCTATGAATGGCCAAAAACACAGGAAATCAGGAAAATTCAAGACGGGAGTGGACAGAATCTCTGCGAGCAAGTGGATGAGGTGAGTATAATTATTATTATTTTTTTAACCCCTGATTAACCCCTGAACTTCTTAATACGATTCACAGATACCATGATCAGCATTGAACTTGGCATCTGAGGGGTTAAATGACGGGTGGCTGCGCGATCACCATTCCCCATCATTGTGCCCGCTCCATACAATAGAAAGCGATTCATGACAAAGTAATTTGTAACTAATCAAATTTCTTGTTGATTTTACCTAATAATGTCCCCTATAGTCCCCCCAGTAGAATGCTCCTTAAGTGGTTAAGAAAAGAAGAAAAAATAAAATACGTGAGTGCTTTTCCAAGTCACCACCTCCGATGCAATCTACAGGCATCTTCCAGCCTACAGCCTGAGATGCCTATGTCTTGGCACCATTTGTACACATAGTGACCTGTGGCCTATGAGGGTGAACAGCATGGCATACTTATATACCTGGCCATGGGCTCCCATGCAGTATTCAATATAATTGAATTCAGGAGGGTACTGTGGCCCCGGAAAGGATACATGATGCTCCCAGTGTTTATTACCACTGAGAGCATCAGATCATTATGTACCTGGCAAGCGGCAGTGAGGAGGGCATCTGCCCACCTGGAAAGTTCCCTGTATGGTCTATGGCCAGTCTGCCCCTGGAATTGATTCTGCATTGAAAGTGTACAATTAGCAAATGGCAGATATAATAAAAGCCCGAGGAACACTAAGTACATTGGTGCCAGAGATTATTATATATAAATGTACACACATGCATAGCATGTTACCTATCCAATTTCATATTGTATGCTCACGTTCTAGCTAATATACACTGCTCAAAAAAATAAAAATAAAGGGAACACAAAAATAACACATCCTAGATCTGAATTAATTAAATATTCTTCTGAAATACTTTGTTCTTTACATAGTTGAATGTGCTGACAATAAAATCACACAAAAATAAAAAAATGGAAATCAAATTTTTTAACCGATGGAGGTCTCGATTTGGAGTCACACTCAAAAATTAAAGTGAAACACACTACAGGCTGATTCAACTTTGATGTAATGTCCTTAAAACAAGTCAAAATGAGGCTCAGTAGTGTGTGTGACCTCCACATGCCTGTATGACCTCCCTACAACGCCTGTGCATGCTCCTGATGAGGTGGCGGACGGTCTCCTGAGGAGTCTCCTCCCAGACCTGGACAAAAGCATCTGCCAACTCCTGGACAGTCTGTGGTGCAACGTGACGTTGGTGGATAGAGCGAGACATGATGTCCCAGATGTGCTCAATTGGATTCAGGTCTGGGGAACGGGCGGGCCAGTCCATAGCATCAATGCCTTCGTCTTGCAGGAACTGCTGACACACTCCAGCCACATGAGGTCTAGCATTGTCTTGCATTAGGAGGAACCCAGGGCCAACCGCACCAGCATATCGTCTCACAAGGGGTCTGAGGATCTCATCTCGGTACCTAATGGCAGTCAGGCTACCTCTGGCGAGCACATGGAGGGCTGTGCGGCCCTCTAAAGAAATGCCACCCCACACCATTACTGACCCAATGCCAAACCGGTCATGCTGAAGGATGTTGTAGGCAGCAGAACGTTCTTCACGGCGTCTCCAGACTCTGTTACGTCTGTCACATGTGCTCAGTGTGAACCTGCTTTCATCTGTGAAGAGCACAGGGCGCCAGTGGCGAATTTGCCAATCTTGGTGTTCTCTGGCAAATGCCAAACGTCCTGCACGGTGTTGGGCTGTAAGCACAACCCCCACCTGTGGACGTCGGGCCCTCATATCACCCTCATGGAGTCTGTTTCTGACCGTTTGAGCAGACACATGCACATTTGTGGCCTGCTGGAGGTCATTTTGCAGGGCTCTGGCAGTGCTCCTCCTGTTCCTCCTTGCACAAAGGCGGAGGTAGCGGTCCTGCTGCTGGGTTGTTGCCCTCCTACGGCCTCCTCCACGTCTCCTGATTTACTGGCCTGTCTCCTGGTAGCGCCTCCATGCTCTGGACACTACGCTGACAGACACAGCAAACCTTCTTGCCACAGCTCGCATTGATGTGCCATCCTGGATAAGCTGCACTACCTGAGCCACTTGTGTGGGTTGTAGACTCCGTCTCATGCTACCACTAGTGTGAAAGCACCGCCAGCATTCAAAAGTGACCAAAACATCAGCCAGGAAGCATAGGAACTGAGAAGTGGTAATTGCCTATAATTTCCACCTGTTGTCTATCCCATTTGCACAACAGCATGTGAAATTGATTGTCACTCAGTTTTGCTTCCTAAGTGGACAGTTTGATTTCACAGTAGTGTGATTGACTTGGAGTTACATTGTGTTGTTTAAGTGTTCCCTTTATTTTTTTGAGCAGTGTATTATTCCTAAGACATAGTGGGAATTTATCATGAGGGTCATATTTGAAGTCAGTTTTGTAGTAGTCTACGTTGGTGTACTTTCCATCAATTTTATGACATGTTGCATGGAGTGAGTATGAGACTTTTTTTGTGTGACTTTTTAAAAAGTCTCAGTGATAAATCTGGATTGAAACTCATTGTCCACGCCCATTTTACCACTTTTCTGACACTGGAGGGAGTGGTGTAAAAATTTAAGAAGTCACAATATTTTTGGGAAAAGTTGCAAAACCCCTATTTTGCAAGTTTTTAACCCCTTAAGGACTCAGCCCTATTCATTTTTTGCAAATCTGACCAGTGTCACTTTAAGTGCTGATAACTTTAAACCGCTTTGACTTATCCAGGCCATTCTGAGATTGTTTTTTCGTCACATATTGTACTTCATGACACTGGTAAAATGAAGTAAAAAAAATTCATTTTTAATTATAAAAAAATACCAAATTTACCCAAAATTTGTAAAAAATTGCAAATTTCCAAGTTTCAATTTCTCTACTTTTATAATACATAGTAATACCTCCAAAAATAGTTATTACTTTACATTCCCCATATGTCTACTTCATGTTTGTATCATTTTGGGAATAATATTTTATTTTTTGGGGATGTTACAAGGCTTAGAAGTTTGAAGCAAATCTTGAAATTTTTCCGAAATTTTCAAAAACCCAGTTTTTAGGGACCAGTTCAGGTCTGAAGTCACTTTGCGAGGCCTACATAATAGAAACCACCCAAAAATGACCCCATTCTATAAACTACACCCTTCAAGGTATTCAAAACTGATTTTACAAACTTTGTTAACCTTTTAAGTGTTCCACAAGAATTAATGGAAAATAGAGATACAATTTCAAAATTTCACTTTTTTGGCAGATTTTCCATTTTAATATTTTTTTTCCAGTTATAAAGCAAGGGTTAACAGCCAAACCAAACTCAATATTTATAGACCTGATTCTGTAGTTTACAGAAACACCCCATATGTGGTCGTAAACCGCTGTAAGGGCACATGGCAGGGCACAGAAGGAAAGAAATGCCATACGGTTTTTGAAAGGCAGATTTTGCTGGACTGTTTTTTTAACACCATGTCCCATTTGAAGCCCCCCTGATGCACCCCTAGAGTATAAACTCCATAAAAGTGACCCCATCTAAAAAACTACACCCCTCAAGGTATTAAAAAATGATTTTACAAACATCGTTAACCCTTTAGGTGTTCCACAAGAGTTATTGGCATATGGAGATGAAATTTCAGAATTTCAATTTTTTGGCAAATTTTCCATTTTAATCCATTTTTCCCAGTAACAAAGCAAGGTTAACAGCCAAACAAAACTCAATATTTATGGCCCTGATTCTGTAGTTTACAGAAACACCCCATATGTGGTTGTAAACTGCTGTACGGGCACACGGCAGGGCGCAAAAGGAAAGGAATGCCATACGGTTTTTGGAAGGCAGATTTTGCTGGACTGGTTTTTTTGACACCATGTCCCATTTGAAGCCCCCCTGATGCACCCCTAGAGTTGAAACTACAAAAAAGTGACCCCATTTTAGAAACTACGGGATAGGGTGGCAGTTTTGTTGGTGCTAGTTTAGGGTACATATGATTTTTGGTTGCTCTATATTACACTTTTTGTGAGGCAAGGTAACAAGAAATAGCTGTTTTGGCACAGTTTTTTTTTTGTTATTTACAACATTCATCTGACAGGTTAGATCATGTGATATTTTTATATACCAGGTTGTCACGGATGTGGCGATACCTAATATGTAATTTTTTTTTAATTTATGTAAGTTTTACACAATGATTTCTTTTTTGAAACCAAAAAAATCATGTTTTAGTGTTTCCATAGTCTGAGAGCCATAATTTTTTCAGTTTTTGGGCGATTACCTTGGGTAGGGTATGATTTTTGCGGGATGAGATGACGGTTTTATTGGCACTATTTTGGGATGCGTGTGACTTTTTGATCGCTTGCTGTTACACTTTTTGTGATGTAAGGTGACAAAAAATTGTTTATTTAGCACAGTTTTTATTTTTTATTTTTTACGGTGTTCATTTGAGGGGTTAGGTCATGTGATATGTTTATAGAGCCGGTCGATACGGACACGGCGATACCTAAGATGTATACTTTTTTTTTATTTATGTAAGTTTTACACAATAAAAGCATTTTTAAAACAAAAAAAATGATGTTTTAGTGTCTCCATATTCTGAGCCATAGTTTTTTTCTTTTTTTGGGCGATTGTCTCAGTTAGGGGCTTATTTTTTGCGTGATGAGGTGACGGTTAGATTGGTACTATTTTTGTGGGCAAACGCCTTTTTGATCGCTTGCTGTTGTACTTTTTGTGATGTAAGGTGACAAAAAAATTGTTTATTTAGCACAGTTTTTATTTTTTATTTTTTACGGTGTTCATTTGAGGAGTTAGGTCATGCGATTTGTTTATAGAGCCGGTCGATACGGACGCGGCGATACCTAATATGTATACTTTTTATTTTCCCCTTATTTTTTACTTTTTTTTTTACTTTATTTGGGGAAAATTATGTTTTTGTTTATTTTTTACTTGAAACTTTTAATTTTTGGGGGGGAAAATTTATTTTTTCAACTTTTTTTTCACTTTATTTTTTGTCCCACTTTGGGACTTGAACTTTTAGAGGTCTAATCATTTACAATGCATTCCAATACTTCTGTATTGAAATGCATTGGCTGTATGAGTAATACTGTGTGTATTACTCATGCAGCTTCCGGCCTGTGAGATCCAGGGGGCTGGATCTCACAGGCTCTCCACCGGAAGGCAGTGCAGATGCCTCAGGAAGGCATTGCGCTGCCTTCGTTGCCATCGGGTCTCCCCCCACAGCCCCATGGGGACCCGATGGCACCGCAGACCACCGTCGCCGCACCAGGTAAAGCCGCAAACCGCAAGTCTGTATTGACCTGCGGTTTGCGGCGATCGCCGACACGGGGGGGGTCATGGGACCCCACCGCACATTTAGCCGAGGTGCCTGCTGAATGATTTGAGCAGGCACCTTGTTCCGATCACCGCCCGCCGGGCAGCGTTGATCGGAACACCACATGACGTACCGGTACAACATGGGTCCTTAAGGACTCGGGAACCATGCCGTACCGATACGTCATGCGTCCCTAACGGGTTAAAGCCAGAATTGTCTAGTGAAGGTGTGATAAATAAAGCACATTAAATACATCAAGAAAATCAGAATATGGAATACATTCTAGTTTTGAACAATTGTTATAAGTATATACATCTTGGCTCAATATATCCCAAGATAAATGGGACAACATGGCCAGTTTTGAAAAAAAATTTAACATTACACACAATACCCGGAGCAAAAGTTTTTTCTTCAAACCTGATCATTGGGATATTTTGAGCATAGAAGAAAGGTAAGGAAGGACACATCTATCAGTAGAAAGTCAGGCTCATGGGATTGATGTGTAAGTTATTTATTCAGACAGAGCAGATGTTTTTGTACATTACTTATATATTTTATATTTGGTATTTACATAATTGTAATTATATTATTGAGGTCCAACACCCAGCACACCCACCAATCAGCTGTCAAGGGAGGCCACAGCACTCCGTATCCTCCTCATAGCTTGCCAAGCACATTTTTGCGTGATATTGCAGTTAAGCCCCATTCACTTGCACCGATAAACATGGCATCACTGGCCTAGGAAGAGGCTCATGGAGTTCAGACAGCTGATTGTCAGTGGTGCAGGGAATTGGACCACCACCGATCTGATATTAATGACCTATCCTGAGGATAGGCCATCAATATGAAAATCCCAGAAAACCCATTTGAATTTGTTACCGTCATCTTTCTATTTATGACTGCTACTACAACAACTCAATCTTACCAATACAATCTTCAGTTATCCACAATCTATATAAAGACATGAAGCTGATGATTCTACCATTAGAACTGAGTATCAGGAAGCTTACATTGCACAATAATTGAAGGAATATGGTCAAATAAAAAAAAAATATATATATACAGTCCTTATCAAAAGTTTAAGACCACTTGAAAAATGGCAAAAAATCATATTTAGCATGGCTGGATCTTAACAAGGTTCCAAGTAGAGCTTCAACATGCAACAAGAAGAAATGGGAGTGAGACAAAACATTTTTTGAGCATTCAATTTAATGAAAACAACGAATAAACTGAAACAGGCTGTTTTTCAGCTTATCAAAAGTTTAGGACCACACGCATACTGTAGCGTTGTCCTGTTGATAAACCCAGTCGTTACCACACAGACGAGGGCCCTCAGTCATGAGGAATGCTCTCTGCAACATCTGTACATAGCCAGCGGCCGTTTGACGCCCCTGCACTTCCTGAAGCTCATGTTGTTCCACTGAAAGAAAAAGCACCCCAGACCATTATGATGCCCCCTCCACTTTGGCGCGTAAAAAACATCTCAGGTGGGATCTGCTTGTCATGCCAGTAACGTTGGAAACCATCAGGACCATCAAGGTTAAATTTTTTCTTATCAGAGAATAAAACTTTCTTCCACCTTTGAATGTCCCATGTTTGGTGCTCTCTTGCAAAGTCCAAACGAGCAGTTCTGTGGCATTTAAGGAGATGAGGTCTTTGAAGACGTTTTTTGTTTTTGAAGCCCTTCAGTCTCAGGTGCCGTCTGATGGTTATGGGGCTGCAGTCAGCACCAGTAAGGGCCTTAATTTGGGTCGAGGATCGTCCAGTGTCTTGACGGACAGCCAATTGGATCATCCGGCTCAGTGCTGATGAAATTTTTTTGGGTCTTCCACTTGACTTTTTGGTTCCATAACCTTCAGGATCATTTAATTCCAAATGACTGTCTTACTGCGTCCCACCTCAGCAGCGATGGCGCGCTGTGAGAGACCCTGCTTATGCAGTTCAACAACCCGACCACGTTCAAAAAGGGAGAGTTTTTTTGCCTTTGCCATCACAACGTGTGACTACCTGACAGAAAATGACAATGAATCCACATCTTTGCACAGATTTGGCCTTTTAAAGGCATGTGGTCCTAAAATTTAGATCAGCTGAAAAACAGCCTGTTTCCGTTTAATCGTTATTTTCAATTAATTGAATGCTCAAAAAATATTTTGTCTCACTCTAATTTCTTCTTGTTGCATGTTGAAGCTCTACTTGGAACCTTGTTAAGATCCAACAATGTAAAATATGATTTTTTGCCATTTTTCAAGTGGTCTTAAACCTTTGATCAGGACTGTAGCGTTTAATTTAGTCAGATGTATTGTAGATTTTACTTACCACATGCAAGCTGATGCATAGTGACTGGATATCCTATACTGGCTAAATATACCACAAGGATCATTCTGAGTAAATTTCTCTGCCACATATAGTATGGGATTAGGGAGTCCTTTTTGCAGACCATCAAAGTAATATTCATTAAAATTTGATCCAAAACTCCACAGAAATTGCTCATTATAGTCAATTGTCTCATTAATTTGATGAATGGGATTGCCTTTTGGAAATAGAACACAATATTTTAGAGTGAATATGGGAGATGTTTTGCATAATTCTGTCTGAGAAATAATAATATAATCTGCATGAAAACAGCAGAATTAATTCAAAGTGGCTTTCAAAGATTCCGATATTAATGACTTATCCTCAAGACAGGTCATTAATTTTAGATCAGCGGGGAATCGACCCCGGGACCCACACCGATCAGCCATTGGAAGAGTCTGTGGCGCTCAGGTTGGCACCACAGCCTCCGAGCAGATTACCAAGCACACTGCTGTCCATTGGATGGCGGCTGTGCTTGGTATTGCAGCTTAGACCTTTGCACCTAGGCCATGTGACCGATGAACGTGATGTCACGGATCTAACTAGAGGCCGGTGGGGGTGCCAGCAGTCAGACCCCTGCCAATCTGATATTGATGATCGATCCTACAAATAGATCATCAATATCAAAATCTTGGAGAACCCCGTTAATATTTGCTCCACTGTTTAAGCTTTGCCCAATACATCCCCTCCCAACATTCATAAACTCATTTAAAAAAATAAAAAAACATGACTCCAAGAAAGTTTCTCTGCTCTGTTACTTAAAATGACCCAGTAGAATTCACATTTTTCCACTACAGAGGGCTAATTGTGGAAATTGTGGAATCACTTTTTTGTACATGAGAACCACTGAATATGTGAATCCAGCAATATTTAAAGGGGTTGATTGGGTTACAGATATTGATGGACTATCTTCAGGAGTGTCTGTTACCCGGCACTCCCACTAAGCAGCTGTTTCGGACTGCCACGGTGCTGGAGACCAGGCTATGTATCAAGCTGGAGGCAGACAAGTCTATATAGAGTATAGTGGTTATACTGGGGTACTGCAGCTCAGAAACTTGACGTAGCATGCATATACAAAAAAACTGTTGCCCTTTAGACAGACCATGCTCCCTATTAAATTTATGTGATTTGATTGCTTGAAGTTTCTTCTATGGTATTTTTTTTTTGTATCATGCAAACCTGAACTTCCTGTAATTAAATATCCACTCAAACAGAATGTTATTATTTTACACTATTGAAATCTGTAAGTAAATGACCAGATGCCACTCTTTAGCATGTCTGGATTGTAGCTCAGTGTTATTGAAATGAATGGGAATGAGTTGCAATACCGTTCACAACTCATAGACAAAATAAGCAGTCCCCTTTTCCTAATGTCAGACTGTTTTTGTTTTATTAAATTTACTTTATTTTGTGTACAAACAAAACATTCATAGTCTTACCTTTTAAGGTTATATTAACTCCATTAAGGCCGACATGTACTCCAATATCTGCATTCACCATGGAATTACTGAATGATTTATATGTAGTTACGGAATTAACTGATCCAACCTCCCAATCAGCAGTAAAATTTACAACTATAGAAAAAATTGAGATATATATTACAGTCCAAAACTGTTTATGTGAAGAATTTAAAACTCTAAAAGAAAAATTCTCACATCTCTTCTCATATGGTTGTAGAATTCCCATAAAGGGGTTGTCCAGGATTAGAAAAACAGGGCTGCTTTCTTCCAAAAAGAGTGCCACACCTGTCCATGAGTTACACCATCTGTTATTGCAGTTCAGCTTCATTAAAGTAATTGGGGAATATCACATTCAACCTGTAGACAGGTGGGGTACTGTTTTTGTAGACATGTTATTCTGATCATGGATGATCCCTTTAAGATAGAATTGAGTTGAATGAGACCCCAAGATCAATGGATCTGCGTACTAATAAGAAATTTGTGGCCATTTGTGTCCTATGTTATTTGTGGATATTTTTCTATGATATTTCGGAGTTAACGGAGTTTCGAAGTTACATGATGATAACACTCCCCTATAATATAGTACATGTGGTTTTATTACTGTTTACCACTAGTGTTGGGCTCGAATATTCGAATAGCGAATATTATTCGCGAATATCGGCACTTCGAGAATTTGCAAATATTTAGAATATAGTGATATATTAGTAATTTCGAATATTCTAGATTTTTTTTTTAACAGTAACCTCCCTTCTTGCTTGTGGGCCAATGAGAAGGCTGAAATATCTTTGCCTGAGCTTAGCAACATCCCTAGCAACCAATAGGAAAGTTGCCTACCCCTTTACTATATAAGAACCTCCCCAGCAGCCCTTGTATGCAGTATTTTGCAGATCTGAGACAGACAGCAGTGTTATTGCTGTGCTCTCTGCTTTCCTGTGTCATTACATTAGATAGTTAGTTAGTTATCTTATATATATATATATATATATAATACAGATAGTTAGTGGGAGATAGTCAGTCATAGGTTAGATAGTAATATAGTGTAGCTTCTGCTGTCCATACATACATGTTACATACATAGTGTTGTATGTATATATGCTACATACATACATACAGTACATACATACATAGTGCTGTGATGTCACAAGTTCACAACAAAACTTAGTGCACCAATCACTAATAAGTAGTCAGACCTGTTAAAATGTGAAGTTGCACGTATTGCACCAAAATATTTGCATCATTAGTGCCGATTTTGCAATCGCGAATATATTGGAGCACTCTATCTGCATATAAAGCTATTGTAATGTTCTGCCATGCCAACCATTTTCTCCAGTCTCAGGAAACTTCTAGCAGCTTGAAAAATGTAGCTATAGTGAGCCATGCCTGTATTTAGCGTGCATTACACGAATAGTACATTGCCGATTTTTCGCGATCAAGAAAATAATCTCGAATTAGCGAATATATGACAAATATTCTACCAAATATTTGCGAAATATTGCAAATTTTAATATTGCCCCTGCTGCTCATCACTATTTACCACAAATAGGATGTCCTAAAACATGAAGTGTTGCAAGTATTTAAAGATCAAATATACATGACAAATTTATGAACCAACAGTAGACTTTTTTGACCATGTGTAATGTCATAAAAATGCCACTGGCTTTCTACCAAGATGGAAATCTTTGTAATTGGTGTAAAATCAGAGCATGCACAGAAAAAGTTAAGGACTTACCGACTGTAACAACTCCAATAAATAGGCTTATTATAACTCTGCATATCCATGATAGTCTCTGTTATGAAAGAAATAAAGAAATCTCATAATCACTTTTTACAGTCTATAAAAAGCGTATTGACGTCTGCGGCCAATATTACAAAGTTGGCCTTTATATTTGATTTCTATACCCTATAATAAGAGATTTCATTCATTGTGTAAACCAAGCTTCTGTGGGTGAGTGTCATGCACAACATCCAGAAAAGACTACAAATATATCTTTATAACTTGTATAACTCACCACCATTTATGACCCAAAAATGGTGTTCACTTTAAACAGCCCCCATTAGGGGTTCCCTCTAGAATAGAGAGCCGCTATAGAGAGCAACTCTTGCCATAAAGGGTGATCAATAGCATTGAGCAATGAGCTCCAAGTTGGGATAAAATGAGGACCTGTCACAAACCCCCTACAGTAATAAAAGCTATTGGTGGGGGATTGTCCTGGGGTTGTTGGAGACTTATTTGGAATAAAACTTTTTTTAAATATCAGAAGATCAGTGGGACAAATATGCAATATCTATACAATAGAAATAAGTATAGAGAGAGATAAGAAGATAGCGATAGATAGATAGATAGATAGATAGATAGATAGATAGATATTGGATGGATGGAACGATGGACAGGCATACAAACAGATCATTGTAAATATGAAAATAACTTACTGCTTTGCCTCTTATTCCTGGGATGATGAGGATAAAAGCTAAAGCAAACACCAAAAACACAATGATGACAATAATAATGTCCACGCCAAAGACCCATTTCCTCCGTTCATGTGGGTAAAAAGGAAATACCCCATTGTAGAAGGTCATGTCTTCCCAACTGGTAAATCTCCACCTAAACAGAAATGGTAATTACAACATATTTTATAGCTGTGATGTAAACTATTCCCATGAATCATGCCCTATGTTGCCATAAACGCAATACCATAAAATCAAGCCTTTTAAATAATAAAAACATCCGGGAAGTGTTCTGTATGAGGTCAGAGATCTAAAGTTGCTATTATCTGGTAAAGAGACTTCTGACCTCTTTACACATAATGCGTTTTTATGACCTGAAACATCTATGACCTCAAAAAATAATACACTGTGCAATATCCTTACCTTACTGCTTCCCTAGACCGATCTTGCTTCTGTTTATCTACTGACTAGTGATGAGAGGCAGGGGTCATATTCGAATTTGTGATATTTCGCTAATATTTTGTAGAATTTTTTGTCATATATTCGCGAATTCGTATATTCGTTATATTTAACTTTTTTTTTTACGCAAAAATCGCCAAGGAAATGACACGTAATATGCGAATATTGCACACTCAATACAGGCATGGGTCAAAAACGAATATATGGCACTATAGAATATAGTGCTATATATTCGTTTTTAGAATATTAATCATTTTTTCCATCTACACATGATTCCTCCCTGCTTCTTGCTTGTGGGCCAATGAGTCATTGGCCCATAAGCAACTTAAGTAGGGAGGAATCATGACTTCAGATGGAAAAAAAATGATGAATATCCTAAAAAACAAATATATAGCACTATATTCTAAATATTCTCAAAGTGGCGATTTTAACGATAAAAATTTGCTTTTCAAATATTCATGCTCAACACTACTACTGACATCATGTCCATGGTGATGACATATGAGGTGACCACTGCAGCCAATCATTAGCAACATCAGTGATGTGACTTTGAACAAAATGTCACAGCTGCAGCCAGTAGCTGGCCATACGATTCCCCTTTTTATATCTTCACTTAAGATGCCATGCCAGAATATCGACAGAAGCGGGAGGAGGCACAAGGTCAGTAGTTTTTAGATTGTGTTGCAATCTGTAGATTTGGAAGTGGGGAATGACTCAATATAAGGAAATTTTGACAAAAAAAAACATGGCTAAACATGTTACAGTCAATATTTGTCCTCTGTATGAAATAACAATGATGGATCGCCTTTTCTTTGAACTCTGCATTGTGACATTTTCTTCTGTTATTCTTCCTGGAGATGCATGAATCCATTATCATTCTCGGCAATCTGACACTCCCAGCATTGAGTGGACTGTGTCAAATTGTGTAGAGAAATGGCCTGGCTGAATGGGGTATTCTCATAACAGACCTTTATCACATATTGACAAGATAAGTCATGAAAATCGAATGGGTTTTCCACTTCTTGGACCCACGTTTATCTCATCTATGCGTTGGCAAGGGGTGGTTGTAGCAGTAATGGAAATAGCTGAGCAAACTATGCTATGCTATTTCTATAGATCCCACACATGTCAATCGGTGTTTCAGAAATTGAGCAGAACCGCAAATCATGCTGTTTCCGCATTTCACAAGTTAGCACCCTATATTCACTTCTATGGGACCAACAGAACCAGAGTACCACAGCTTGCTTAACTGGTGGTCCCAACCACCTCTGGCTGCCATATACAGCACAATGAGGTCAAGGGAACTGTTTTAGGATGGGGAGACCTTTTTAAGAGAGAAATAGCACAATACAAATGTCGTGAGAAGATTCTCCAGAATTGTTATTTTCTAGGGAATGCAAGTACAGTATTTACTGAATCATAAATACAATGAGGGCCGACCAGTCTTAAATGGCATTGTTTTCTGACATTTGTGTTGTGCTAGGCAGGACCAGGCAGTAAAAGGTACAAATCTGCTGACAATGTCCTTTAAACCTCTTTGGCACTGATTGTGTCTTTTTCTTACTGACACTAGTGTACAAACCTTTTGATCTGGAAATAAATGAGTATTTGATGATTTTCTCATATTTATCTACATTAACCTCTTCACGACATCCACCTTACATGTACGGCATATGTCGGATCTTTAAAGATGGCGAGCGGGTGCCTGCTGTTTCACACAACAGATACCCGCGTCTAATGTCCGATCGCGGACATTTAACATCACATTTAACCACAGCATCTGAGAAGCTGGAAACTGGGAAAGCCGTGCTTCATGGGCTGGAACTCTTCACCCCCTCAGAGATCAAGAAAGGTGTTGTTGCACTGCAGTTATGCAATATTAAATAGTGGCATTAGAAAGAACAACTTGTCCTGCAAGAAAACAAACCCTCATATGGCTATGTGAACAGAACAATAAAAAAGCTATGGCTTCGGGAAGGCAGGGAACAAAAAACGAAAACGCAAAAATGGAAAATTGCTGTTTCAGGAAGGGGTTGACCGTAAATTTAAAATTTTCCTATATATTCTAATCTTATGACAAATACACAATATTTCCAGATTTCTTTCATTTTTAGTTGCCATTTATCAAGGTCAAGAGCCTAGGGTTCAAGGGTTTTATTAAGCTTGTATTATGCTTAGGTTGTATCAGTATTCCTGCTGAGCCCCAATCACTTGAAAAGTGGTACTGTTTCTGGAAGTAATAAGTCAATTTTTAGTTTCAGACACACCGACTGACTCAATATAGTTAATGTCATCAGGTTCTGCACTGGGCTTAATTTAGGCCTAGATTTACAAATATGTCTTAAAATCTGTCTTAAAAGTGAAGCAACTTAGCCTCTGTGTGACCCGGGTGGGTGGGGGGGGGGTTGCACCATGGCATAGGGACAAGACCTGAGATGTGCAGTTTGGGGCCAAAATAGCACCACAATTCTTGCATAAAAATCTGTCTCAAAGTAAGCCAACCAACAGTTGGAATAGAGTCGGAGAAACACGTCTATCCCTGCACCACATGTATCATCCAGCCTGAGCCCCTGTGATAAATTGCTGAAAATTTGGACAGTCTGTGTAAAGTTTATGCCATATTTAGCATGAGTAAATCTGGGCCACAGTGTATCTTTTTTACCATCAGTGATTTCGGTTTTACTGGCTGTATTGCCATAAACGATGTATAAAATTATTGAGGCTATGATAAAAGTGGACAATACATCAGAAAAAGAAAACATCTATCCATGAGCGGTTATCTTTCCCTTTATTTGCTGCTGCAAATAGACTAAGGCCTCCTGCTCACGACCGTTTTTTCCCCCCCGCTTACTGGCCGTTTTTTGCGTTCCGTATACGGTCCGTATACGGAACCATTCATTTCAATGGTTCCGCAAAAAAAAATGAATGTACTCCGTATGCATTCCGTTTCCGTATTTCCATTTTTCCGTTCCGTTTAAAGATAGAACATTTCCTATTATTGCCCGCAAATCACGTTCCGTGGCTCCATTCAAGTCAATGGGTCCGCAAAAAAATGAAACACATACGGAAAGGCATCCGTATGTCTTCCGTTTCCGTTCCGTTTTTTGCGGAACCATCTATTGAAAATGTTATGCCCAGCCCAATTTTATCTATGTAATTACTGTATACTGTATAGGCCATACAGAAAAACGGAACGGAAAAACGGAACCGAAACGGAAACACAACAGAAAAAAACGGAACAACAGATCCGTGAAAAACGGACCGCAAAACACTGAAAAAGCCATACGGTGGTGTGCAGGAGGCCTAACTCCCAACATGATTGCCTTCCAGTGTTATAGTGCCACAACCACTGAAGAGCAAGTATGCAGGCCACCATCTTTAAAGAGTGAGTTGACAATTTTCTTTGGCTTATCTAAAATCTGGATTCAGCAGCTCAAAAATTCTGATTTTCAAGCCTGCATAGGGTTGTGTTCACATCTGCAATAGAAGGCAGCCTAAATAGTGCAGCATGACAGAAACCGAGTAGACTCCGTTATCACTTGTTGTGGTCCATTACTTCCATCAATAGCAGAAAAGAGTCAGGTTTTTTTTTAGCACCGTTTTGACCACTAGATCCTATCTTTTCTATATTAGATGTCCTCAGTAGTATTATTTATTAGCGTTAATATTTTTGCAGAAGGACATATATAAGTAAATCAATCATAAAAAAAAATGGCATCACACTTTATGCTCCAATGGGTGTAAGAAAGCATTATTTAACTTACTGTAATAAAGGGTGACTAATTACTTCCCAGGAAAACATACTTTGATTTTATGCACTAAATGAATATAGCCTTTTGCACACAGTAAAACAATAAACTTCTTGGTGTTTGAATATTACATCGATGAATGACTCATACTGGTGTACATGCCAGCAAAATGAGAACGTAATATCCTATTATCAAATATTTATAACACCATTAGGAAGATTCACCAAGAGACATCAGCACAACTCTTCATCTGATGTATGGATGCACACCCTTATAAATCTCTCACCCTCAACCAGGTTACAATTTATAATCAAATTAATAAACAGCCCTCCAGTGAAATATGTTCATATTTGACTTGACATTATATAAAAGGGGTAAATGTGAGATTTCAGTCATGCAACTGGTATCCTGGATAATAAATGTAGAATAGATCTGGTCAAAATATCTATTAATAAATTATAAAATTATAAACTATTTACTTAAAAATGAAATTAAAAGTAAAACCTCACTGTAACACAATACAAGAAATTAGATGGCTGCAATAATATTGGGTGACAGCATGCTGATAGGTTAATTCATTTTGAGTGAATATGAGATATTGCTATTAGATGGTGAGCCCCCAGGAACAAAGGCTGCGTGATGACAATATGTGCGCAGTGTAGTGGAATATGCTGACAATACATAAGCCACAGGAAATCAATGTCAATATACTGTCAGTGGAGAAAATTATAACATAATGCATTATTATTGTTGTTGTTTTCAATATTATCCTCATTTATTACTATTATTATTATTTGACTTTTTTATATTACTATTATTTTATTATTCCTTTTATCATTATTTTCAATATTATTATCATTTATTATTAGCATAAAGTGGATCATGTGGTGCGTTTTGGTATTTTGCACTGAAGTTAAAAAATTTAATATCTTCACCTGAAAATAAGCCAAATAACACATAAAAACACCATAAAAACCATCCAATCGCAATATTATCAAAGTATAAAAATGGAATAAAATAAAAATGCCACCTAAAGAAATGAACATACTGACCTTAATTGTACGGATCTTGGAAGCTTTGTAAGAGTGTCAGGTCAGTAGGTTTAGAAGAGCTGAAATGGAATTTTAAGAGGCTAGCACAACCCTTTTATACTTTCTCGCAATAGAAAAAAAAATGGAGGAAAGAACCTTGACACAAAGTTTACTAAGCATCATATAATGTCCATGTATATCTCCTATTCTTGCAACAATAGAGAACATTATTCAAATCAGGCAGATGCCCAACCCTAGTGCTACTGAACTGTACTCACTTCCTTCACAATGTCACATACACAATTATTCCTGTGACACTGACTGCACACTACTGGAAAGCTGTGCTGAGATTTACAGAGGTAAGTTTTATATCTGCTATCAATCTTCATTATAATTATATATTAAGTGATATTACTGATAGAATTTCTATGTGGAATTACTTTATACACTATTATGTGCATTGGATGGTGAAAAATAATACGTTGATCCATTATATTAATTCTGAGGACATGAGGGAAACCTAACACAGCATTAAAACATTGTTTTATTAAGATTACAAGTGAATTTACTTTTAGTTTGGCTGATTACCTTTATTCCACATAAATTAAAAAATATATATTTATTTTATTTGTAATGCATTGATATATAACATAGTAATGCTCATTTGATACAGGGGTAATAAAGGACAGAATCCAAAGGTTTGCCCAAAGTCAACTAAATTGTGAGGCAGGAATAAGAACAGAACCATTTACTGTTATAAAGATGATGATGATGATGATGATGATGATGATGATGACATTATTAGGAATACTACTAGACTAGTAATAATAATAATTATGGTTATTATCACCTGTATTAGTATAGCATTAACATATTATGCAGCGCAAGGTCATAAAGAAGTCAGGAAAGTGAACAAGAAAAGACATCACAATGTTTTGATTATTTGGGTCTTTTATCAAACTGGTGTAAAGTAGAACTGGCTTAATTGCCCATAGCAACCAATCAGATTCCACCTTTCATTTTCCAAAGGAACTGTCAAAAATGAAAAGTGGGACTTGATTGGTTGCTATGGGCAACTAAGCCATTTCTATTTTACACCAGTTTAATACTGTAAATGACCATATATGGTTTAGGTTCTTTTCAGACATAAATGAGGAAACTGAATAAGCAAATTAGATATTTGAGGTAAAAACAAATTTGGGCATGGTATGGAGCTATGCATACTAAATCATTGCGCATAGGAGAGAATAATGGGCCTTTGAAGGAAGCTTTGAAGGATTATTCTTAGTGGTGGGACTGGGAAAGGGGGATTGTTCTTTGAAAACTTTACTCTGTATGGGTGAGGGATCAAGAACCCTGAAACAGCTGTCTACAGATGGATCACTCTTCCTATGGAGAAGAGTCCTTGATTTGGCTTCAACATTAGTGATTTCTTTGTAAGGAAAATGAAGAACAGACTTAAGGGAGTTGAGGGTTGGATGGATACATGGTGCATAGGAGAAGACAAAAAAGGTACTGCGGATAGAGAGTATAGAGGGCTTCTTCAGTATAAGAAGAATGATAGCAAGTTTTAAGGCTGAAGAATAGATACCTCTGTAGATAAGTTCAGGAATGGGTTTAGATGGAATGGAGACAATGACATGAAAAACACAGTCGGTAAATATACAGTAAAGTAAATATACATTAAGTAAAACAACCTGATATTTAATAAGAGGACTAAGAACAGAGATAGTAATCTCTGGAGAATATTTGGAAACTTCGTTGGCAGTGGATCAAAGTTTTTATCTCTGCTGATTATGAAGAGCAATATAAGTAAAACTACGGCATTCATTCCCTCATAAAAGTTGGAAATTAAATAATTGTGTAATAAAGGTTTAAAACAATATGAAAAAAGTGCAACATAGAAAAGTGTAATGCTCTGCTTACACTGAAATCATAGTTATGCTTTGTCACAGTCTGACTGATACTCTTCTGTAATCCAGCAAAGAAGCAGAAACCAAATCTATTGTTTAAAAATTGGATCCACTATGCCTTCAAAAGGTACTCCACAGAAAAAATGCATCGAACATTAGTACTGACTGATGGACTCATAGGCAACACATGTCATTACACTTATGCATTTAATGATCATCTCTCTAAACCATGAATTAATTTTTTTTTATCTGCCCAGCTCTCATCTGTAATTACACCTAAGTAATTCTGTTCACAGGAGCGTACCCATGTGCAAAAGGAGACATGTCTAAAACAAGCACCTTTGCTCTAGTAAATTATGTCTTAATCATATGTTAAAGTGGTTGCCCGATATTTTTTTTATTTCATATTCCTCCCCACCCCTTCCTTTATTACAGGAACCTTTTTTAATTTGTACTTCCAGGATCACATGCTGTATGTTGTATATGTGATCTTAGCCTGGTTACAACCTACAGAACATGATAACGAATCTCTCACCACAGCACTAGCGAGAGATTACTTCTCATACATGTGCCGTGAGTTGTAACCAGGCTAGGATCACATGCACAATATATGTCACGTGTATAATTGGACTGGGACGCAGTGCAGGCCAAGATAAATATGGATTGAAAAAACTGTTACTGTAATAAGATGGGTGAGGATATGAAATAAAAAAAATATTAGATAACCCTTTTAAACTAAAAAAAAATTCTGACAAAACCAGCCAAAAAGACTAGTAACAAAATAATCACAATGAAACAACTATATACAAACATATAAACTATATCCAACGTATATATTTTCATAATTAGTCTTTACGTCTTGGTCTTGAATATAAGAACTTTTGTCTGACAAGACTTAGTAGGACAAGCAAAAAATGACACACTTGGCATTAGTCTGTGTTTCAAAGCCTGTGGTAAGGGTAAGAACCCTTCCCATTAAAAAAGTAGACAATAAAAAAAAGTGTTACTTTAAGCAATAATAGTTGGAAAAAACTAAGCTAAGCTAAGCTTATCACTCCACAGATGAGGAAGAGAAATATAAAAAAGCCTTCGGTACCATTATGCCTCGGTGAGAGAACGCTCACCTTCATCATCTCTATTTACCTACAGTATATGACTTTCTGTTCATATAGACTTACCATTTAAGTGTGGTTTACGCTTGGTGAACCTTCACTCCTACTAAGGCTCTTTACTTTACATTCTTATATTATGCAATAATAACCTTAAAGAGCTACTGTTTCAGGAATTCCTTTTCCCCATTATGACTTTACAAATCCATCAAAGAAACTGTTAGCCATTCTTGATTATAAAGGAAATAAGTATTAGGTAATTCCTAATTTCCTTCTATGCAAATGTGTAATATGTCAGTGACAAATACTAGTGGAATACAGGAATAGCAGGAAACAGATCATAATCTGTTCATGGGCATCTCACAAAAGAAAATGCAGTTTTATACCCAACTATAATTTTTTTTTATATCTGTGTAACCCATCTCCTGGTTATTTTATATAGTGTTATTTTTACGCTTTATTGCATATTTATTTCCAAGGCACCTTCAACAATCATGACTGAAAAACAATTCTGGCTTTTCTTTATTCATTCATGGATGTGCTTCGGTAAGTACATTTATCGCCAAAAAATAAATTTTTATAACTATGCTTCAAATGTTCACAGTCCTTATGATCTATTTTAATGATTATTAGAATTATATAACTTCTAAATTGTCTTAAAGTTAAGTAAGTTTTTTTATAGTTTTGTTTTATAACCAAAATGTTGTGCTGTTTAGTTTCTTAATGTTTTTTAAAGGCCTTAGAGCTATGTTTTTCTAATTCAGACTTCCAAATTCCCTACAAAGAGAGTAGGGCATATAATTTATTATTTTTGTACCTGAATTTTTCTCCTTATTTTATGCATTTTTCTTATTCTTCTTCTGCTTTAAATAACAATGCATTGCAACATCCTCAGCGCGTTCGGCTGCTAACTTCAAATATGAGCTTGATAGCAAGTCTAATAAACCAAATAAGCTTAAAGCATCCGGAGCTAAAATTTGTCACAATTTGTACCAGCACCTACTTGATCTAATACTATATTCTGGCTCGATGTGAAGCAAATGCCAATGTGCCGACCGCTGCCAATAATAATAAATCATACATAAATACAATTATCCTGACATAGATCACAAGCAGAAATTAAGGCAGAAATATTAAGTCTGTCCCATAGATATAAAAATTTTCTCCTAAGCACCCTGCACTAGCAGACATTTAGGAGTGCTTACTGTATATTATGGATACGTACATGGATCAGACATAATCTGCGCTCAATGTGTACAGTCCTTGAGATTAATTTCTTTATTGAACAATTGACTACTGTATACGCAGCAATCTAAAATACATAAGTCACACATAAGACTAACTTTATATAGACCCATTGAGATGCATTTTGTTGCATTCTTGAGCAACAAAACCCCATCTGGAAAACAAAAAATGCATGCAACTTAAAAAAAATGATCAGTGTATGAATATAGTCTTTCATACACATAAATAGGCTAAATATTAAGTTTATTATGATCACTATTTTATGGGGAATCAGCTAAGTATACACATAATGTATGATTGTCATACTTTACCTTGCATCCAAGCTAATAGTTATTGGGTAATGTCATTGTTTTCTAGACAAATATGAAGTTCATACAGTACATCCTTAGTGGGATGATACATCAAACAATATTACGCTGAGTCTCATGGAACATTTAGCTTGTTTCCTGGTCTTAAACATAATTAGTCATTCAGAAGATGTCAGATTGCTTCATATATAATAAATAATAAATAAAAAAAATTGAAACTGCATTAATTAGTTACTGTACTGTATATTAAAATTATGTGTTTTTTCTGATACCTACATTTATAATTTGACTACTTTTTTTTAACAGATGTAGCACAGATGACAGTGAACTGGGAAATTCAACGTTATGATGGGTGGTATAATAACCTAGCCTATCATAGCATGGGTTCCAAAGGTAAGAAACAAGTCAATTATAATGGTTTAGCAAACTATATGGTACGGTATGTATGCTGTACCCAGATATCCCTACCAGATCCATAACAGATATGATAGATTCATTATGAATAACTCTATTATAAAAAGGTTTCTCTCTATTTACTTATAATGGGTCTATAAAGTTTAAGATTTATTTCTAGATAAAATACAAAAGCAGAGTAAGCAATACTAATATCTAAAAGCCATAGCAGCATGATGGAAATGCTAACACAGGAGGTTTCCAGGATTTTGGCCATTCCTTACATCAGATTAGAGAGGATCTGACACCTCTGCACCCCCACAATCAATTTTTACCTTATAGCTGCTGTTCACTTAAATGGAGCTACCAGCTTCTTCCAATATACAATGAATGGACGTTTGGTGGTGACTTACAACTACAACTAAACAGCTCATTTGGAGTGTAGGGTGTGGGGCCTGAGGATAGGCCATCAGTATCAAAATCTTGAATAACTTCTTTAAGGTGGCCATACACATTAGACAGAAGTAGGTTCCACAGATGTAGCCGTACACAATTTAGTTAATATCAATGATGGACAAACATCAGCCGGGACGATTCGCGAACGCGATCAAATGTTCGCAAACCGCAGGTTCGCGGCGGGCCCTATTAACTTTAATGGCAGGCGAACCTGAAAAACCTTCAGGTCATATTTGCAGCCACCAGATACTTACAAGAAGTGCACAAATGGTCCCACAACATGGACAGTGACATACCAGAGGGGGATCAATGACAAAAATTCCCCCCAAACATATGTATTTTAATCAGGGTCCATTTTTATGCGTCTTAAAGGGAAATTCTCAGAAATGTGCCCTGCTGGAGCCTAGAAAGTTTTTATTTTAGGCCACGAGAGTACAGTCCTTAAAAATAAAGCATTCACCTGACATTAAAGAAATTGTAATTATGTGGCTTGAGGTACATTATGCGGTCAGTGGATAACATTTTTATTGTAGGCCACTGGAGTACAGGCCCCAAACATTAGGCATTCACCGGACAGAAAAGAATAAGTAATTATGTGGCTGGAGGTATATTAGACGGTCAATGGATATCAATTTTACTGCAGGCCAGTGGACTACAGACCCCAAACATTAGGCATTTACCAGACAGAAAAGAACAAGTAATTATGTTGTGGCTGGAGGTATATTAGACGGTCATTGAATATCAATTTTACTGCAGGCCAGTGGACTACAGGCCCTAAAAATTATTCATTCACCGTACGGAAAAGAACAATTGATAATGTGGCTGGAGGTACATTAGGCGGTCACCGTATAACAATTTTACTGTTGGCCAGTTAGATTACAGACCCCAAAAATTATGAATTCACATAAATAATGATCAAGTGATTATGTGGCTGGAGGTATATTAGACGGTCAATGGATATAAATTTTTCTGCAGGCCAGTGGAGTACAGGCCCAAAACATTAGGCATTCACCGGACAGAAAAGAACAATTGATAATGTGGATGGAGGTACCGTTTTTTAGGCGGTCATTGTATAACAATTTTACTGTTGGCCAGTTAGATTACAGGCCCCAAAAATTATGCAGTCAACATACATAAATGATCAAGTGATTATGTGGCCGGAGGAATATTAGACGGTCAATGGATATCAATTTTACTGCAGGCCAATGGACTATAGGCCCCACAAATTATTCATTCACTGTACAGAAAAGAACAAATGATAATGTGGATGGAAGTACATTATGCGGTCACCGTATAACAATTTTGCTGTTGACCACTTAGATTACAAGCCCTTAAATTATGCATTCAACGTACATAAATGATCAAGTGATTATGGGGCTGGAGGTATATTAGACGGCCATTCAATATCAATTTTCCTGCAGGTCAGTTTAGTATAGGCCCCAAACATTAGTAATTCACCGGACAGAAAAGAACAAGTATTTATGTGCCTGGAGGTATATTAGACGGTCATTGGATATCAATTTAACTGCACGCCAGTACAAATAGATGTCAAATACATATGTTTAAAAGAACAAAAAATATAAAATTGGATTAAAAACATGGCTAATGAATTCCCCCCTCTTGAAAAACCCCCAAATGACAATAGTTGAAATTCGATAACATGTGGTCATCACAGGTGTTGAATTCCTCCGAGGTCCCAAACATTAGGCATTCACCGGACAGAAAAGGCCTTTTATGCCACTGTATTTACCTAAGACAGGGACGATTATTTGTTCTGGGTGGTGGCGGATATTTTTGGCCTGTCATGAGGAAATTCAATTAAACGGGGTCTTCACGGGTGTTGAATTACCCCGAGATCCATGCCTTTTACAAATGTGAGGTAGTCCACACTGTCGTGAGCTAGGCGAGTGCGCTTTTCGGTCACGATCCCCCCTGCTGCGCTGAATGTCCTTTCAGACAGGACACTCGACGAGGGGCAAGTCAAGATTTCCATGGCAAATTGTGCCAGCTCTGGCCACAAGTCAAGCCTGCACACCAAGTAATTCAGGGGTTCCTCGCTTCTCAGAGCGTCCACATCAGCCGTTAACCCGATTTAGTCGGACACCTGTCAGTCTAGGCGTTCCCTGAGCCAGACCCGGAGGGCGGCTGTCGATGGGTTGGCTGCAAGAATGATCTCATCTCTGAAGTGTCCAACACATCTTCAAATTGCCCTCTTCTTGCATGTGCTGTAGGATTGGTACTCGCAACTGTTTCTCTGTGGGTGGAAATTCCTCTGCCAGCGTCCGCAACAGCAAAATGCAGCATCTCTCGCAGCAAGGCCTGGAAATGCTGCATTCTGACAGCCCTCTGTGATGCTGGTAACATGTCTGCGATTTTGTGTTTGTACCGGGTGTCTAAGTACGTTGCCACCCAGTACTGGTCCTTGCCCTTTATGCTTTTATACGGGGGTCCCTCTTCAAACACTGGAGCAGGAAGGCCCCCATTTGCACTAAATTGGAAGCGGTGGAGCGGCCTTGCTCCTGCTCATCGCCCAGGAGAATGTCATTCTTGTTCTCCTCTACCCATCCACGGAAAACACCAGGGATCCCAGAAAAGTTAAAAGCCTGCTATTCTTGCTCCCCCTCCTCCTCCTTCTTCCCCAAGGCACCATCCTCCTCTGAATCCTCTTCAGACTCCTGCTGACTTGTCTCCGATTGAGTAGCCCCCCTAGGAATTCATCCAGCATTGCGACTTCCTCATCTTCCAGCTCCTGCTCCTCGATGGCTTGATCAATAACACGACGCAATGCATGCTCCAGAAAGAAGGCGTAAGGTACGATGTCACTGATGGCGCCCTGGCTGCGACTGACCAGTTTGGTGATCTCATCAGAAGTCTGCATGCATCGCGCATGAGCAGCCACTAGCGCAGTGGAAAAAAAACAAGCTCCCAAGAACCTGTCCTGCTGCAGAGTTCGTACAGGTAGTCATTAACGACGGGTTTCTCCAGCAGAAACGTATCAAGCATATACAAGGTGGAGTTCCAGCGCATCGGGCAGTCACAAATCAGACATCTGACGGGCAAGTGGTGTCGCCGCTGAACGTCAGCAAGGCGAGCCATGGCCATGTAAGAACTTCTAAAATGGCCAGAGAATTTCCTGGCCTGCCACAAGGCGTCCTGGACCCCGGGATATTTGGCAACAAATTGCTGCACGACTATGTTCAGGACGTGTGCTATGCACGGTACGTGTATCATTTTGCCCTGTTTCAGCACGCTCAGCAGATTGGCACCGTTGTCACACACCACTTTACCAGCTGTCAAATTGACCGGGGTTAGCCACTGATCGGCCTGTGACCGCAGAGCTGAAAGGAGTGCGGAACCTGTGTGGCTCTTGGCTTCCAGGCATAACAGCCGCAGAACAGCATGGCAATGTCTCATCTGGCACTCCGCATAGGATCTGGGGAGCTTAGGGGGGTGCAGCGGAAGAGGTGGTAGCAGTGGAAAAGGAGGAGTCAGCCGAGGAGGAGATGAAGGATGGAGTAGGAGAAGGAGAAGCAGAGGCAGGCCTGCAAGCAATCCGTGGCGGTAACACCAAATCCACATTGGTGCCACGGGTTACATGCTTGACGGCCGTCAGAAGGCTCACCCAGTGGGCAGTAAAAGTTATGTACCTTCCCTGCCCGTGTTTGCTAACCACGTGTCTGTGGTCAGATGTATCTTGGCACCGACACTGTGTGCCAGAGATATATCAACTTACCGCTGAACGTGGCCATATAGTTCAGGGATGCCCTTCTGGGAGAAATATTTCCTTCCAGGGACCTTCCATTGAAGTGTGCCAATGGCCACAAATTTTCTAAAGGCCTCTGAGTCCACCAATTTATATGGCAGTAGTTAGCGGGCTAGCACTTCCGACAAGCCAGCGGTCAGCCGTTGGGCAAGAGGATTATCCGTAGTCATCAACTTTTTACTCTCGAACATTTGGGCCACAGAAGCCTGCCTTGTGCCAGATGAACATGACGATGGCACAGTGCAAGGTGGAGTGGAGGACAAATGGGAGGAGAGAGGAGAAGGAGAAGAGGCAGGACATGTAGTGGCAGGAGTGTGGCTTTGTGGGTTCTAACGGCGTTGCTCCCACTGGGCTCGGTGATGGGAGGCTAGGTGCCTTCTTAAGGCGGTCATCCCTAGGTGAATGTTGGGCTTACCGTGACTTAAGTGTTGACAGCACAGACTGCAGATGGCAACACTATTATCAGCATCTGACACGTTCAAAAAAGCCCGCAAGATGTGACAATGCATGGTGGATGGCTTGCTCCAGATACATTTGCAGTCTCCTTTTTGCCTCCTGTGCACTGCGAATTCTGCCTGCTTCTCCTCCTACTCCTCCCTATCTGCTGCTCCGTCTCTCCCTCTGAACTCTTCTCCTCTTCCTCTCTTGTGGGCACCCACATGACGTCCATCAACACGTCATCATCGTCACCTTCACCAACACTGACACTAGAGATGTCAGAGTAGGCAGCAACAGCGGGGACCACCCTCCTTGGCCTGATCTGGGTACTATCAGACCGCTGGATGGCAGCCGTTGCTACCTCCTTTTCCTCATCCGATGCCAAAAATGGCTGCGCATTGATAGGGGCTGGAAATTGATGGGAAAATAATTCCTCTGACTCAAGTTGAGGGGCTATGGTGGTGGTAGTGTCTTTTGGGGTGCACACAGCAGAGAGTGAGGAGGGTGCAGAATCGAAAGGCTGAGTGAACCACTTAACCAACTGTAGTGCGTCCTTTGAGGTAATCGCACGCACCTTATCCAACTTCTGACTTAGGCTCCAGCCTAGTGCATCTGCCCGACCCCTACCACCCTTGCGGAACGGCCTTCCTTTTCCTCTGCCTGTCATTTTCAAAATGACCCTGTGCCAAGGTCCCTAGAGAAGAGCAGAATTTGTGGAAGCAGGTATATAGAACCCCTTAATCATTTTTTTGGGGGGCAACTGTTATATCACACCAGTTGCAATTAATTGTTCCAATGGCGTTTGTCCCTCTGTATAGCTGCGGTATCTCAGCAGAACCGCACACAAATGCTGCACTATACAAATGCACTATATAGAAATTATCTTATCACACCCCTGCCTCATTCGGCGAACAGCGAACTAGCAAAGTTCGCCACAAAACGCCTGCCGGGCGAACTGCAAGGCCATCTCTAGTTTATATTGGCCATTACAGTTGTTCCACCTGCCCATTCAAGACCAGTGGCACCAGGTTAAGAACTTTCTGGGAACATTCTTGTAACGTAAGATCTTTCATCCACAAGCAATCTTTCTTTAAATAAAATATCTTTTGTCTGACATACTGTACAGGCAAAAATTTGAAACACGGATGACTTTTTCAGTTGACTGCAATCTGTCATTGGTCAGCTAAAATTAAAGTTTCCCCTGATTAACAATTATTTTGGTTGAAATCATCCACTTTTATTAACTTTAGACTAATGTGTATGGTTACCTGATTATGCATTAATTCAATTTTTTTTTAAAGAGCCACACTGACACTTATCACCTATGTACTAACTACTGTAGTTGACTAAATCAGGCTTGACTGAAACCAGACCTGATTAATAACTATATGTTGACTCTTATCATAAGGGCATAAAAAAGGATGCTATAACCCAAAGGAAATCCCAGAATTGTGAAAATATATTAGTCTACAAGAGGGTTACAAAGCCAATACTAAGAGTATAGGACTCCATCATATCCCAAGGTGATAAATATTGCTATTATATTCTAGGGAACATTGCAGATCTTATATGTGTAAAAACACCTGCATAATCCTTCAGCCATTGTGAATAACTACTGTATATGTACAGATTATCTTAAAGGAAGTTTTCTGGAAATGCTTCACTATTTACTTATGGTCCCTAGCATGTATGACTTAATGAAAGACTAATACTGATCTGACCTTGGCTCCCATTCCAGAATCTTCTGTTTCCCAGATTGTTTAAATCTGGCCAAGGTATGGACAAGATCACTTGCAACGCTGCAGTCAATGTCTGACTTCAGCAGTGGCATGTCCCACAGTGATACAGCACTGTTGGATCATTTGCCACTTGGGGACATGTCCCCACTGAGGCCAGTCATTGGCTGCAGCAGCGCAGATGACCATTTACCTAAAAGCTTTAACCTACAATCCTGATCTGCAGGCCTTATTATTATAATTTAGCATAATTGCACATTTTATACTTTTTTGGATACCAATAAACTGCCACTATGTCCAATATGTTAATGACCTGTTTTTTATTCTAATGCAAGAACTGGAATACCAAGAATATTAAAGCAGCCATTTATGCCCAATTTTTACAATTGCAATTTACGTTGTTCTTCACTAGGCTCTAAACTGATGCGTCTCATCCCAGCAAGTTACTCTGATGGAGTTTATCAAGTAGCAAAAGAACCAGAGCTGCCAAACCCACGGGAAATCAGTAATACAGTCATGAAAGGAGAGTCAGGTCGTCCATCCTCTAGAAATTTGACAGTGATGGCAGTATTCTTTGGTGAGACAGCATTCACTATATACTTTGTCACTTTGTTACAAAATTGTCTCTTGGGCTAGACCTATATGTATCTTGATATAATGACAGACAGTTAGATAGTTAGTCATGGCATTGGCTTTAACTAAAGGAGTTAGAAATTGGTATATGGGTAGGCTCTCATAATCTAATCATTATGTTTTTAAGGCCATTTTTAAACCATCAGAGTGGGTGAAAAGAACTATCAGACATTATAAAACATGTTGAAATATTTATAGATATTCATAGGAATTCCCTTTTCCCTTTCAGGCTATCATGTCCTTTCAGAAATAGTGTCTACAGAAATGCCAGCATGTCCAGCTGAATTTCTAAATATTCATATACCTGTTGGAGATCCAGTGTTTGACCCTGAGAAGAGAGGCAATGTGGTTTTGCCATTCCAAAGAATTCAATGGTCTAAAGATAGCGGGAAAAGTCCCAACAACCCAAGAAATCAGGTAATGCAGGTTAAACCAAATTAAATGGGTTTTCTGTGATTCTGATATTGATGAACTACCCTCAGTTGTTTAAGGAGGCTCTGGCACTTTGATGAGTGCTGCCGCCTCCTCCTAGCTTACCAAGCACAGTGCTGTCCATTGTATGGTGGCTGTGCTTGGTACTGCAGCTCAGTCCTTTTCACTTGAATGGGACTGACTGTGCCTAGGCCACGTGACTGATGAATGTGATGTTATATAGCCTAGGAAGAGGCTATTGACTTCACCAGAGTGCCAAATCCTCCTCAAACAGCTGATTGGAGATGCTGGGTGTCGGAGCCCTGTCGATCTGATATCGTTGGCCTATCATGAGGATAGGCCACCATCAAAATATCTGACAACCCCTTTAAAGTGTAACTGTCATATATTTTATTTTTATTTTGCTAAGGTGTAGGGACAGGGATCGTGTAAATAGTATAGTTATATACAATAACTGTCCCTATATACTGTATAATAGCTTCCCCCTGCCTCGCTGCATTGCCTGTAGTGAGTGCTTACCGCTCAGACAGGCATCGCTCCCGGCAATAGAGAAGAAGAGCTTACTGACAGCACTGGCCTGATGAGGGAGGAAGAACGAAGTATAGATACTGTATTTATTTATATATTAATGCATATTTAGCCTGGTTATGACTGTATCGTCAGCACTATATGAGGGAGCAGTGAGGGCAGACGCCCACCAGCTCCCAGCCCATCTCTCTATCTTCCTATTCAGCACTGCGCTGTTAGGAAGATGAATGCGCCTTAGCTACAGCTCTGAAAAAGATCACTGCTAAGGGATATTTCGGAACCAAGTTTTCTACTATAAAAAAAAAAGTTGTACCCTAAAAAAAAGTATTTTTAGAAAAAAGGTCCCTATCCCAGTCTCTACACATTAGAGAAAATATGACAGTTACACTTTAAGAATGTGATGAATAATGCAATAGATGCACCAATAAAGTTCTATCTTTTATAGCAACTGTGGGATGATTGTTTTCCCTCTACTGGTATAGTCACACAAGGCGGGATTTCCACAGTAGAATTTCTACTACAGTTTTCAAAAACTACACAACACATCCGAGGATGTTGTTGAGGATTTGTCATGGATTTCAAACTATACACCTCAAATATGCGCCACAGAAGATTTCGACTGCAGATTATTTTTTTATAGCATGTGGATGAGATTTGCTATTTTGCTGGTACCTAAACATGCTGTAAAAAAAAATCTGTGAACACACCCTCACATACATATTTCTTCGTCATAACACAAAAATAAGTGTATTAAAAAATATCCCATATTTCTAACATTAACCCTTTTATGACCAATTTAAGCCTCAAACAACCATAAATTGCTAAGCAATTTTGCACCCATGAGGGTTTAACGACCCTATTTTATTTTTATTCTTTTCATTTTGGCCTGCCAAAATATTGGTTTGCGTTTTTGTGCCATGTAGAACTATTTCCTTTTAGAGAAATAACTTTCTTTTCTTAGTTTTTTTAGGGGTAAATTGCCAAAATCATTTAACAGTTCTTCATTTCTAAAATTTGTGAAATGATTAAAAGAAAGTATTAAAATGGGTTTTGTTTCTGAAGTTTTTATACATAATACGTATAGTCTTAGGTGAAAGGGGTGGCAGGGGTAACAGATTGGGATGGTGTTTGCGGTGTGTTTTTTTCTTTGATTGGGCCTATGCACACGACCGTGTATTTTGCGATCCGTAAAATATACGGATGACGTCTGTGTGCATTCTGTATTTTGCAGAACGGAACAGCTGGCCCCAAATAGAACAGTCAAAACCTTGTCTGTAAGGTGGACAATAATAGAACATGTTCTTTTTTTTTTGGGCGGAAGGTAAATACGGATTGCACACGTAGTAACTTCCGTTTTTTTGCAGACCCATTGAAATGAATGGTTCTGCATACGGTCCGCAAAAAGAATGGTACGGACATGGAAAGAAAATACGTCTGTGTGCATCAGCCCGTTTTCATACACATTCACACCTTATCCTTTTTCAGATTATTTTGCAGTTTTCTTCTAAAACTAGGGTATGAATTAGTCACTAGCAAGCTGATGTGGCTCTGCCAACACACAGCAGCTGTGCCATGCCAGGGTCATCCAGTAAAGCCTCATTAAAATGTCAGTGTTTTGGTCAGTGATTTCCATCAGTGATTGTGAGCCAAAACCAGGATTGGAGCCTCCACAGACATAAGGTATAAGGGAAAGATCTGCAACCGTTCTGTTTAGAGCCGCACCAGGTTTTGGCTCAAAATCACTGATGGAAACCACTGACCAAAAACAGATTTGTGAATAAGGCATAATCATTAGATCACCAGGTTCAATAGAGGCATCAGCAATTCCATAGCCTTTCTTCACTACTTACAGTAGGTTAACAAACACATATTTTTTCTCCTCAGAGACATTTGTCCACCTGACCTTTTCCTTGTAAACAGCAGGACCTCTTGTAAAGAGAATTTTACTGCACTCATGTACAGTCAAAAGCAAAGGACTGTATTTTGTACAATCATGGTATTTGGGCCATAGTTCACTATGATGGTGCTTTCACATGCAACAAATTTTATTGCAGAAATGTTTGCGACTAAAAATACATTTCATTAAGTTGAATGGGGTTTGCAGAAATCCAAGTGCTTGCCACCAAAACAACCCTATTAGGATTGATAGAGCTGATTTTCAGTTGCAGTTTTTTTTTTTTTTTTAGTACATATAATGTATGATTTAAAATTATTGTTGGGGGGAAAAGGTTGTTATTTGGGATTTATTTATATGGTAATAAATAAATATTTTTTTAGCATATAGAAAGTGTTCATTTTATTCTATGTGCAGTTATGATTGTGACAGTACCAAATACTGGGTATTTTGAAATATTTTTTACACCTAATTTTTATGGTTAGAAAAATAGGATTTATATTTTTTGCTTTGAATTAAAAAAAAAATAATCTTTTTGTTTCTGATCCTTTTTTTTAAATAATTTTTTTATACATGTTTTAATACCCCTGTATTGGAATGTATTAGGGTATGACCACACATCAGGTTTTCTGATGCAGTTTTGAAAACCAAGAACAGGAGTGGATCATAAAAGGAGAGAAAGTATAAAGGACAGATAACCTTTGCTTATGGAACTCCATCAAGAAATCTTAACGTGTGGCTGTACCCCTAAACTAAGAAACTGACTGTGCAGAGGAAAGCAGCTGCTGATTACAAGCAGCTTTTGTCACGCTTGCATCCCTCCCAAGGTGTGCTCAGGCATAACACTAGGGCACACATGCACCAGGTTTATCACAGTAGCCTCCGCGGGATGATAGATTTGGGGCATGGCTAGACACTTTTGTCTAATTTTGTGGCAACTATTGGTTTTCTTAATTTACAACAGAATTTTATACCAGAACTGTGGTGCAATTTTCACACAAAATAGTGAATCGTAGGCCACACCCTTTCTCGCTAAACTACTTCCATCTTCCATTAAACTATGTTCCCTTGGTGAGATAGGCACAGTGGATTTTGCTAAAACTAGACATACAAAATCACATAAAAAATTCAACAAATTTCCCCAATTTGCTCAAAGACTTAAAGACATAATTTCCAACAACGTCTAGGTGCACTCACAATACTAAATGTGGGCCAGTATTGTCAGTTGGATATATAGTGAGTAGCTCACCTAAGTGCACAACAACGGTCTCACCGGTTGTGCTTAGTTTGCTTTATACCCACAATAAAGTCGGGGGGGGGGGGGGGGGGTGAAATACTGGGATAGGCTCAACCAATGGTTAAGGAAGGAAATTAAAAGTAGTATAGGATACAATTTCAATAAAATCTAATTAGATATAGTTAGAGATCACAGTAAAATATAATATAACACTGCATTTACAGTAATGAGAGATTTGACATAAAATAAGATAAAAATTTTAAAACTATTTGCCACCATTATTGATACTGAGAATACCCACTATGCATCGATTTAAGGATGCACACATAATTATATATAAATTACCTAACAACGTCATGTGGAGGATATTTGGTGTTTTTCATACAATATTTGTCCATCAATAGTCGGTATCTTGTGGAAATAATTGGACATCTAATTATTCCTATTACCTTTTTTTTCACTAGTGGCTATTGTAAATGGGGGCTCCTCTAAGTAGGCTACAAATAAGGACCAGGACTGAGTGTTTTTTAAAATTTTTTATCTTATTTTATGTCATCTTTCTAGCTACATGCAGTGTTTTATTCTACTGTGATCTACATTACATTACATAAAATTGTATTGAAGTCATACCCTACCACTAACTGCCTTTCTTAACCCCCTTAAGGACTCAGCCCTATTTCACCTTAAGGACTTGGCCATTTTTTGCAAATCTGACCAGATTTACATTCCCCATATGTCTACTTCATGTTTGGATCATTTTGGGAATGATATTTTATTTTTTGGAGATGTTACAAGGCTTAGAAGTTTAGAAGCAAATCTTGAAATTTTTCTGAAATTTTCAAAAACCCAGTTTTTAGGTACCAGTTCAGGTCTGAAGTCACTTTGCGAGGCTTACATAATAGAAACCACCCAAAAATGACCCCATTCTAGAAACTAAACCCCTCAAGGTATTCAAAACTGATTTTTACAAATGTCGTTAACCCTTTAGGTGTTCCACAAGAATTAATGGAAAATAGAGATACAATTTAAAAATTTCATTTTTTTGGCAGATTTTCCATTTTAATTTTTTTTTCCAGTTACAAAGCAAGAGTTAACAGCCAAACCAAACTCAATATTTATGGCCCTGATTCTGTAGTTTACAGAAACACCCCATATGTGGTCGTAAACCGCTGTACGGGCACACGGCAGGGCGCAGAAGGAAAGGAATGCCATACGGTTTTTGGAAGCCAGGTTTTGCTGGACTGTTTTTTTTGACACCATGTCCCACTTGGAGCCCCCCTGATGCACCCATAGAGCGGAAACTCCATAAAAGTAACCCCATCGAAGAAACTACACCCCTCAAGGTATTCAAAACTGATTTTACAAACATTGTTAACCCTTTAGGCGTTCCACAAGAGTTATTGGGAAATGGAGATGAAATTTCCTAATTACGGTGTTTATCTGAGGGGTTAGGTCATGTGATATTTTTATAGAGACGGTCGATACGGACGCGGCGATACCTAATATGTATTCTTTTTATTCATTTATGTAAGTTTTACACAATAATATCATTTTTGAAACCCAAAAAATGATTTTTTAGTGTCTCCATATTCTGAGCCATAGTTTTTTTATTTTTTGGGCAATTGTCTCAGGTAGGGGCTCATTTTTGGCGGGATGAGGTGACGGTTAGATTGGTACAAATTTGGTGGGCAAACGCCTTTTTGATCGCTTGTTGTTGTACTTTTTGTGATGTAAGGTGACAAAAAAATTGTTTATTTAGCACAGGTTTTTTTTTTTACGGTGTTCATCTGAGGGGTTAGGTCATGTATCGTCGATACGGACGCGGCGATACCTAATATGTATACTTTTTTTTCCCCCTATTCCTTACCAATTTTTTTAAACTTTATTTGGGGAAAATGATGTTTTTGTTAATTTTTACTTAAAAACATAAAAATTTTGGGGGGGAAACTTTATTTTTTCAACTTTTTTTTTACTTTATTTTTTGTCCCACTTTGGGACTTAAACTTTTGGGGGTCTAATCCCTTTTATAATGCATTCCAATACTTCTGTATTGGAATGCATTGGCTGTATGAGTAATACTGTGTGTATTACTCATACAGCTTCCGGCCTCTGAGATTTAGGGGGCGCGATGCCTTCCTTAGACATCGCCTGCCTTCCATGCCATCGGGTCCCCCCTACAGCCGCATGGTGACCCGATGGCACCGCCACCCGCAACCGCCGGATAAGGTAAAAGCCACAAACCGCAGGTCTGAATTGACCTGCAGTTTGTGGTGATCGTCGACACGGGGACGTCACGGAACCCCCTTTCCCCGGCGTTGTGACAGGATGCCCGCTGAATGTTGCGATTAAGTCCTTAAGGGGTTAAAGGAGTTATCCCATGATTAATGTAAGAATGAAAATCAGATATCATATAGTACATGTCAATCTCTTTCTAACTAACCTAGAACCAGCCCTACACTACACATGAATCCAGAGATCTTCCCATTGATTGTTCTATTAGATTTATATCAAGCTGGTAGCTCAAGGTGAGTGTCCTTTCTGCTGCAACTCTTTCCCTATCACAACTCAGGAGCAGTGTTCATCACGAATATTCGAATTGCGAATTTTAATCGCGAATATCGGCACTTCGAGAATTCGCGGATATTTAGAATATCGCTAAATATATTCGTAATTGCGAATATTCGATTTTTTTTTTAAATACCAGTTCATGCGAATTTTTTATGCGAATTTTATGCGAATTTTCGCAATCAAGAAAATAATACCAGATCATGAATTCGCAAATTCTCGAATATATGGCGAATATTCGCCCAAATATTTGCGAAATATCGCGAATTCGAATATTGCCCCTGCCGCTCATCACTACTCAGGAGACAGTTGAAGAATTAAGCTGAGCATGTGCGGTCATCTCAGTGAGCCGGACAAAGAAATAAGAAAAAAGACAATCAGGAGGTGGCACTATGCAGATTCATTTTATTGATGCCTCAGTGGCTATACAAAATTTTTAATTACATGCCAATATAAAAGTATTCTGCCCCAGGTGCTGGGTTGAAAACTTTAGAATATCATTTAACTAAATTGTTTGAGCGGGTCCTGGTTTTTCACAATATTGACATTTACCTCCCACCTAAGCAATTTATTGGATAATTTTTAAGAGACACAAAGGGCAGTTTCTGGAGGATTATCTGCCCATAGGTGTCTGCAAGTCCCATTTGTTCCATGTAATATATTTTTGCAATATGTGAAGTTTGGAGTATGGTGGCAATTGTGACCTATAGAGCTCAGCTTGTTAAGTTCATTAATTAGTTATTACCACAGATCTTCTAGTATACTTAGCCCATCATTTATTTGCTCACACCATACAGACTCCTCGTGGCCCTCAAGTCACTCATATCATGAATCACACACCTTTTAGAAGACTGTCAGACCCTGTTATATTTTTCCAAGACAAAACTTTTTTCAGCCATTATAAAATAATAATTTGGCTTTCTTAAATGTTGTACTAAAGAAGGAGCAAAGAGAGGAAGTCTGAGAAAGAGATCCTTGGTTAGAAACATGCATGCACACATTGGAAAATATATTAATTTATGTGTGCCTAAAATGTTACCTTATTTGTGCCAGACTTTTTTGTGCATGCTTGTTGATCCAAAAATATTAAGTATGTGCACCAGAATTTGTACCCATATGTCACATGTTGGAAACAACTGTTTGGAAGTCAACTTTTATGCAAAAATATTGTCTAGTCCTACTTTGTGCTTTCTTTTTTCAGAGTAATAGACAGGTCTATGATGCATCTTGTGGTCAGAGATTATAACAACTTCAAGATGGTCTAAAAAATGGAATGACATTCTGTTAGAATAAAGCCATCTGGCTTTATACAATGTGTTGATTGGTCATGCATTTTCATGTTTCAGATATATGATGTTCTGAGGCCTGAGGAGAATATTTCTTATCATGGACATCCTCTGAATGTTTGTGGTCTTGTCCTTTTTATGTACTGTTTTAAATGTTTGTAATTTATTTGTGTTGTGCTTGTTCTCAAACCATCTACCAATGTTATACTGGTTGTATGACAAAGAATTTAATCATTTTGCAGATCAATACAGTAACAGCATGGATAGATGGGAGCTCAATCTATGGCTCATCACATTCTTGGAGTGATGCTCTAAGAAGTTTCTCTGGAGGAAAGCTGGCTTCTGGACCAGAAGGAGTCTTTCCACCATATGCCACGCAAAGTCTTCCTATGTGGAGAGTTCCAGATCCTTCAACAGGCAAAACTGGGAATGATGGAATATATAGTAAGTGTGTTTATAGTATAGGCATAAAGACATTTTTATAAACATGTAAAGCAACTGGTTGTTTCCCAAGATGTGTTTAAAAGGCTAATACACAGGACACCAAATAAAATGTTACAAGTAATTTTGCTATGAATTTAAAGGCGTTCTCTGGGTTTTGTATAAACACTGCCTTTATTCTAACCTCTGGAAGAAAGACAGTTTGTTTAAAAGGCTAATACACAGGACACCAAATGAAATGTTACACGTAATTTTGCAATGAATTTAAAGGCGTTCTCTGGGTTTTGTATAAAAACTGCCTTTATTCTAACCTCTGGAAGAAAGACAGTTTGGTTAATAATTACCCATCCCTTGCTCTGCTGATAAAACTGCCCCGCTGCTCTTACAGGCAGCAGGCTTTTCTGCCCAGGTGCCCAGGTGCAGACAGGATATCTGCGCTCCTTTTCATGTTCAGATGCCTAATAGCATGTGTGAGTGCAGCATGGACGGTGGCATCAGCAAAACAAGGGACAGGTAAGTATTAACTAAAATGTCTTTCTTCCATGGGATAAAAGAAAAGGCAGTTTTTATAAAAAGACCAGAGAACCCCTTTAAGTCTTCATGCTGCATAAAAAAATCTTTGCAGGATCTAAGAAATGTTAAAAAGATTGTCTCATGAAGATAATTCCTATCTATATGACTTATTAGAGCATACAGTATGGAGATCATCGAGGATGTCCACAGACTATGAACCTCCCCCATGAGTCAGAATTCTGTGGATATTGAGCTGTCCCTGTCCCTGTCCCTAAAATTCATCTAAATATCTGGTACCTAATACAACAATGCTTTGTAGGATGAGTTTCCCAAGACAAAATCTTCTATTTGTATGGGGTGTTGGAAGTAGGACTTGGGGTGATCAGCTAATCGGCCTGGTGGCCATATTTTGAAAGGGCTTGTCTCTGATGGAAAATCCTCTTAAAGACCTTTTAAGTAAACATACAAATCAGATGGAGATAGTATGTGTAGAATGTTTTTCTTCATTTATCATAGGCTTCAAAAACTTTGTAATGGGAGCACCAGCACAAACATGATTAAAACAAACCCACTTCTATTCAAGCCATTAAAAATCAAAAAGACAGCACACACCAGAGATATCCAACATATTGCATTGGCAGAGAAAACCCCATGCAACTTGTTTCAGACCAACCTAATCCTTTTGTGCTACTGTAGGTATTTGAGGTTGGGCTGTTAAAAAAGGCCAGGTTGGTCTGAAATATGTTGCCTGAGGTTTTCTTCGTCTGTCAATGCTATATGTTTGCTATCTTTTGTGATATATAAACCACTTTGGTGCTGGTACTGCTGGTACTGCTACTATAACCTTTTATAGCCTATGCCTAGTGGCAGACAACTAAGCTGATTTTTTTTCACCTGTCTGATTATCAGCGGTTGAATTATGTTCTTTTTTAGTCAAACCTCTAAAGCTGGTGAATAATTTTATCATTAGTAATTTTCTTTGGTTGTATACTTGTAGGCCATTTACCATTTTTGTAACACTTTAATAAAATTCATAAAAATAAGAATAGAAAAGGTCTTAAAAAATCTTGTACCTGTAAAACATATAAAAATATGATTATATTTGGATCTGATTAATAGGCTTTGGTAATGCTATGGGAAATGAAAGTCCATTTATCCAAGCAGAGAGCCTTGTTTGGTTTCGATACCACAATTTTATAGCGGAAGAACTGGCAAAGAAGAACAGTGATTGGTCTGATGAAGTTTTGTTTCAGAACGCAAGGAAATGGGTGATTGCAACATACCAGGTAGTGCTTATTCATATTGTTACATATTCCACAGTGCTGTACAGACAATGCAAATAAACCCATGTTTCATAATGTAACTTTTCCATCTTGCAAATACTAGGCCAAACTGAAAAATAAGTTTAAAATATTATATATGACATTTTAATTTAGTGACCAATTTGTAATGTACCATTTTATGTTTGTGGTTTTTTAGAAAGTTGTGTTTTATGAATGGCTCCCTACGTTCCTCCCTGTATTGCCACAACATTTGACGAAATATAATGGTATGTAATAGCTGTTAATAGCAAAAAGGGGAAAAAAATTGCTATTGTACATAATTGTATATAGCCGATTGTCTACATATCACATGTTATATAAATCTGTAGAAAAAAAACTCTAATCTTGATATCACTAACTACAAATAATTATTACTTTTTTTCGTTTTTTTTTATTAAGAATAGGTTCAACAGTCATAGTCAACTTCCTTGGCAACATATAGAGAGAGGTGTATTTTTCCAAGTCATAGAGCGTTGAAATAAAGCAAATAACTTTTGATTTATAATGTATAGTAAACCGTTATATCGAAATAAAGAAAAATCCAAGCTCCTACAATAGGGATCATGCATTGTCTGGTGCCAAGTATCTACTAATGTATCCTTTCTTACTTTTCCTTCTGGACTGAGATATCCCTAATTGATTTCTGAGAGATGAACGGCTTTTAAAAAAAATGTGTGCTGTAAGTAATGCAAAATTATTTATTTTCAAACCTGGTCATCTCATACAACTCATCCTGTGATATTGTGAACCAAAAGGAAGCATAAGGATAGATACAACTGTAACTACTTGGCACTAGTCATTCTCCTGTAAAACAGGAAACTGTTTTTCTCCATTGTGATCTATCTATCTATCTATCTATCTATCTATCTCTAGTTGGTATCATTTGTTCAGGCAATAGTCTGAACATTTATGCTTTCGCTTCCAACTAGACAAGAGCAAACCTTTTAAAATTTGGTTTGTTTCAGGTTTGCCATATTTTTCAAAAAGTTCAGTTCAGATCTGATTCGATTCTAGCTGAACCAAAGTTGCTACAATTGCCCAGAAAATTGGTATATACCATAACACCAGCTAGTCTCCTAGCACCTACCAACTGAATTATTAGGAAAAAGATGTTATCTATTTTCATTATTTTTTTAATAAACTTTAGCTTTTTGTCTCCCCCCTCCGTAAGCTCTTGAATGCAATGACAGCAATAGCAAATAAAGTAAATGGCCAAGAGTCCAAGCCCACCACTCGGGACACACTCCAGAAAAATTACATTTAGTCAAAGGTGTGAAAGTGCAAGGGCAATTTATATTTGCTATATAGCCACACAACCCTTGCTTGCCTAGCCAAGAGTCCCAGCACACCGCCTGCACTAAATCCAGGAAAAATGAAAATAAGGCGAAGGTGCGGAAATGCACCACATTTGAGGACCAGTGAAAGTAAAATTTTCCATATAGCAGTGGTACCCTTGCTTGCCTGGACAAGAGTCTCAGCACAGTTCCCAGACCACACTCCAGAAAAATTACATTTAGGCAAAGGCACGGAAGTGTGCCATATTTACCACAACTAAGTGGTATAGCAGCGCCTCAACAACCAACAACTTGGCCAGGTGGAAGTTAGGCTTAGACTAGCTATCACAAAGAAGACCAGGAGAAGGAGAACAGACTTGTTCTGAATGAGAATACTGGCAAGTTCTATTTTCCCACTGGTGATGCCGCCTCACGTGCTGCAATAGAGCCTTGGTACCTATGTTTGTGTTTTAATGCCCATGGCTAAAAATTAGCAAATTGAATCCCACAAAGTGGAATTGGATCCGAATTTCAGGATAAATTCGATTTGTCTTGAAGCCGAATTTCCTTGTGCTTCGTGTTAGCGAATCGATTTAATCTGAAATAGTGTAAAAAAACACTGGATCTGTCCAAAGCTTAAGGTTCGTTTGGCGGACAAATTTTTGTGAAATTCGTAACAAACCCAGTAATTGCTTTACTCATTCTTATTTCCATCATATTGAAATTACCTTAAATATTTTTTTCTTCTTCATATTTTAGGGTACAAACAGCATGTGGATCCAAGCATATCTCCAGAATTTTTGGCACTAACATCACTAATGTTGTATACCATGACGCCTTCAGGAGTCTATATGAGGTATTGCTTTGCATTTTAGTTCAGACTAAAGATTTTTTTTTTTTTAAGTAGCATTTCCTTAACATTAGGGTATATATAGATATCATAAATTCAGATATATAGATATCAGAAAATTTCACTGAATATTCATGCCAGGCCAAATGATGATAAATTACATAAATATGTAATGTTAGTTTATACTGTGCTGTATTTATATACACAGGTTGTGTTCAAAGGATTGTTTGCCACAAAGAATTGCCAGTAGTGATGAGTGAATTTCTTGACTCAGTCAGGCAATTCGATTAGGGTGCCAATAAATTGAACCCGAATCGAAAGTGCTCCAGTTGCAACTCATTCTAAGCTCTTTACCCCCAAGCTAGCATTACTAATTATAAAGTGACAGCAATATATATATAGCTATGGGTAAACACATGGCTGCTGGTGGTAAAAAACGGCCTATTTAAAAATAAACTGCACTGTAGTTTAAAAAAATGAAAATAAAGATTTTTAAAAAGGTCCAAAAATGTTTCTCTTTTTGGCTGCAAATGTCTGCCAGTGCCTCGGGTTAGGTGATTCTCCTTCTTCCTCTGTTCTGTCTTCTGCTGATACTATTTTGAGAAATTTACCCACACCCAATTGACAAAAATTTGGATTCAGGTTTGACCTGAATTTTTGGAGAATTCTGATCAAATTTGATAAATTCTTTTATTTTCACCCGCAAACATTGTTTATGGCTGGGATGTTCTTAGCATATGGATGTCTACATAAAATACATGGTATTTGCATTAATGGACAAAGCAAAAAAAATGAAAGCTATAAAGAATATAGGGGTATATTTATTAAGACTGGTGTGAAGTAGAACTGGCTTAGTTGCCTATAGCAACCAATCAGATCCCACCTTTTAATTTTTCAGAGCTCCTTTAGAAAATGAAAGGTGTAATCTGATTGGTTGCTATGGGCAACTAAGCCAGTTTTCTTTAACGCCAGTTTGAATATCCCCCATAGTGTTTTTCTGGACAGTAAGTCAGTCATGAGTCTGTTCAAATTGTACAATACATATGTATTCACACTGTTAACCTACACCCACATATTATTATTCTAGAGATGAAAATTGTACATTAATAAATGTGAAAAATAGGGACGGTGGAAATTCATCTGCTCTTCGCTTGTGCAACAATTACTGGAACCGAGAGGTTAGTGGTGTGATACAATCTGGATGTAAATTTGAAATTTAATATGAAAAGATTGGTGTGTGGATGTCAAAAAATGGAGAAAAACTACACTCAGATTGTTGTCCTGCTCTGCATTTAAAGTGACACCTTTACAAACTACTAGCCATATGCACTATACCTCCAGTATTTGCCAGTATTCCGGAGTTCTGCATCTGTAACTTTTGTCATCATACAGTTCTGCTGCTTTTCGTTTCAGCCCTACGGGACTGCCAAAGATAGCTCTTGTACTTGGCTATCTCTGGCCGTCCCATAATCGCAGTTAAAACAAAGGCAGAATTGCTGTTACTGTATATTTACTATATGAGGTACTTAGTGGACAGTGGGTACAGTATGTTCTGTGATATCTGCTGCTATACTGTGTTATTATATCATACTGCACTTGCATTTGTATTATACATTATACATCATACAGGCTGAGTAACATCTGCCCTTTTATGTCCACCATTCTTTTTTATGTTGGGTTTTAATTTGTGTTTCTATTCTGGGCGGCATTTTGTGCTGTACTGTGGTATGTGTTTATGCTGGGGTGGTATTGTGTGCTGCACTTTTACACTACTGATTCTGCCTACTTGAGTTGTCCCTGCCTACTTATGTTGGCCTCATATTGGGACCACTTACGACGCGGAGCCACTTTTGTTTTTTCTAGGGCCATTTTATGTTCCCAGTCCACCCTATAGGACACGCAGAATTCGCTCTGAGACAACCTTAAGGATTCCATGTCCTTAATCTCGGTCCATAATTTGTAGAGTAGAGAAATGTTTTAGGAGCTGCAACTTCTTTTTCAGACTTTTTTCATATCGACATACTAAATTAATTTTATGTTCTCTCTGTATTTTCAGAACCCCAACCTGAAAACTCTGGTTGATGTTGATAATTTGTTGATGGGCATGTGTTCTCAAATAGCTGAAGAAGAAGATCACATTGTAGTGTCAGATTTGAGAGGTAAAATATGCAACTTATTGTTATCATAATGCATGATTTCTTTCCAGCTATGTACCAAGGGGCATAGTTTATGGCACAGAAAGATTGCAGTGACCTTCATGAACTGGAGCCTGAGGAGACCCAAAGCTTGTTGTCCTACAAAGTGGGCTGGACCTAACATTTACAATACTCGTTCTATAGAATCAGCATTAGAATTATAACATGTAGATGTGTGGTCCATGTCTTTTTTCTACAGTTGTTGCCTTCTATAGAATCATTTCTCAGCATGTTAAGCTATACCCATTATTATAATTATCATCATTTTACTAATTTTTATAGCGCTGACATATTCTGCAGCATTTTAAAGACATTATCATTACTTACTGTCCCCAGTGGAGCTCACAATCTAAGTTCCCTATCAGTATGTCTTTGGAGTGTGGGGGGAAACCTATGCAAATATGGGAAGAACATGCAAACACCATGCAGATGTTGGCCTTGGTCAGCTTCAAACCTAGGACTCCAGTGCTGTCTGCTACATATACAAGTAGTGATATTTAAATAAGGTAGCATTTATATGGATACAAACCAATCTAATTGCAGAGCTTAGTCCCAAACGACTGCTAGAAGTGATAGAAAACCTTTTTTTTTTGTTTTATCCTCTTAAACATCCTCTTTATTTTTTTTACTGATCAATTTGTTTGTAGTAATAGTGATGGCATAGATAATAGGATTGATTGTGAAAATTCATACATTTTAGACTACTGGTATGGGCAGATCAAATATTCTCGAACAGACTTATTGGCTTCTAGTATCCTACGAGGGAGAGACATGGGACTTCCTAGTTATAACAAATTAAGGAACCACTATGGATTTCAACCTTTAGACTGGGACAAAATCCGTAACCCCATCATAAGAAAACAGGTAAGTGAACTTATCTTCCACAATGTCCAGAAATATTGGTAATACTCTTGTCAGTTCATAATCATGTTGTGTAAAGAGAAGGGTAAAGGCCCTTTTACACTTGCTGACACAGCAAACAAATATCGGGAATAAACTGTTTATTCCCAATACTTGTTTGCCCGTCAGAAGAGGTGAGAGCTGCACTTAGATAAAGCAATCATCTCGGTTGGTTGTATAGGGGCAAGTGGTCATTACAGCACAGTCTTTTAGATAGATTTACAAAAATTGGTTTTACCGATGCCAGTCTTAGTAAAAATTTGCGCTGGAGTAAGACGCACCAAATTTATTAAAATGTGCAAGGCGCTTAATAAATTTGGTACACCTTCTGGCTACTTTATTTTATTCACTTATATGCCCCCCAAAATAGTGCCAAAAAAAACATCCTCTCATCCCGCAAAAAATAAGCCCCTACCTAAGATAATCGGCTAAAATAAAACAAAAAACTGACTCTTAGACTATGGAGATACTAAAAATGTTTTTTTTTTTGTTTATAAAAAGATAATATAGTGTAAAACATAAATAAAAAAAATAAAAAGTAGACATATTAGGTATCGCCGCGTCCGTAAGAATTTGCTCTATAAAAATACCCCATGACCTAACCCCTCAGATGAACACGGTCAAAAAAATGTAATAAAAACTGTGACAAAACTGCAAATTTTTGGGCAAATTTTCCATTTTAATCTATTTTTATTCCAGTAAAAAAGCAAGGGTTACCAGCCAAACAAAACTTCATATTTATTACCCTGATTCTGCAGTTTACAGAAACACCACATATGTGGTCGTAAACTACTGTATATAAATAGATAAGATGTCGCACTAAGACACCCAAACGACACCAGGTGCTCCTGTAAATTGAGACCACTCACTCAATATAAAGGAACATAAATATACAAATAAACAGGGCACTCAAGGATAACTGTGACCGTGTAGTTGAAGCAATGATGAGCTTTATTAATAATATAAATATAATTGATAAATAAAACAATCAAGAATGCAGTAGAATAAATTGTAGATAAAAAGTAGATAAAAAGTAATCGACAGATAAAAGTATTCCTCAGTGGTAGAAGGGGTTGGACCCCACTGAGGAAGGGGTTGGACCCCGAAACGCGTCTGGTGCTACACCCCATTTTTGTACTGAAAGACTTACCTTACCAACAAATCGACCATAACCGAACAGAGAGCCGGCTTTAACCTCCTGATTGAATATTGCTACGAACATCAAAAGGCATATCCTGGGAGTGAGTACATCTGAAGGCTCTTGTGATTATTTCGGACGAATACTTGGTCGATATAAAGGTAATGGACTATATCCGCTTGCAAGCTATTCAGTAGCGAGTTGCCGCTACCTACGTCGCCTTGGCGGGACGCCGCCGCGACTAATTGAACAACTGTAAGGTATATGACTGTGGTCTCGATATAAAAGCAAAAAAAGAATAGACTTATCGACAATAAGTTTTTTCGGATGTCCACAACCACTGGACTAAAGATAAATTATATCGGATTATCGAATATCTGCTGGTCAATCGAATATTTCTTATCTGTCGAATACTTTTATCTGTCGATTACTTTTTATCTACTTTTTATCTACAATTTATTCTACTGCATTCTTGATTGTTTTATTTATCAATTATATTTATATTATTAATAAAGCTCATCATTGCTTCAACTACACGGTCACAGTTATCCTTGAGTGCCCTGTTTATTTGTATATTTATGTAAACTACTGTATGACCAAACAGCAGGGCGCAGAAGGAAAGGAACGCCGTATGATTTCTGGAAGGCAGATTTTGATGCCCTTTTTTTTTTGGGCACCATGTCCCATTTGAAGCCCCCCTGGTGCACTCCTAGAGTAGAAACTCCATAAAAGCGAACCCATCTAAGAAACGACACCCCTTAAGGTATTCAAAACTGATTTTACTAACTTTATTAACCCTTTAGGTTTTCCTCAACAGTTTATGGCGAATAGAGATGAAATTTCAGAATTTCTATTTTTGGTAACCTTGCCTCATAAAAATGTAATATAGATAAATCAAAAATCATATGTACCCTAAAAATAGTCCCACCTTATCCCGTATGGGGTCACTTTTATGGAGTTTCTACTCTAGGGGTGCATCAGGGGGGCTTCAAATGGGACATGGTGTAAATAAACCAGTCCAGCAAAATCTGTCTTCCAAAAACCACACGGCGCACCTTTCCCTCTATGCTCTACTGTGTGCCCGTACAGTAGTTTACGGCCACATATGGGGTGTTTCTGCAAACTACAGAATCGTAGCAATAAATATAGCTTTTTTTTTTGGGCTGTTAACCCTTGCTTTATTACTGGAAAAAAATGGATTAAAATGGAAAATTTGCCAAAAAATTTAAATTTTTAAATTTCATCTCCATTTGCCAATAACTCTTGTGCAACACCTAAAGGGTTAACGATGTTTGTAAAATCAGTTTTGAATATCTTAAGGGGTGTAGTTTCTAGAATGGGGTCATTTTTGTGTGGTTTCTATTATGTAAGCCTCACAAAGTGACTTCAGACCTGAACTGGTCCCTAATAATTTGGTTTTGGAAAATTTCTGAAAAATTTCAAGATTTGCTTCTAAACTTCTAAGCTTTGTAACGTCCCCAAAAACTAAAATGGCATTCCCAAAATGATCCAAACATGAAGTAGACATATAGGGAATGTAAAATAATAACTATTTTTGTAGGTATTACTATGTATTATAGAAGTAGAGAAATTGAAACTTGGAAATTTGCTAATTTTTCAATTTTTTTTGTAAATTTGGTATTTTTTTATAAATAAAAATGATATTTTTTTAAATTCATTTTATCAGTGTCATGAAGTACAATATGCAACAAAAAAGCAATCTCAGAATGGCTTGGATAAGTCAAAGCGTTTTAAATTTATCATCACATAAAGTGATAGTGGTCAGATTTTCAAAAAATGGCCTGGTCCTTAAGGTGAAAATGAGCCCGGTCCCCACGGGGTTAAAGGGGCAGGGCGCTATGGATGACACTGTTAAGGTAGTGCTGTGGAGGTCACAGTTAAGGGGACAGTCCGCTATGAAGGTCAGTGTTAAGTGGCAGAGTACTGTAGAGGTCACTGTTAAGGGGGTGGGTTTGTGTGGAAATCACTGTTAAGGATATGGAGTACTGTGGATGTCCCTAATAAAGGCGTCCACTGTGGAGTTCACTGTTAGGGGACGGGATGCTGTGGAGATCACTGTTAAAGGGGCGGGCACTGTGGAGGTTACTGTTAAGGGGGAAGGGGACTGTGGAAGTCACAATTAAAGGGACAGCTACTATGGGGGTCACTTTTAAGGCAGCGGGGTACTGTGGAGATCACTGTTAAGGGAGCGGGGTACTGTTGCAGTCACTTTTGAAGGGATGGGTGCTGTGGAGGACTCTGTTAAGGGGGCAGGGAACGGTGGAGGTCACAGTTAAGGGGACGGTCTGCCTTGGAGGTCAGTGTTTAGGGGAAGAGTGCTCTGGTGGTTAAATTTTAAGGGAATAGAGCTCTGTGGAGGTCACTGTTAAAGGGGCGGGTTATTATAGAAATCATTGTTAAGGAAATGGGGTACTGTGGAGGTCAGTAATAAAGAGGTTGGTGCTGTGGAGGTCTCTGCTAAGGGGAGCAGGTCACTGTGGAGGTCACATAAAGAGTATGCTCTGCTATGGAGGTCAGTGATAAGGGGCGGGGTACTGTAGAGATAACTGTTAAGGAGCGGGGTGTTGTGGAGGTAACATTTTAAGGAAACAGAGCTCTGTGGAGGTCACAGTTAAGGTGGCGGGTTATTATGGAAATCACTGTTAAGGAGACGGAGTACTGTGGAGGTCAGTAATAAAGATGCAGCCACTGTGGAGGTCACTGTTAAAGGGGCTTTTGCGGTGGATGTTACTGTTAAGGGTGCAACCCGTTGAGGAGGTTACTGTTAAGGGAGTGGTGTACTGTGGAGGTCACTGTTAAGGGGGCAGGGGACTGTGGAGGTTACTATTAAAGGGGCAGCTGCTATGGAGGTCAATGTTAAGAGGGAAAGGGAAGGGTGGAGGTCACAGTTAAGGGGACGGTCTGCTATGGAGGTCAGTTTTAAGTGCTGTGAAACTCACTGTTAGGGCTTATTCAGATGACCGTATGCTGTCCTCAAAAATGCGGATCAATTTTTTTGCGGACAGTTCAGCATGTCCGCAAAAAAAACGGATTGCATTCCGTTTTTTTGCTGATCCATAGACTTCAATAGGGCCATGTCCTGATTTTTACTGACAAGTATAGAACATGTTTCATTTTCTTTGCTGAGCCGTGGAATGGAAGAAAAGGGCCCCATAGAAGTGAATGGGACAGCACCTAATCTGCAAAAAAACGGATCCGCATTTTTGCCAACAGCATACGGCCATCTAAATGAGCCCTTAAAGGGGCAGGCTGTTATGAAGGTCAAAGTTAAGGGGTGGGCTGCTGTGGAGGTTCCATTTTAAGAAGGCGGGGCATTGTGGGGGGTCAGTGTTAAGAGGTGGGAGACTGTGTAGTTCATTGTTAAGGGGGCGGGATGCTGTAGAGGTCACTGTTATTGAGGATACTGTCGATTTCTTTAATGATGCACACAAACATTAAATGAAATATACCTGTGCGAAGCCGGGTCCTTCTGCTAGTGTGTATATATATAAAGAGGAAACATTATTTCGGGGGGGGAAATGAATATTTAAAAAGAGCTTGAAAATGAGCTGTTAATTATCTTACAGATAAGCCTTGTGAAAGTTTTATGGTCTCCCAATTAGACATTTTTAAATCAGGGCTATCATACTGCTTCAATTGAAGATCAAATTGCCACCAGGAAATCAAGAATTCACCTTCTCCAAAACAAGAAAAAAAAGAGAACCATCCTGTACTGTATCTCTGAAAGTGACCAACCCACAACTAGAGGTACTGAGGAAAACTGCAAAAAAATGACATGATGTCCTACTTAAAGGGGTTGTCCGGGTTCAGAGCGGAACCCGGACATACCCTTATTTTCACCCCGGCAGCATCCCTGAGGCTAGCATCAGAGCATCTCATGCTCCGATGCGCTCCCATTCCCTGCGCTAGATCATGCAGGGCACGGGCTCTTTTGTTTATCATAACACACTGCCGGGCGGAAACTTCTGCCTGGCAGTGGGTTCGGTGACGTCACCGGCTCTGATGGGCGGGCTTTAGTGCTGCCCTAGCCGTTTTACTGGCTAGGGCAGCACTAAAGCCTGCCCATCAGTGCTGGTGATGTCACCGGGGTTCCTGGCAGCCCCATGGAGAGCCCCGATACGTCACCGGAACTCCTAAAAATGCCTTTGCCCTGCACGATTTAGCGCAGGGCAAAGGAGAGCATCAGAGCATGAACTGCTCCGTTGCACAAGTCGGGGAGGCTGCCTGGGTGAAAATGGAGGTATGTCCGGGTTCAGCTCTGAACCCGGACAACCCCTTTAAGCTAATGTAAAACTTTCACACAGTTTATCTGTAAGATAATTAAGGACTCGTTTTCTAGATCTCTTTGATATTCTGCTGTTTTTCAAATGCCCATTCTTTACACAATGTCTTTGTTCTTTGTGTGTGTATGTATGTATTGTAAGGGATTGTCTTTTTATTCGGGGGTCATTCTCACAGACTTCTTCCAGACAAAGGCTTTAGTGTCCAAAGAGTGCATTTATTTGGCAGTCTTGGCGCACAAACATCAACCAAAACAAATCCTCAGCCGTCTGGCCACTGACTAAACAGTATAGTCCCTCTCTAGCAGGATCCGGGTCTACAACACAGCCCACAAAACACTGCAGTGCTTACCCCACACAGGGTCAGAGGGTCCCAGCTCGCACAGGCTTTAGCACAGCCTGCTCCTTCCTCAGACTGAGAGCCCCACCCAAGTCCAGCAACAGGATTAAATAGCATCCCTGGACATGGGCATATTCTTAAATGCTGGAGTGGACCATGGGGAACAGGCACCCACCCAACACATTGCCTGTCCCCAGTAAAAGCCTGCCCTGGACTAGCTGGAGCCAGCTAAGCTAAGTAGATTGGTGTTCACCAACTAGCTTAGTGGCCACCTATATCTAGGGCCTTTACTCCACCAAGGCCGGGCCCCTTGGTGACACACTCCTGGTGCAAACAACACCCCCTTTCCATGCTTTGCCAGGACTTTTCTGTTCTCACCCAGGCTTCTCTGGGTGAGATTCACCCTTTCAATGGCCGTCATGTGGCCCTCTGGCAGCTCCACTGCCAAAGTATGTATATGTATATATAGAGAAGAAAAGAAAAAAAGCAGCACACATTAAACGCGGGTGCAAGTCCTTATAGGGGCCTGTGACCAAGGTCCCAAGTACATATAAAAGAAAAAAGGCAGCACTCCGGATTAGTGAACAAAAGTGGATGGTTTATTTACCCATCTAGCAGCAACGTTTCAGCTCTCTCATTGGAGCCTTTGTCTAGCTAGACAAAGGCTCCAATGAGAGAGCTGAAACGTTGCTGCTAGATGGGTGAATAAACCATCCACTTTTTTTCACTAATCTGGAATGCTGCCTTTTTTCTTCTATATATGTATATATATATGTATATATATCTATATATCTATATATATATATATATATATATATATACCATTTACAAGGAAGTGCTGTGGAGTTCTTCTGTTATTAATACACCCATGGTCAAGGGTGGAACGCAGGCACCCGGATTGCTAAGGACAAGGAGTGCTGCTCTATTTTTGAACTAATATATATATAGTAGCTGAAGGACCCGAATGAATCTATTTCATCCACTATAACAGTGACATCTACAGTACCCCGCCCCCAAAACAGTGACCTCCACAGCCCCCCACCCCTTAACACTGACCCCCCACAGTGCCCCTTTCCTTAAATTGGACCTCCACAGCAGCCCACCTCCTTAACTTTGACCTTTACAGCAGCCTTCCCCTTTAACAGTGACTTTCACAGCATACCACCCCCTTGACAGTGACCTCCACAGGGACCCGCACCCTTAACAGTGGCCTTTACTGGATCAGGGGCGTGGCCTAACCGGATCGGGGGGGTGTCCTTTTGAACAACTCACTCTGCTGTCTGAGTGTAAGCTGCAGAGAGAAAGTCACCCTCCCTCCCACCCCTGCAGCTGACGGAAGTTGATTTTTTTTTTTTTCAGTTCCCGTCGGCTCAGGAGTGTGAGTGGGCGTGACCTAACTAAATTAGGGGTGTGGCTTAGCTGGACCTGGGGCGAAATTTTAAGTCTTTTATGGATACATTGTGGCTGGGGGCGTATCTGGGCTTTTTCCTGCAAGAGTGACGCCCCTCTGGGCACCTTACTGGCTCATTTGTATACCAAATGAACTTGATTTTTAGAGGATAAAAACATCTATTGCTGGAACAAAGGCACATCTTGAAATAAGGTACTAAGTGCTATTAGGCCATGGCTTTAATTCAATAGCAATTATCCTTGTGACAGATTTCCTTTAAAGCTCTCCTACAGCAGTGAAGATAAATGGCTGTGTTGTTATGGAAACCTGGAGTAAAACTGTGTATGTGGAGACTGGAGGACCTGCGAGCTTCTATTGGCTGATAAGGGTCATGTGACCAAGCTTCTATTGGCTAATGCATTTTTTGGGAATATCTCACGAATGGTACGCACTAGAGAGCTGAGACCTGATCAAAAACCTTCCCGGACACCTGATGTACCTGTGTGCCAAATTTCGTGATTGTAAATGCAACGGTGCAGATTCCTTTAGAGGACACACACACACACACGTACACTCAGCTTTATATATTAGATATCATATATTCTAAATATATAATAATATGTGTGAATATATTATGGCTAAAAACATATATATATATATATATATATATATATTTGTTTAAATTAAGTTCTTTTTCTGAAAAAGTTTGTGACAGGATTTGAACTCATAGCTTCTGCATAACAGCCCAGAACTTTAACCACTACACTATATAGCTGCATAGCCAGTCACTTAAAAAAAAAAAAAAAAAGACTTCTACTGTATAGGTCTCAGTAGAAGTACAGTACAGTAGAAGTTTCATTTTTTTTTTTTCTTTTTTTGTAGCTGGCTATGCAGCTATTATAGCTAGGTGGTTAAGTGCCTTGCCTCTAGTACAGAAGGTCATCCGTTTGAATCCTGGCAGAAACTTTTCTAAAATACAGGCTAAATTAGATTTAAATACACTGGGGTGTCCCCAAGCACTGACTCCATATATTGACATAGCTATATATGGAGTGAGAGCAGGGACTCCTAAGCCGAACTAGAGTCCCGACACCCTCCCCTCTTCAGAGCAGGGGGTGCCTGGTTTAATGCTCGGCTTCTCACATTGAGTTCCATTGTGCTCGGGTGCTCGGTAGAGCACCCAAGCATCGCAAAGTGTTCTACTCGAGCACACGAGCACTTTGGTGCTCGATCAATACTAATAAATATTGCTGTCTCTTCAGACACTTGTATTATCTTGTATTATGCCTGAGGAAGAGACTTAAGTTGTCTTGAAAGGTCGCTATGTAACATCATTGCATTTATTTTTATTAGCTATTAAGAGGTATCAGACCAGCAACACTCATTTTGTTTCTCTTAGGCCTCGCATACGGCCGTTCCGCAATACACGGGGCACCGGCCGTGTGCATTCCGCATCACGGATGCAGACCCATTCTCTTGAATGGGTCCACAAATCCGGAGATGCGGTGCAGAACGGAAGCACGGAACGGAACCCCACGGAAGCACTACGAATTTTGCTTCCATTTCGCAAAAAAATAGAACTTGTTCTATCTTTTTGTGGAACGGACGGATCACAGACCCATTCAAGTTGATACTTCTGGATCAGTTCCGGGTGCCGCTCGGACGTTTCCCGTGCATTGGGGATGAAAAATTGCGGTCCTCAATGCACGGAACGGAACCACAACGGCCGTGTGCAAGAGGCCTTAATGAGAGCAATAGACAAGTGTTGCTAGGAACTCTCCTTCCCAATAATTGCCCCGATCATTTGCACGTGTGAAGGATTAATAAAAAAGAATACCTTTGCTCTTGTCTTGAATTTTCTATGATATCCAACCAACTAAATATATCATTAAGACCTATTGTGTTGTATATATAGTGCTAGAAAATATCTATGTATCTATATATTATCAATTTCTATACGGAAAACTAATGTCTTGATTTTTGTAATATGATATTACTACATTATGAGGTAGTGAGATTACAAGTATACTGGCGCAGTTGTCTACTGTACTAATGTCTTATATACGTTTTTATTATTGGATTGCTCCCTCAATCAGTTAGTACTATCTCAAGAGAGAAGTTTTCTGATTTCACAGAGTAGATGTGAAAATTAGTTTTAATATAGCAGTAGTAAAGTACCATACTGAAACAGTTAACTGGGCTCTCCTAATAGTCCTTTCTTAATCATATAGTAGCCCTTTAACAGGTCTACCCCATCAGAGTACCAGGTGATTGCCCGATTCTTATGACCAGTAAAACTTTATAATTAGAACTTTAAAGACATGTATGGCAGCGTTAATCATAAAAATAAAACTAACAATTATAAATTAAAGATATACAAAACAAAAAGTCATTATAACTTGGATTATTATTTTATCAAATAGTTAAAGGCATTGTATGACGATGACATTGAAAAGCTGGAGTTTATTCCTGGAGTCTTGTCAGAGATTGATGGTCCGCTTATAGCTGAAATCATCTTAAGTCAATTCAATCGAACAAGAGAAGGAGACAGATTTTGGTTTGAAAATTTGAAAAATGGGTATGTATTTGATTATGTACAGTGTTTAGGGCAATTGTAAAGTCATCTGCTAGTGTGTCTAAGTAGATTGGTCATACAGGCTACAATAATCCACCTGATTGATCCATTATCACAGGACAGGATGTAAGGTTAAACCCTTAATGACCAAACCTGATTTGGCTTTAAAGGTGTTTTCCAAGATTTAGCTATTTATAACCTATCCTTTGGATAGGTCATCAATATTAGATCAAATGTTTGAGGAGGCTGTGGCGCTTCAGTGAGTGCTGCTTACCAAGCACGGCGCCATTTATTGGATAGCATCCGTGCTTGGTACTCCAGCTCAGGCCTATTAACCTGAATGTGACTGAGCTGTGCTTAGACCATGTGACCTTTGAACGTGACATCACAGGCCTAGGAAGAGGATCGGTGCTCTGGCCTTTTTCAAACAGCTCATCAGCGAGGCTCTGGGGGTCCAGGAGTCGGAACCCGTTGATCTGATATTGATGACCTATACGTGTTTTCTGATGGGTTTTCAATAGTACTTTTTAGGGTACATATAACATTGATTAATGTTTAATAATTCTTTCTGAGGGGAAGAGACAGGAAAAAATGAAATTCCATATATGCATAGGATTTTGTTCCACACACAAAAAAAAAAAAATTTTTTTTAAAGAAAATCAGAAAGCAAAAGTTTTTTACTTGTTTCAATTTTGTTTGTGTTAGGTTTGCTTTTTTTCTGGGATGAGTTGACTTTTTTATTGGTACCATTTTGGGGTAGATATAAGCATTTGATCTCTGTTATTCCTTTTTTGGGAGAACCTTGAGAACAAAAACAGCAATTCTGGTGCAGTTTTTTTTTATTTATTTTTTATGTTGAACATGCAGATAAATTGTTAAATAGTGATAGCTTGGGTTATTAAACATTACTATACAATTACAATACCATATATTCCGAATTAATGGGGAAAGGGTTTTTTGTTTTTCCCTTTCTGTAAATATTTGTAATCATTTTATTACATTTTTGAAAAACAAACTTAATTGGTTGCTGGCCACAGTACTTCTGTATTGCAGCATATAACATGTCGCCTATCTCTTGCAGGGAATAAAATACTTGTATAGAAGGCAGATCTTGAGGCAATTATTAGGCCTCCATATGCCATAGCAACCCATAGGCACTTTTCTATAACAAAGTGGTGGCGGAGTATGGGCGATGAGGGTGTCAATCACTTTAACAAAACCCTTAAATGTTACAGCCACTACTGACTGTGGCATCTAAGGAGTTAAACAGCCAAAATATGAGATAACTCTGAGCTAGGTCATTTAACTCTTTAAATGCCATGGTATACTAGCGGGACAGCGGGACATTGTATGTTAGCAGGTATGTATTTGAAGCTCGTACTGCCCTAAGCACTAAGCTTGAATACACCCCCATATAAGGCACATTTATACTCATTCTGAGCAATCATAGCGATACTTATGAATGGTAGTATAGGAGATCAACAAATAAACTTTAATTTATCATTAATCGTCCATTTTGATGCATTAAAAATAATTACTGGTGGCATAATAAATGCAATTGCTGCTCGGTGACATTGACACTTGACATTGCTGCCTAGTGCAGAGCCAGGTCCTGGTGAGTATGTGATTACCTGGGAAATACACTATGAATCTTTATACATGAATTTGTGTACATAGATTAGCCCTGTCTACAAAATATATAAAGTGATACTTTCCTAGCCAATAAGGATACATAGGGTTAAATAGTATAAAGAAATCTCATAACAAAACAGTGTACATGATTGAGTAATTACTTTTATTAACATATAAAGCTAAACATGATTGGCAAGACACAGACAGGTTAAAAACAGTGACAGTGACTGGATGACATCACGATCCTGTGACTGGATAATACCATCATACAGTGACTGGATAACACCCCCCATACAGTGACTGGATAACAGCCCCATGCAGTGACTGGATAACACCCCCATACAGTGACTGGATAACACCCCCATACAGTGACTGGATAACACCCCCATGCAGTGACTGGATAACACCCCCATACAGTGACTGGATAACACCCCCATACAGTGACTGGATAACACCCCCATACAGTGACTGGATAACAGCCCCATACAGTGACTGGATAACAGCCCCATACAGTGACTGGATAATAGCCCCATACAGTGACTGGATAACAGCCCCATACAGTGACTGGATAACACCCCCATACAGTGACTGGATAACAGCCCCATACAGTGACTGGATAACACCCCCCATACAGTGACTGGATAACAGCCCCATACAGTGACTGGATAACAGCCCCATACAGTGACTGGATAACACCCCCATACAGTGACTGGATAACAGCCCCATACAGTGACTGGATAACACCCCCATACAGTGACTGGATAACACCCCCATACAGTGACTGGATAACACCCCCATACAGTGACTGGATAACAGCCCCATACAGTGACTGGATAACACCCCCCATACAGTGACTGGATAACAGCCCCATACAGTGACTGGATAACAGCCCCATACAGTGACTGGATAACAGCCCCATACAGTGACTGGATAACAGCCCCATACAGTGACTGGATAACAGCCCCATACAGTGACTGGATAACAGCCCCATACAGTGACTGGATAACAGCCCCATACAGTGACTGGATAACACCCCCATACAGTGACTGGATAACAGCCCCATACAGTGACTGGATAACACCCCCCATACAGTGACTGGATAACACCACAATATAGTGACTGGATAACACCCCCCATACAGTGACTGGATAACACCCCCATACAGTGACTGGATAACACCCCCATACAGTGACTGGATAACACCCCCCATACAGTGACTGGATAACACCACAATATAGTGACTGGATAACACCCCCCATACAGTGACTGGATAACACCCCCATGCAGTGACTGGATAAAACCCCCATGCAGTGACTGGATAACACCCCCCATACAGTGACTGGATAACACCCCCAAACTGTGACTGGATAACACCCCCATACAGTGAATGGATAACACCCCCAAACTGTGACTGGATAACACCCCCATACAGTGACTGGATAACACCCCCATACAGTGACTGGATAATAGCCCCATACAGTGACTGGATAACAGCCCCATACAGTGACTGGATAACACCCCCATACAGTGACTGGATAACAGCCCCATACAGTGACTGGATAACACCCCCCATACAGTGACTGGATAACAGCCCCATACAGTGACTGGATAACACCCCTATACAGTGACTGGTTAACACCCCCATACAGTGACTGGATAACAGCCCCATACAGTGACTGGATAACACCCCCATACAGTGACTGGATAACACCCCCATACAGTGACTGGATAACACCCCCATACAGTGACTGGATAACAGCCCCATACAGTGACTGGATAACACCCCCCATACAGTGACTGGATAACAGCCCCATACAGTGACTGGATAACAGCCCCATACAGTGACTGGATAACAGCCCCATACAGTGACTGGATAACAGCCCCATACAGTGACTGGATAACAGCCCCATACAGTGACTGGATAACAGCCCCATACAGTGACTGGATAACACCCCCATACAGTGACTGGATAACAGCCCCATACAGTGACTGGATAACACCCCCCATACAGTGACTGGATAACACCACAATATAGTGACTGGATAACACCCCCCATACAGTGACTGGATAACACCCCCATACAGTGACTGGATAACACCACAATATAGTGACTGGATAACACCCCCATACAGTGACTGGATAACACCCCCCATACAGTGACTGGATAACACCACAATATAGTGACTGGATAACACCCCCCATACAGTGACTGGATAACACCCCCATACAGTGACTGGATAACACCCCCATACAGTGACTGGATAACACCCCCCATACAGTGACTGGATAACACCACAATATAGTGACTGGATAACACCCCCCATACAGTGACTGGATAACACCCCCATGCAGTGACTGGATAACACCCCCATGCAGTGACTGGATAACACCCCCCATACAGTGACTGGATAACACCCCCAAACTGTGACTGGATAACACCCCCATACAGTGAATGGATAACACCCCCAAACTGTGACTGGATAACACCCCCATACAGTGACTGGATAACACCCCCCATACAGTGACTGGATAACACCCCCATGCAGTGACTGGATAACACCCCCATACAGTGACTGGATAACACCCCCATACAGTGACTGGATAACACCCCCATGCAGTGACTGGATAACACCCCCATGCAGTGACTGGATAACACCCCCATGCAGTGACTGGATAACACCCCCCATACAGTGACTGGATAACACCCCCATACAGTGACTGGATAACACCCCCCATACAGTGACTGGATAACACCCCCATGCAGTGACTGGATAACACCACCATACTGTGGATGGATAATACACAATATAGTGGTTGGATAAGACCACCATACAGTGAATGGATAACACCCCCAAACTGTGACTGGATAATACCACCATGCCTTAACTAGATAATGCCCCCATACCATGACTATAAAATACCACCATAATATAGGTGAACATAACCACCACACTGAGACTGAACACAATATAGATGGGGAGGGGATAAATTATTGTGCATGTCAAATGTGTATGTGTGTGTGTGTGTGTGTGTGTGGAGAGGAGGGGGAAGGGAAGTGAGCAGGGTTCCCATCTGTCCTACAAGTTTATTAAGCTTTAAGCCAGAAAATGGTGGAGAGATAAATGCCACACTACTCCTGCTTATAGCATGTGAACATTTCATTTTCTGTCTTAAAGAGAGCCCTTCATGCACCCAATTTATTAAGAGATAGGTACCTCTTAATAACGTGGATACACTGTACTCCAAAGTGCTTGATTTTAAATATAACATATGAAAGACCAGCTTTAAAGAGACCCATCTCAGCCAAAAATTGCTAAAGTGTGAATGATGCTGGTATTCTGCAGCCATGGGTAGTCACTGTTACGGCAAGATCAGAGAGGCCTGAACTCTGCGCTGTTTCTATGACTCCCATAGAAGTGAATGGGGGCTACTCCTAAAGTGTAGCTTGCTGTGCTACGCTGTTTATGTATCTCATGTTGGCCTCTAAGCCATTTCTGTAACTCCTCCTAGTCCTGGCCAAAGATTATTGTGGTTGTTTCCATGTTAGTCATTAAAAGAAGAGATGGGAATAACCTTTCAATAAAACTACCCTAGTGCCTCTGGGACATTGGGGATATAGTTGCTGGATATAGGAGGCATTGTCACTGAGAATTGGGAGTATTTAGAGGCAATGGGGTGGACAATGGATCGGGGGATTGTGGTTGATAGTGGTTAGACATTGTTTTTAAAATGGAGGACACCCTGCCTTACACTGGGGGACTAGAACTGCCATACAAAAGACTGGATTCTTTATTTCTTTACAGGATACAAACGCAGAAAAAACGTTGATGCATTTCAGGCTAGTAGCCTGAAAATGAAGACAGATTATTAAAAAAAGGGAAACCTGTTGCTATATGGTTTTAAATTTCAGATAAAATTTAGGGGAGTTTCTGAAATTATACTGTTCCAACCTAAAATATTCTGCATATGCAGTGTTGTACTAACAGTTAACAATAAGCTGACTTTAATTGGTGTAATCATTTGATGTATAGGTTGTTCACATCAGATGAAATATCTAATATCATGAACACTAGCTTTCATGATGTCCTTGTCTCTGTGAATGATGCATTTGAGAAGGCAACTAAGAACAATGTCTTCAGGAAGAACGGTGAGATTGTTGAGATGTCTGTGTCTGGAAAGCTTTTTATTATGTCATAATGAAATGTGTTTTCTCCATTTACCACTTTGACATGGATTTTTGGGCAACAGCTATAGTCGAAGCTAGAGACATTTTAGCTTTCCATTCAAGTCAGCAGTCTGACCCATCTTATTGTTTCCCTGTTTTTTCTTTGTTCTCCCGAAACTTTCTAGTGATAGGATGATGTAGAACAGTTTACAGAGACGTGTTGGTTCTTTTGGCTGTATCAGTTTGTATTGTATGCCGTGTGTTGATGGCACATGTTCACTGTAGTGTTCCAGCGTAGTCCTTGGAATCCTTAATCATCTTGTTCTTTTCTTTACTCTTTTAAAAGTTTCTATATTATAATAATACAGGCCGTTTAATCTATTAGACTTATCTTCTGGCAGTCCGTGCACCGGAATTTTAAATCGACACCAGCTATGTAGATTTCTGCTATAATTTATGGTATTTAAAAAGTTGCAAGAAAAAAAAATGTGTGGCCATACACATTAGCTGTATATCATATCTTATAGATTTTTATCATAGCTGGACGAGTAAACCATTAACTGTGTATCAGGGTCCCAACTTTTCCACTACAGCTTTCTCACAGCATTTTAAAAATGGGTTATGCATGTTGGATATCAATATGTTTGATCCTTTGTTCTCAAGGGTGATTAGCTACTGCCAGAGTTATCTGGCAGTAGCGTACTCTCCCTATTGAGAACACATACATACTCCTTCTTGACTTACTGGGCCAGGTTACTGCATAGTCATCTCACCAATCAGGGAGATGAGGGAAGGGCAAGCAGGAGGTTCAAGGATGCACAGAATGACTTAAATTTAAAAGTACTTTTTCTCTAGAATGAAGCAATGGAACACTAAGCGAAAGGTATCATTAATTTCAGCTGAGCTAGCCCAACAAGGCAGTAGGTTTAACTGTAAATTTTCAAATTTTGGTGAAAGGCCCCCTTTAATAATAATTTAATATACAGCAGTGGAATTTTTAATGGACATATATATACACATAAAAAATGTAGAGACATCACCTTCTGATGTCACAACCTATACAGAGTTAGGCCCCAATATATAGGTGCTGAATTCTTCCTGCAGAAGAGGTCTTTCATATATCACCTTTCTTCAGGGCTGACCATAAACTGATATGTCCTGCTCCCTCACTCTGTCAAATAGAGTTTTTCAGCAGTGTGTACTACACAGTTCTGTATCCCGGCTGAGGCAAAACAACATGATAAACGCTTGACAAGTTAATAAACAACATCTCTTTTCTTAGATGATCCATGTGTTGAAATCCAACAGCTAAAATCTGATGACATGGAGAAGTGTGTGCCACTTATGGTCACAGACTACTTTGAAGGATGTGCTGCTGGATTTGGAATCACAATTGCAGCTCTTTGCTGTCTTCCTATTGGTAAAAATATGATTTTATTTCTTGCTTAGAAATTGATATATACAGTCCTGATCAAAAGTTTAAGACCACTTGAAAAATGGCAAAAAAATCATATTTAGCATGGCTGGATCTTAACAAGATTCCAAGTAAAGCTTCAACATGCAACAAGAAGAAATGGGAGTGAGACAAAACATTTTTTGAGCATTCAATTTAATGAAAACAAAGAATAAACTAAAACAGGCTGTTTTTCAGCTAATCAAAAGTTTAGGACCACACCTCCAAAAAAAACAAAAAAAAACCAAAACAGAAATCCAACTTCCAAACATGAACTCAGTAATGAGTAGCTCCACCGTTATTGTTGATCACTTCAAAAATTCGTTTCAGCATGCTTGATGCAAGGGTTTCAATGAGGTGAGTGGGAACATTTCTCCAAGTGGTGAAGACGGCCGCACGAAGGCCATCTACTGTCTGGAACTGTTGTCCATTTTTGTAAACTTCCCTTGCCATCCATCCCCAAAGGTTCTCAATTGGATTTAGATCAGGGGAACACGCAGGATGGGCCAAAAGAATGATGTTGTTCTCCTGGAAGAAGTCCCTTGTCCTGCGGGCATTGTGTACTGTAGCGTCCTGTTGAAAAACCCAGTCATTGCCACACAGACGAGGGGCCTCAGTCATGAGGAATGCTCTCTGCAACATCTGGACATAGCCAGCGGCCGTTTGATGCCCCTGCACTTCCTGAAGCTCCATTGTTCCACTGAAGGAAAAAGCACCCCTGACCATTATGGTGCCCCCTCCACTGTGGCGCGTAAAAAAACATCTCAGGTGGGATCTGCTTGTCATGCCAGTAACGTTGGAAACCATCAGGACCATCAAGGTTAAAAAAAAAAATCATCAGAGAATAAAACTTTTTTCCACCTTTGAATGTCCCATGTTTGGTGATCTCTTGCAAAGTCCAAATGAGCATTTCTGTGGCGTTCAAGGAGACAAGGTCTTTGAAGACGTTTTTTGTTTTTGAAGCCCTTCAGTCTCAGATGCCGTCTGATGGTTATGGGGCTGCAGTCAGCACCAGTAAGGGCATTAATTTGGGTCGAGGATCTTCCAGTGTCTTGATGGACAGCCAATTGGATCCTCCGGCTCAGTGCTGTTGAAATTTTTTTGGGTCTTCCACTTGACTTTTTTGTTCCATAACCCTCAGGATCATTTAAGAAATTCCAAATGACTGTCTTACTGCGTCCCACCTCAGCAGCGATGGCGCGCTGTGAGAGACCCTGCTTATGCAGTTTAACAACCCGACCACGTTCAAAAAGGGAGAGTTTTTTTGCCTTTACCATCACAACGTGTGACTACCTGACAGAAAATGACAATGAATCCACATCTTTGCACAGATTTGGCCTTTTAAAGGCATGTGGTCCTAAAATTTGGATCAGCTGAAAAACAGCCTGTTTCAGTTTAATCGTTATTTTTCAATTAATTGAATGCTCAAAAAATGTTTTGTTTCACTGTCATTTCTTCTTGTTGCATGTTGAAGCTCTACTTGGAACCTTGTTAAGATCCAACAATGTAAAATATGATTTTTTGCCATTTTTCAGTTCTTAAACCTTTGATCAGGACTGTAGCGTTTAATTTAGTCAGATGTATTGTAGATTTTACTTACCACATGCAAGCTGATGCATAGTGACTGGATATCCTATACTGGCTAAATATACCACAAGGATCATTCTGAGTAAATTTCTCTGCCACATATAGTATGGGATTAGGGAGTCCTTTTTGCAGACCATCAAAGTAACTTTTGATCAGGACTGTATATATATATATATATATATATATATATATATAATACTAAATGATACAGGCAAATGTCATCAGGTTGCCACACCAAAGTGTTATGTAAACCATACGTTCTGTTATCTGTTCCTTTCAGTGAGTCTTATAATTGCCCTGTTGGTTGCAAGGTATCGAAAGCAAACTTTCCTCAAAATGCAACCAAAGACTGAAGACTCTGGAGTCAGAAAAATGAATAATAGAGAAGGATTTCCAGGTACTGTGAAGTTGATGCATAAATATATATATAAGATGTATTATAATCATTAGATATTAAAGATCTATGCACCTCTGAAAGTAAAAATATCTCCTATAGCATAATGCAGTATACTTATATTTGATGTTGTATATAGGGGTTGTACCATTTCTAGGATCTAGATAAGCAAAATCTCAGTAGTTAGGCCTCGTGCAAACGACCATATGTATTTTGCGATCCGCAAAAAATACAGATGACATCCGTGTGCGTCCGTATTTTGCGGAACGAAACAGCTGGCCCCTAATAGAACAGTCCTATCCTTGCCCGTAATGTGGACAATAATAGGACATGTTCTATTTTTTTGCGAAACGGAAATACGGACATATGGAAACGGAATTCACACAGAGTACCTTACTTTTTTTTGCGGACCCTTTGAAATGAATGGAACGGACACGGAATGAAAATACGTTCATGTGCATGAGGCCTTAGACATATACTAAGGATCTTTGCCTTAGCACATTCATTACTAAGCTACAGGGTTTGCAGAATTGAGTTACACCTTGGTCATGTTGTCTGAGAGAGTGCCTAGACCCCTTAAAGAGTAATTAACCTATCCACCATCCACAGAATGGGACATATGCGTCTGATTAAAAAGGGTGAAGCTATGAGAATGGGGTTTCCGTCCCCTCAAATGAACGGAGGAGCGGGTCACATATGACCACTTTCACTCCATTCTTTCTCTATGGGACTGCTGAAAGTAACAATTTACAGCGCTCTATCTATGGCAGTCCCATAGAAAATGAATGGAGAAGCAGTGGTTATGAGTGACATGCCACTCCATTCATTCAGAGGGTATGGCAGTCCCACCAATCGGACCTCCACTAATCAGATGAGTATCCCCTATCTTGTGGATAGGTGATAAGTTAAAAGACACCATTATTATAAATAGGATACAGCAGGTGGGGAGCCCTATTACAATACGTACATAGAGGCTTATGAGCTTCAATTGTATCCTTCAATTGTAATTCTTCTCGCTATTATTCTTGTTTTTCGCCTGTATAAATTTATTCAAAATGTCTTCCTTTTCAATACAACTTGTCTTTCTAGCCTCAGAATGGTGTGGAGGAGATGAGCCTTTCCAACATGTCTTCATTCAGTTGCATCCAAACCAAGTCATTACGGTTATAGATGGTACCAAATCGAACACCAGGACAATCAGGTTACAGAATCAGCAGAATATAGAGGTCACCTTCTCAAATAATAATGGTAGCAGAGTTGCCCGAGTTAGGATCCCCAAAGAATATGATCTGGTAAGATTATGAATATATTGTATAGAGTGTCCATGTATAACATGCACTGGGTCAAAGTGCTTCTTCAGGAGAAGAAAAAAGAATCAGATTTAGTTTTTCCCTCCAAAAGGAGCAGCACAGCAAATTTACTTAAATGGGGATAGGCTGCAATCTCAAAAATAGATCTGATTTTGTTCTGATTCTTAGAATCCCTTTCATTAATAACTCATTTCATTATATGCTATAAGTGAGTATATAATATACTATATATACATTATTCTTCATTCTCTCTATTATCTTTTACCACAGGTGCTCTTTTTTAATGACCAGCATGATAGAGAAGCCTTCATCAAAAAGCTTCAGACATTTTTTGATGACTGTGGAGTTTCCTATACTTTGACTGCATTGCGAGAAAGAGACCTCCTTAAAGACTCTATTTCTAAGAAAAAAAGACAAGAGATGCTGGAGACGTTTTTCAGAAATTCACTCTCCCATGTAAGTAATGTAAAATACTGTAGATTTCTAAGAAAATGTTGAAATATATCTGTTGAAATAGAGCATAACAGAAGCTCCATTTGTGCCCTATCAAACTGTTGCACAGCAGATGGTTTGCGAAAGGCAGCCTATGTTGGTGTTCAGACATGATTGCTCTGAAATACGTGTACAGGCTGAAAGCTTGAAGCTACACTTTTGAGGACATTTCCTCCCCTTATTCTGTCAGTACATTATTGTCATGATGACCATGTGTAACCATCCAAATGGTTAAACATGTCACACACATACATAACTACATGATCCAGAGAAGGGTGTATAAAGTAGGTAGCATCTGAATCCATACAAGGTCTCCGTAACAATACTGTACTTGACAGAAATAAGGGGACATGTCATCAGACACTCTCACCAGTGCAACGTCGGCCATTAGTATGTAACTTCAATCAATCATATCTCAGCAAAGAAGTACAATATAAAAAAAAAATATCACATTTTCATTTACACTATAGGGCTATTTTATAATTTTTTACATGTCATTTTCCTTTAACTTCATATAATTATCTCTCCTCTTAGATAGCGTCTCGCCCACCATGCTGTGTTGAGCTTTGGGACTTAAAGAATCTACAGTGCTGTAAAGGGAGTAGTGGCAATAACACATCCGATTTAGCAGAAGGACAGCCCCTGGGTTCTGTTTCTTCTACGTGCTCACAATATGCTGCTATGTGGACACTGTTTAAGTATAGGATGTATGGCACTCTCTCGGCACTGTTAGGCACTATATTAGTCCAACAAGCTCAATGCAGGTACTGTTTGCAGTATGGTAACACTCCATATAGACACAGCTTGGAATTTAGTATGTACAGAGTTTTATATGTGGGTACTATTTTGTTTCTATGTTGGCAAACTATGGGGGTCATTTATTAAGACCGGTATCTTAGATGCCAGTCTTAATAAAGCCCTATAGATCGATGGACTACTGGAGTTATGACACACCGCCTCTTCTAAATGTAAGACAGCTTCTGAGCTGTCTTACATTTAGACCTTTCTCTATGCCTCTAACAGTGCTTCCACGCCACACCCGCTTTTTTAGACCTGGTATGAGTGGGGAGAAATCGCAGATTGCAGCGCAACTAGCCATGTAACATATGGCGGTTTGTGTATATAATAGAAATATAACATTTTCACTCAGGTGTTTGACATTGAGAAGCAAAATTCAGGAGTAGTTCACAAGCAGGAAATTTCTGAAGCTCTGAAGTGCGAGTTGTCAAGGGAAGAGTTTGCAGAATCATTGGGGCTTGACCCTAAAGCCCATTTCGTGGACGCCATGTTTTCTGTTGCTGACGAGGATGGCAATGGCTACCTGTCCTTTAATGAATTCTGCTACATACTGTGCATATTATTAAAAGGTGAGAATGATTTTTTAATAGTTGTTTGTCATGAAACGTTTCCAAACCAGGAACCAGGTGAAAATGATAAGAATGCAGTTACATTGAGCAGAACAATTATATAGCGATGATAAAAAATAAATATTAGCATGCAAGTACAACAGCACGCAAAGCAATATAGATGGATAGATAAATAGATATGGCATTGCTATTGAGTTGCTTCCTTATGCGAACAATACAAAGAACAAAGTCCTCATGCCTTTCTTATAAGGAAGCTCATATCTTTAGAAGCATTCATAGGAATCCGCTCAACTACAAACATAGCCAGGCAGTTACAGAGAGACTTGCAGATGTATTTACTGAGGCAGTCAAGCAATGTCTCAGTCTCTTCAGCTGTAGCGTGACGCAAGCAGGAAAAATACATAATAGTCATATGCTTTGAGTCATACCCCTGTACAATTAAATTTATAGTCTAGTCCAGACATTAGCCCAATAATGTGATAACTAAAGGAAATGAAATACATTATTTAGGTAAAGGGGTTTTCCAAGATTTTTATACCTACTGTATATTCAGGATAGGTCATCAGTATCTGATCATGGGGTCCAACACCTGGGGCCCCTGCCGATCAGCTGTTTTAGAAGGTAGCTGCACTCCTGTGAGCGCAGCAGCCTTCTTTCTGCCGTTCATGTATCACGTGGCCTAGGCGCAGCTCAGCTCCATAGAAGTGAATGGGGCTGAGCTGCAATAGCAAGCACAGCCACTATATAACATATACCGCTGTTCTTGGTAAGCTGTGTGAAGGCTGCAGTGCTCACAGGAGAGGTGGTGCCTTCTCAAACAGCTAGTCGGCGGACATCCCAGGTGTCAGACCTCCACCGATCAGATACTAATTACCTATCCTGAGGATAGGTCATCAGTATAAAAATCCGGTAAAAGCCTTTTAGGCCTCATGCACACAGCCATTGCTGTGTGATCTGGTCCATGATCTGTCTGCACCGCAAATAAATAGAACAAGTTCTATTGTTTTGCAGTGCGGAGTCACGGAGAGAAACCCCACGGATTGAGAACCCATTCAAGCTGTTTGCGGGAGACAATACGGGCACAGCCAGGCAATGGCCGCATGCATGAGGGCTTATGGTGCAGAAAACTCAATATATAACTTATTAAAGGGGTACCATCAGATATGAGGTATTTTTTAAACTCGATATTCACAGAAAACTTTTATATTTTTGGCAATTCATTTTGGTAGTATTATGACATTGAAAATTAAATATAAAATATTTTCCTTCTTAGCAGTCAACACAAATTATAAGGCCTCCTCTAGAAACAAGTAATTCATTGTTATTTCAGATTTGAGTGGAAGATGTTATCTGAAGGATAATTCTCACAATATTAGTAGGTGTAGAAAAAGATTAAACACAGAATGACAGCTCTTTTGTTCTCTTGATAGGACTAGATAAAGATTGCCCACGAAGACCACTGAATTGATTATTGTATTATATGATGCTGTTAAGGCACCCATACACATTCAATAGCTCGAACAATCGTTCACCTTACAGCTATTTCACCCGGGTCACTCCTGGCTCCCCCATACAATGAGTAGAGGGGAGAAAGCTGCTGCCAGAAACTTCTACTGGTGGCTTATCTGCAGGGAGAGCAAAAGGATTGGCCAAAAATATTAACTTTACCTAATCCTTCTCTCCTCCGACATCTGTCGGAAGCCCACACACATTAAACCATTGGGTGCAGGTTTGGCCGACATTACACTAATATAGGAGCTTTCACTGTCACTACAAAGGGGGTATCTCTCTGGTCACAGTGAATGGTCTGACTGAAAACAGAAGTTAAGAGCCAGGATAGGAAGTAGACTACATAGAGTGGCTTAGAATTACATGTAGAAAACCATGCTCCCATTTTTTTTTTTAAATACCTAGAGTATTCACAGATGAGTCAATAATTTGTGATACAAATTATTTTGATGAAAATGTCCCTTTAAGTATAGCCATATTCAGAGCATTTTAGCTTGAGAATTTCAGCCTTCTGCATACTTTATTCCATATATTTTCATAACTTTTCATTTTTTACTTTAGACTCAGTGGAAAACAAGTTAAGATTTATGTTTGCAATATACGATGTTAACGAAACTGGAGTCCTCACTAAGGAAGAGTTTACTCAGATGCTCAGGTTTGTAGATTTTCTGTAACTATGCAAATATATACACTAAACAAATATGTATGTGTGTCACAAAATACTGCCATGATGATGTAAGTATTATTATGTTATTATAAGTCAATATTTTTATTGTTTACATCATCATAGATAATAATTGCTGACTACTCTACTAGGAGACAAAATTATATTTACTACATGTTGTAAATATGCTACTCCTGACAGGTCTTGAACTCAATCTGGAGAATAGTCTGACTGTGGCATTGGGCAGAGTGACACCATAGGGGTCACTTATTAACCTGAAATGTGCCTATATTAGGTGTATTTCAGGCGCAGATTGCCAAGCAGTGGTTAGTTGCTCCGCAATCTGTGACTTTTCCCTGCTCACGCCAGGTCTAAAAAAGCGAGGGTGGCATGGCTGGTTGGCCCATCTCATTCATCAATTTCTACGCCTGGTTTAGAAGTGGCGCTGGATGTGCCAAAGTTATGTAGAGGCCGGTGCCTCTACATGACTTCGGCGCATCCACCACCAGCACAAGGGGCTTTATTAAAACCAGCGTCTAATACTCCGGTCTTAAGAAATGACACCCCCCCCCCCACCATATCTGTATATTTGGAGATAATGTTTTAAGCCTGCCATATACATAAGAAAATAGTCGTCTGTAGGATTGTTGTCTGTAGGATTGTTCGTAACAACAATAACACCAGCAACATGACTGACTAAACTGGCCGATCAGGGACTCCGTTTTTAGAAAATGGCATAATGACAGAACAGAATGGCAAACGATTGGCCAAATTCAGATGATTATGCTTACACAAGTAATTTAATAGGACAGGGGCCAAAATCTTCCAACCTATCCAATCACATTTTCAGCAGACAGAAGTGTACAACCGACCATCACAGATGATCATTCCCATTATTTTTTAAAACAATCATTAGTGGAAATTGGCAATTTCAGACGACTTTAATCTTATATATATGGGCAGCTTTAAAATGAGTGGTCCATACAGCCCGAGTAAAATGACGTCTAGAATTTTTTTTATTTTCTTTTTACCTAAAATGTGGCATACTGTTCAACTCAGAAAAATTTGGAACATTTCTGCCACAAAATACTGCATCATGTTGTAGACATATTTATGAAGCAAATGTGCCAAAGATGGAAATTGACTATTTGTGTATAATGTTGTTGTAAAGTAAGTCAGCTAACTAGGTGTTATAAAGTTACATAGTTACATAGTTAATACGGTTGAAAAAAGACATAAATGCATCAAGTTCAACCAAGGGTTAGGTGGGGATGCAAATCCCAGAAGGAAGTGAGACTCAGATTTCTACACATTTTCATAAGCATTAATGTCATTTACTTTTAAGAATTCATCTAAACCCTTTTTAAAACTGTCTACTGTTCCTGCTGTGACCACGTCCGGAGGTAGTCTATTCCACAGATTCACATTTCTTACAGTAAAGAAGCCTTGATGCTTCTGGACTCTGAACTTTTTCTTCTCCAGTCGGAGGCAGTGCCCCCTTGTCTTTTAAGGGCATTTTATATGGAACAGTTTTTCACCGTATTTTTTGTATGGCCCATTTATATATTTTTATAGGTTAATCATGTCCCCCCTTAGACATCTCTTCTCAAGACTAAATAAATGTAATTATTTTAATCTTTCTTCATAACTAAGACCCTCCATGCCCCTTATCAGTTTAGTCGCTCTCTACTAGTGACAGGAATGAGACATCCCATTCCTCCAAAAGGAAGGGTGAACGGGAGTCTCTCTAAGGCCTAATACAAAACAACAAAGAAATGCAAAACAGAGAAAAGCCAAAATACAAAGGGAAAGGTAACACTTAACTTCCAAGAAGCTATGGCACAACCAGGAACTCAGCCGAGATCCAAACACCACTGGTGTTTATCGCGAATATTCTAATCGCAAATTTTTATCATGAATATCGGCACTTTGAGAATTTGCGAAGATGTAGAATATAGTGCTATATATTCGTAATCGCGAATATTCAAGTTTTTTTTTTCATCAGTAACCTCCCTTCCTGCTTGTGGGCCAATGAGAAGTCTGCAATATCTTTGTCAGAGCTTAGCAACATCCCTAGCAACTAATAGTTGCCTATGTAAGAAACTCCCCAGCAGCAATTTTCTGCAGTTTTTTCAGTTCTGAGAGAGAGAGCAGTGACATTGCTGTGCTCTGTGCCTTCATCTGGATCCTATTCCTTATCCAATTACATTAGATAGTTAGTTAGCTCATATATATAATACAGATAGTTAGTGGGAGATAGTCAGTGTAGGTTACATAGTGATATAGTGTAGCTGATAGGTTCCAGTGCAGGGTGTTAGGTAGTGTGATAGGAATTACTGTTTCTCTGCTATCCATACATACATGCTACAGACATAGTGCTGTGATGTCACAACCATAATTAGTACACAAATTAGTAATATCTACTCAGACCTGAAAAATGTGAAGTTGCATGTATTTTGCCAAAAATACGCACATCATTAGTGCCGTTTTGCGCCATCGTGAAAATAATGACTGGAGATCACGAATTCTAGAATTTGCTAATTTATTTAGAATATTATGTAAAAAATTTGCAAAATATCGCAAAAACGAATATTGCCTATGCTGCTCATTATTAAACACCAGCTGTCCACAGGTCCAACTGAAGCTTTAAACTGCACAGCATTGTGGGAGAAACAACTATAAATAGGGAAAGTTAAATTTCCACAATAGCAACACCTGGAGGTTAAGGGTGTGGCCAGTACCAGAAATAACATATACGCCTATTGATCAACAAGGTAAACATGTCAAATCAAACCACGTGTTGCCAGTCTCAAAGATCTCCTGCCACTCACTGTCGCGGGGACGTCCGTATGTCTCGGTACATCTGTGACAATAAGTGACTCTCCCAGTGTTACGTGTTACATCTCCTAGGACATATGATGCACGGAGATTATTACTACCAAGATGCATTACTTTACATTTATCCACATTGAACCTAATTTGCTAAGTTGATGCCCAATCATAGAAACATAGAAACATAGAATGTGTCGGCAGATAAGAACCATTTGGCCCATCTAGTCTGCCCAATATACTGAATACTATGGATAGCCCCCGGCCCTATCTTATATGAAGGATAGCCTTATGCCTATCCCATGCATGCTTAAACCCCTTCACTGTATTTGCAGCTACCACTTCTGCAGGAAGGCTATTCCTCAGTGTTCAAGTCAACTTGTATTTTATGGACATCTTCCATAGACTGCACTACCGTACATAGCTTGGTCTCATCTGCAAAAATAGAAATGGTGCTATTAATCCTGTCCTCGATATCATAAATAAATAAATTAAATAATAGAGGACCCAGCACTGAACCTTGGGGTACACAACTTATAACCCGTGACCATTCTGAATAGGAATCATGACCAAAACTCTCTTGACACGGTTTTTCAACCAGTTTTCAATCTAATTACAAACTATACTTTCCAAGCCTATAGACCTTACTTTACCTATTAAATGTCTATGAGGGACAGTATCAAAAGCCTTTGCAAAATCCAGAAACACTACATCCACGCCCGCCCCTCTGTCCAGGCTTCTATTCACCTCATTTATTTACTCATTTATTTACAGTCACATACTTCTGTATATAGTCCCTTAAGAGTCCTTCAAACTTTTTTCCCACAACAGAAGTAAGACTAACTGGTCTAGAATTACCTGTGGATTACCTAGATACTTTTTTGAATATGGGCACCACATTTGCCTTGCGCCATCCACTTGGCACTGTACCAGTACCAAAAAACTTTAAAAATTATAAACAGGGGCACATCAATTCTCTTTAAGAACTCTTAGGTGTAATCCATCTGCACCCGGAGCCTTGTTCACATTTACCTTATTTAACTAGGCTTGGACCATATCTACAGTTAGCCAATTGGGTATATTACTGGATGTACTAACAGCCCCAGCACCACAGATATAAACTCCGTTCTCTTCTTTTGTATATACAGAGCTAAAAAAAAACATTTAGTAACTCTGCCTTTTCCTTATCTTCAGTTAGACAATGTAGTCTAGCCATTCACCAAAATGATCATCTAACCTGAGCTACTGTGATACAATTGGTGCATATTTACATTGCCAGTGTAAGTTTACACTGTCTACATTATAGACAGGATTAGTAATTTTACCCCATTAATTGCTAATGGTAAAACAGCTATGAAATCCTCTGACACACAGTCACAGCTCATGCCCAACACTAGGTATGACAGAGAATGCCAGTTTTGTCTGGAGTTTTTTGAAGATCACATGGTGCATGCCGAACTGTATTAAAGAAGGAATCTGAACACATGAATGATCAGTTACTATGACAGCCTTGAACCTTTTGAAGGATCACCATTCTGATATAGCAGACTACCTTTTAAGATGTGTCTGCGGCCAGTGGTGGACTGGCCATAGACCCTACAGTGAAATTAACTGATGCTGGGGGGGGGGGGGGGGGGGGGCAGCTCGAGCCCTCCTCACAGCCGCTGGTCAAGTACATAATGATCTGATACTCTCAGCATTAAATAATGCTAGGAGCCAGGTGACCTCTTGAATTCAACATCCTCAGTATGGTGATAGGGCAGCCTTTTATGCTACGGTATTTGGTTTTGCTGGGGCGATATTTTGTGCTGCACTACAGTACTTCTGTCCCTGCCTGCTTGCGGCTTATGTTGACCCTGCCTACTTGTGTTTCCCTATCTCCTGTTAATTTGGTCTTGCCTACAACATGGAGCCACTTTTAGTTTTTTTTCCAGGGTCACTTTAAGTTCCCAGTCCGCCCCTGCCTGCAGCATGGTCTAACAGCCTGTATTCTATTGCAGTCTATGATACAAGCAATCAGAAGATTGCATATTATATTTATATATATATATATATATATACACACAGAATTGTTTGAAAATTAGATTGCCTATTGTCTTACTTTTACAAAATAAATAAATACATGAAATACATATAAATACAGTATTATAAAATACAAAAAATCATTGGTATGGCCATATTCATGTCCGTACAAACAAAACCCAAAAACCATGGCATCATTGTTTTTTTGTTTTTTTCATTTTCACCCCACAAAGAATTGTGTCCCATTTGTGAATATGAGCTACGATAAATTAAATGGTTCCATGAACAAGTACAACTTGTCATGCCAAAATAGAGTCCTCATAAGGCTATTTGAACAGAAATTATTATAGTTATGGAATGCAGAGAAAACTAGAAAGCAGAAACCAAAATTGTCCATGCCCCAGGCTTTAAAAATGAGAACCTGTAACAACTACTTGACAAAAAGTAAACCAGGCAAAGCTTCTAAATATGTTAATTACTTTCATGAAACAACTTTTTTTTCTTTTAGGTCTTTCAATCAACTATCTAACTTTCTTTCAAGAGATCAAACTGAGCAAGTCATTGATAGTATGTTTATTGAGAGTGGACTTCAGTCTACACAAGAAATCACATGGGAGCAGTTTCATTCTATGTTTAAGCAACATGCCAATGTATTAAGTCAAATGACATTTCAGGGTAAGGTGACCATGATGTTTCTTCCAGTATATCCCTAAAATATCCATTAAAACTGGAGATAATATCATGTACAGTATTTCTACTTGTTTCATATTGTTTGCCCTTAAAGTGATGTTTTGTTGCGTTGCCAGAAGCCTCTAGCTTCAATCCTCTCCTGGTGGCCACAGAATCAGACATATAAAAATCCAGCATGCCAAAACTTAGTTTTTTTCTGATAACAGGTGAAGGGGTATAGTCAGGCTGCCTCTAGACACACTGGATTTATGGCAAAACTAATAATGGATGCCAGGATTTTAAGGGGGTACTCTGGCTGCTGCTCTGGACCCCACACTTCTTCACTTCCTGGCCTAGTGCTTGACACACCAGAAATGGCTTGGATTGCCCACTCAGCCAATCACTGGCTGAGGAAGGTCATGATTCGTTGGACAGGTACTCCAAATTCATTTCTGGCATACGAGGGCCAGAGCAAAGGTGGGGAGTCGGTAAAAAAGTAAAAACTATTTATTATTTTAAAACATTCTGGCCTAGATTTCAGTTAAAATTAGTCCTCCAGCATCCCCTTCAATGAAAATGAATCTTGGGAGATAAGCACTAGCAGAAATGTCTTATAGCTACCTATGCAATAGTCATGGGCGCTTGATCAATCCAAGCTTGCATGTTTACAGCTCTCAGGGAATATTTTACATTTATTTTGAGTGCTTTGTCATATTGATACCTACTCACCAGAACTATTTGGCATCAATTTTCCCTAAAAACAAATAAGCTGCCATGGCCCAAATAAGTTAAGCTTTATTAATCTGGAAAGGTATAAAGTATTTTATACATTCTATTGTATTACTATATGACTGTTGCAATAATGGTAACTGTCATGTAATATGTATGATCTTTTGACTTGTGGGTATTACTTTCCTTAAAGGATCAACTTTGCCAATTATCACTCGCAATATTACCAGCAAGATTTCATTTATAGACAAAGGAACTAAAGAAAACACTGACAGGTAATAGATGTCACCAACTTTGTTATTCTTGAATCTACTGTACAAAAGGCAGCTGTTCACTAAAAATTTAGAAAGGCAATCTTAGCTCATGTATGCATGCCAAAATATTTATAATATTTTGAATTATATTAATTATTAATATACTGTAATAAATACTTTCCCAAAGACTAAATTATACACTGTGGGGTGTACTATATTTATGCCAGTCTAGGTGAGGAGTCTCACTCTGTACAACTTATTCATCGAGCATTTCTGCAGTGTTTCTGCATAAAAAAATAATAATAATGCTACAGACATATACAGGGGAAAGACTGGTACACCATGCATACAGTGCGCCGGTATTAATGTGTGACTTCTTTCCTCATCTCAAGATGGTAGTTCCTGCACTTGCTCATCCTCTCTTCCCAAAACTTTTAGGGGAAGACAGTGTTGGGTAGATTCACACTGTTCTAGGAGAATATAACCAGTTTGTTATAGTACTTATTTTGGAGGAAATGTAAATCTAATTCTCAATAAAGTTGTTCTGGTTACATGACACATTTATGTTCTTGAACTTCAATGATAATTTGGAAAAGTAATGACGTTTATCTTTACAGTATTGGTGAAAACCATACGGACACAGTAGAATTGGAAGGACAAGAACTTCGAAACAGACGTGGTAGAATGTATGTGTGACCAGCATATTATGTTTTGGCATAGATCATGTAATTCCCTGTTATAACTATCTCACTGACTGCCAGTCTCATGATTCAATAATTAGGAATAAGAACAAGGCGAATGCACCGCGTTTATTTACTACGGCAAGAAGAGAAAAATATGAGTCAAGTAAAATCCACCAAAAGATACAGCAATTTAAACGGTTAATTGAAAACTACCGGCGCCATATTGTATGCATAGTAATATTCTATGGAATATCTGCTGGACTGTTTGCAGAAAGAGGTTATTGTGAGTATGATATGACATTCTTTTCAGTGAGTGGTGTATATGGCAAAGATTAATATGGCAAAATTATTTTGCATTGGTTAAATGAAATGTTTTGTGTATTTAATTTTTTGTTTTATAATTTACATTCAGAGGAGTTCTCTCATAAACCACAACCCTTTCCAGACTAGAAATCACAGCAAGGCAAAAAGTAGTATGTAATATAACATGTAATATATAGATGGCTGAAGTCCTCCAGAGCAGGAAACGTTCTTTTACAGAGGGGGTGCAAAAAGGGTCATGCCCCTTCGGCTGTCTGTACGATCTTCTAGGGCATATAGACATGATTTGTTTTCATGAGTCTGAATAATAGAACTAATAGGGGGAATTTATCAAGTCTCCTGCATCAGAACTATGGTACCAACAATTCACAAATTTGTGCAGCTTTTTGCCATTTTCCACTTTTGTAAAAAAAAAAAAAAAATGGAAGGGAAGGGACAGGTCCTACACAGCACAATACATTTATGGCTACTTTCACACTAGCGTTCGGGGCTCCGCTTGTGAGTTCCGTTTGAAGGGGCTCACAAGCGGCCCCGAACGGATCCGTCCAGCCCTAATGCATTCTGAATGGATGCGGATCCGCTCAGAATGCCTCAGTCTGGCTCCGTTTGTCCTCCGCTCAGCAGGCGGACACCTGAACGCAGCTTGCAGCGTTCGGGTGTCCGCCTGGCCGTGCGGAGGCAAACGGATACGTCCAGAATTACAATGTAAGTCAATGGGGACGGATCCGTTTGAAGTTGACACAGTATGGCTACTTTCACACTAGCGTTCGGGTGTCCGCTAGTGCGCTCCGTTTGAAGGGGCTCACGAGCGGCCCCGAACGCATCCGTCTGGCCCCAATGCATTCTCAGTGGAGGCGGATCCACTGAGAATGCATCAGTCTGCCAGCGTTCAGCCTCCGCTCCGCTCAGTGAGCGGACACATGAACGCTGCTTGCAGCGTTCGGGTGTCCGCCTGGCCGTGCGGAGGCGAGCGGATCCGTCCAGACTTATAATGGAAGTCAATGGGGACGGATCCGCTTGAAGATGACACTATATGGCTCAATCTTCAAGCGGATCCGTTCCCCATTGACTTTCAATGTAAAGTCTGAATGGATCCGCTCAGGCTACTTTCTGACTTAGAAAATTTTCTAAGTAATAATGCAGACGGATCCGTTCTGAACGGATGCAAACGTCTGCATTATCGGAGCGGATCCGTCTGATGAAACATCAGACGGATCCGCTCCGAACGCTAGTGTGAAAGTAGCCTATGGCTCAATTTTCAAACGGATCCGTCTCCCATTGACTTTCAATGTAAAGTCAAAACGGATCCGTTTGCATTATCATGAACAAAAAAAAAAAAAAAGTTTTTTTTTTTTTGTTCATGGTAATGCAAACGGATCCGTTCTGAACGGATCTAAGCGTTTGCATTATAGGTGCGTATCCGTCTGGGCACATACCAGACGGATCCGACCTAAACGCAGGTGTGAAAGTAGCCTATCATTGCTTATGGCTGTTCCTTTGGTACAAGTAAAGCTCCTAGCTGTACCTAATAATTTTGGCACATCTCACACCAGATCAAGAGTGCCGTTAGATGGACTAGACTTGAATAATTGTCCCCCAATGTGTTTGTTCTGTCTTTTTTTTTAATGTATTGTAAAAGTAGATAACTTTGTGTATACTGAATAGTGTTGCTATCCTGCCTTATCAAGCCCTCCAACAGTACAATAGAGCTGTTGACTCACTGTCTGCTGACTCTGTCCTAAAGATAACAAGCGAGTAGATCAGGGTTTCTTAACTCCTGTCCTCGGGATCCAACTACCAGTCATGTTTTCAGGATTTCTTTAGAATTGAGCATGTGATATAATTAGTGTCCATATTAGGACTTACCACAGATATTCATTCTGTGGGATATTCTCAAATCCTGACCGATAGGTGGGTCCCGAGGACCTGAGTTGAGAAACCCTGGAGTAGATGAATGTAGGAAGTGTCAGCCTAGAGCAGTGGTGGGCAACCTTTTTTTTCAACTGAGCCAAATCTCGCCAAAACCACGATTGAAATTTATTTTGAGAGCCACATTTTTAAAACCGAAAATACAGTCAGTGACGCCTCCTTTGGCCTGAGCGCCGCACGGCACACATGTAGGCAGGACAGCCGCAGGCTGCCGCCCCCGAGAGGAGGGAGGGCAGCGGGCGCCCGGCACACAGAACAGTGCTCCAGACTAAAAAAAATTCCTAGTAGCCATTGGCTCCTGAACTGAAAGATTTAGGAGCCAAATCAAATTTTTAGTCGCCAAATCGAAACTGAATCAAAATTTTGGTATCGTGACAACGCTACGCCGATCAGATCGGCGTAGGGTTGTTTTGAAACCAAAATTTTGATTCGCTTTCGTCACCATAAAAAAGTATTGTGATACTCAATACCGTGCAAAAAAAAAAAACACCAAAAAAAGCCACGTGCATTTCGCATTTTATGAAACATTCGGCCCATAATAGAACAGTCCTATCCTATTTTTTGGGGTGACAAGGTGACTAAAAAGGCTATGTAATATGTTTATTTATTTATTGTTTATATATTTTATATGTAAAATTGGGAAAGGGGGGATTTAAACTTAATATTTTAAAGTACTTTCACACTAGCGTTTTTCATTTCCGGCACTGAGTTCCGTCACAGGGGCTCTATACCGGAAAATAACTGATCAGTTTTATCCCCATGCATTCTGAATGGAGAGTAATCCGTTCAGGATGCATCAGGATGTCTTCAGTTCAGTCATTTTGACTGATCAGGCAAAAGATAAAACCGTAACGGTTTTATCTCCGGCGAAAAAAAATGAAGACTTGCCTGAATGCCGGCTCCGGCATTTTTCCCCATAGGAATGTATTAGTGCTGGATCCGGCATTCAAAATACTGGAATGCACCCGCACTAAATCCGGACCCATTCACTTCTATGGGGCTGTGCACATGAGCGGTGATTTTCACACATCACTTGTGCGTTGCGTGAAAATCGCAGCATGCTCTGTTGTGCGTTTTTCGCGCAATGCAGGCCCCATAGAAGTTAATGGGGCTGTGTGAAAATCGCAAGCAAGTGCGATTTTCACGCATGGTTCCTAGGATGAAAGTCTATTCACTGTATTATTTTCCCTTATAACATGGTTATAAGGAAAAATAATAGCATTCTGAATACAGAATGCATAGTAGAAGGTCAATATAATAAACATTGGTGGCGCAGTGCGCCCCCCCCATCACCCCAATATAATAAACATTGGTGGTGCAGTGCGCCCCCCCTCAATATAATAAACATTGGTGGCGCAGTGCGCCCCCCCATCACCCCAATATAATAAACATTGGTGGCGCAGTGCGCCCCCCCATCACCCCAATATAATAAACATTGGTGGCGCAGTGCGCCCCCCCCATCACCCCAATATAATAAACATTGGTGGCGCAGTGTGCCCCCCCTCAATATAATAAACATTGGTGGCGCAGTGCGCCCCCCCATCACCCCAATATAATAAACATTGGTGGCGCAGTGCGCCCCCCCATCACCCCAGTATAATAAACATTGGTGGCGCAGTGCGCCCCCCCATCACCCCAATATAATAAACATTGGTGGCGCAGTGCGGCCCCCCCTCAATATAATAAACATTGGTGGCGCAGTGGGCAGTGCCAATGAGGGTTAAAAAATAAAAAAATAATTAACTCACCTCCTCCAATTGATCGTCTCCTGTTCTTACTTCTTTCTAGTTTCTTCAGGACGCAGGACCTGTGGTGACATCACTGTGCTCATCACATGATCCATCACCATGGTAATGGGCCATGTGATGAGCTCAGTGACGTCACCACAGGTCCTGAAGAAACTAGAAAGAAGTAAGAACAGGAGACCGGCAGCTACCTGATCAACTGGAGGAGGTGAGTTAATTTTCTTTTATTATTTTTAACCCTCATTGGCACTTCTCACTGTGCCACCAACGTTTATTATACTGGGGGGGGGAACCGCACTGTGCCACCAATGTTTATTATACTGGGGGGGGGGGGGCGCACTGTGCCACCAACGTTTATTATACTGGGGGGGGGGGGGGGCGCACTTATTATACTGGGGGGGGGGGCGCACTGTGCCACCAACGTTTATTATACTGGGGGGGGGGGGGCGCACTGTGCCACCAACGTTTCTTATACAAATACAGGAGGCGGGTGCCGGAATCAAATAGCCGGCACCCGACCTTTGTGACAGGGAGCTGCGATCAGCGGCAGTTAACCCCTCAGGTACCGCACCTGAAGGGTTAACTCAACTGCAGCGGATCGCAGCTCCCTGTCATAGAGGTCGGGTGCCGGCTATTTGATTCCGGCACCCGCCTCCTGTATTTGTATTAACAGGTCAGTTTTCTTCATTGGTGGCGCAGTGGCCACAGCCCCTCCCCTCCTCCTCCCGTCTCTTCTTATTGGCAGCGGCGGGGGCAGCAGCAGCACAGGGGGGAGGGAGAGACTCCTCCTGCGCTGCTGAGAACGATCATCTCCTGTGCCCGCCGCTGTATTGAGCAGAGCTGCGGCGGCGGGTCCAGTCGCAAATGGCATCTGGAGCCCTGCAGAAGAGCCGCATTAAAGTGTGTAAAGAGCCGCATGTGGCTCGCGAGCCGCGGCTTGCCGACCACTGGCCTAGAGTATCTGCTCTACTGGGCAATGTGAAAAGTGGAATATTTTTAAGATTTTTATTTTTTTATGTGGAAAGTCACCACCAAAAATGTAATAATAATCAGAATCTTATTCACATAATATAAAAATGTATATATTGTGTGTGTATGTGTGTATATATATATATATATATATATACACATATAAAAGGAAAAGATTGCAGCACTTCCAATTGGTAAAAAAAAATTCAAGTCCTTTATTCACCCATGCAACGTTTCAGTCCTCCTACTGGGACCGTTCTCAAGCTTGAAAATGGTCCCAGTAAGAATACTGAAACATCGCATGGTTGAATAAAGGACTTCACATTATTTTCACTAATTGGAAGTGCTGCAATCTTTTCCTTTTGTATCTTTTGACGGTGGGTCGGGTCCAATTGCTGGCACTCCTTACTTACGTCTACGATTTGTGCTGCCTTGAACTTTCTATTTTACATACACATATACATATCCAAAATATAATGTAATTTTATAAGTATTCATTCCCTCTAAATATCATAAATGACCAAGTTATTCCCCAGTGGTAGCTCACTGTGTAACACATGCTGTTTTCAGAGTTGGAAGAAACTAGTAGAAGCAAAGATAGGACGTACAATCTCTTTGACCTTTGATTTGCAATGAAATGAATTTTTATTTGCATTGTCTCTGCAATTATGTAAATCAGTGTTTCCCAACCAGTGTGCCTCCAGCTGTTGCAAAACTACAACTCCCAGCATGCCTGCACAGCCAAAGGCTGTCTGGGCATGCTGGGAGTTGTAGTTTTGCAACAGCTGGAGGCACATTGGTTGGGAAACACTGATGTAAATAGCAATAAACAAAAATAAAATAATCTAGCTATAGTTGTTGTAGAGGTAGGAGTGGTACCCTGGCACCCAAGGGAACCCAGGGGCCACTCTACCACATAGGAAGTCCCCAGTATGGCATATGGTAAATGGGGGCCCTATTAGGGATTTTGTATTGGGGCTAAAAAATATCAAGTTTTTTTGAGAATAATTTTCAGTGTAAAAGCTCTTTTTTAAGATAGGAATGGTACAAGATCATATAAAAAAAATTCAATATTATCTTTGAAGTTGAATCAATATGTTACCCATTTGATGAATGTTTCTGTATTCCACAGATTATGGTTTTGCATCTCCAGGAACTGGAATTTCTGATACTACCTATGTGGGACTTATAGTCTCTCGAGGGGCAGCTGCCAGCATTTCTTTTATGTATTCTTATATCCTTCTGACTATGTGCCGTAATCTCATAACTTTCCTGCGAGAGACCTTCTTGAATCAATATATCCCATTTGATGCTGCAGTAGACTTCCACCGCTTGGTTGCCATGAGTGCGCTTGTCCTTTCAAGTACGTTTGTCCCATTATACAGTTATGGCCAAATTATACCAAAATTATAAGTAATTATTGAATTTGTTCAATTATTTTGTCTCCTTCAGTTTTACACACAGTCGGCCATTTAGTCAATGTCTACATTTTTTCAATCACTCCTCTCAGTGTCCTCAGCTGCCTCTTCCCGACAGTGTTCTCAGATAATGGGTAAGATAAACTGCAGCATTTGGGTCAAAAATGAAATGTTGGTATTTCAACTACATATGGACCAATCTTTAACTTGACACTCATAACACATGCTTTAAATGGTCACTAACTTTTTATACAACTTTGCAGAAATCAATTGTACAAATGTTCATAAGAATCTTTGTGATATATCTTATTAGAGTTATCAGCTGTTTACCATCACCACCTTGGCTTGCTAAATGCTTTACTCCTTAAAATTTCACTTAAAACCATACAGGATAGAACAGCTCACTAAAGGATCAGATTACACATGTTAATACAAGTACATAGAGATGAGCAGGAACTCAGAGACAGGAGAGACACAAACAGCCAAAGAGAGTTTTATTCACAAGCATACAGGTCAATACTTCTCTGTTATGTCCTCCATGATCTTGGGGTTCCTTCTGCTTGACTGTGAGAAACTTATGAAGCAGATTCTCCTCTTCTTTCTGTGTGCAGTAGATGGGAGCTAGTCTGTACTCCAGATCATGGAGAACTGTGAACTAAAGATCTACTGTAGCATAGAGAGGAGAAAACTGCCCAAAATTGCCACATACAATAATGACCATAGTGTTATTATTCATGTACACACACAACACTATTGATTAATGCAAAGTTTGCTGAAACGTTAAGTGCATTTTGTGTCAAGTTAAAGATTTCCACATCGTACAAAAAGATATTGCCAGCATGGTAAGGGGAAGCCCTCCTCTGAACGCCATTTTACATTGTATTACTTTATATTTTATGGATGTTGAATTATAGTGTATATAATAGACCAGATCTGCATTTTGTAAAAAAGCTCCTGTCAGCAGGATGAACCCAACTAAATCAGGCATACTTCCAGGTCAGGTTGATCCTGCTGATTAAAACGATACCTAGTTTGTCAAAATCTGTTGTGGCGTTCTAGAGAGAAAAAAAAAACATTTAAAGGGGTTGTTCACCTTTCATTAAATGACGGCCTATTCTCGGGATAGGCCATCACAGGGTGATCAGTGCGGATGCGACACTATTTACTCGCGCCGATGAGCTGTCTAGTGGAATGGGCTTGCGGTCATTGAAGTCTGGATAGTATTATAGGATGTAGCTAAAGAATCAGTACAAGATATGTGATATAAAATGCTTACAATAACTCTATATGTAAGTTGTGAAATGGTGTAATGATCACTATGATTTATTCATTTTTATAGATCTGAGTTTCCACACAAATATTATTGGTGGTTTTTTGAGACTGTACCAGGTGAGTCATTATAGAACGGCTTCCAAAGATTACCATATAATGGCTTTGATGATATCATCGCACAGAGACTTTTTCTTCAGAATATTTAACTTGGCAGTTTTACCATGGTTAAAATAATGAGTAAACAAATAAATTCTATGTCAATGAACTTTTCCCCATAATATACTGTACACTGTTAGATGAATTAGCACATTTTTAATGACTGTATGAGTTGTTCAATATCAATGGTTAAAAGTCCAGAGATATTTTTAGGAAAGTGTCATTGACTTGCCTAATAGAAATAAAACAGTCTCTCCCTTATTACTAGTCATGCCCGGTGTAATACATTTTTTTTTAATGAAAGGACAAGATTGAGAAAAAGTTGATGTCCTAGTGGCATTCTGCTGTATTTCTTTTAGGCTAGTGTTTCACACATGCTTCAAAGAAATCCGGCAGGCTGTTCCTGTGAAGAACAATCTGCCAGAATTCTCAGGATTCGGCATAGCCAGATAGTGTTGTGTGCCCGTCAGGACCCTTTAACTATAATGGGATGTGGCGAAAACAAAAGGAAAGGAGCTCATAATACCAAAAAATGTATAATTTATTGAGACATGGTTAAAAAGATAACAAGGATAGAAGCAATAAATGAATATGATGCCATGAACATGATGGAAAAAGAGTGGGGAACAAAAAGGAAGAAAAACGCCACCCTGGGAAAATGAACACACGGATCAAAAAGGCATGGTACAAAGTATATGTGTAGCATGGGAATCAAATACTGACGAAGGTACGCCGAAACGCGCGTTGGGGTAGCGCCACCCTGGGTCTTCTCTGCACACGGTTCCTGTTTTGGTGAGCCCCTGTCTCCTGCTGTTCTCCTCCGTTTATTTATTGCATTATTTATTGCATTTTTTCGGTCTGCAGCATACCTCCATCTTTACCATTACCCTTTGTCTGCATACCTATTTTTATCTACCGAGGTAGATAAACTCTTTGGAGATTCGGATGCTGTCAGATCTGTAGACAGTTCTCCTTACTGCAGCAGGAAATTGCATTTTTGAAAGCTGAAATATTTAAATTATCCGTTAAACAAACTCCAGCTAGGACTGCTGCAATGCCACTGCCACAGAGGACCCCCAGATGGGTTACTGTAGGTTCTGAAAGTCTTAGAGTGGTGGATAGAAGACATGTCCCACAGTCGGTGGTTCTCCATAATTCATTTGCAGCACTCTCAGAATGTAAGGACAACATGGATATGGACTCAAGCACAGAGGGTGTGAAACCATCGACTCCTATGTCTAATGTATGCAACAAAAAAGATAAAGTGAAGTCTCAAAGGAAGCAGCTGTTGCTGGGTGATTCAATCATAAGAAGTGTGGAGCTTAAAGAAAATGGTTTTGTGAGATGTCTCCCTGGGGCTACTGCTAGAAGAGATAGAAGACGTATTATTAATATTGTTAAGCAAGCAAAGCAGGAAGAGGACGTGGATGTTCTTGTCCATCTAGGGACAAATGACCTGGCTTGCAATGAAGTGTCAGAGGTGAAAAAATCTTTTATCACACTTGGTAATGACGTACAGGATTTTGCATCCACCATTTCATTTTCTGAAGTTCTGCCTGTGCATAATGTTCAGAATGATAGGCAGAGGCGCATAAAGGAGTTCAACATATGGCTTGGTAAATGGTGTCAGAAGCAAGGATTTGGCTTTGTTTCTCATGATAGCTCTACTTGGAATAGAAAGGAACTGTACAAAAAAGATGGTTTGCATCTTTCTCTCAAAGGAACAAATGTACTTAGTGAACAACTCCAAGAATTTGCGAAAGAGTATTTAAACTAGGAAGGGGGGGCAAAAGAGTGAAAATAAAAGAGTCCATTTGCCCCCCGAAACAATGCCAGAACAGGTCAGAAGCACAGAGGTTAAGAAATGATAAGCTCAGAGTCCTGTCTACAAATGCTCGCAGTTTAGGTAAAAAAATCAATGAACTTGATTCAATAATGGCATCTGAGAATGTAGATTTAGTGGCTGTTACGGAGACATGGTTTAATGAAAGAAATGACTGGGACATAACCATACCAGGGTTCTCTTTATACAGAAGAGACAGAGAAGGCAAGAAAGGAGGAGGAGTGGCCCTGTATGTGAAAGATAGCATTAAATCTAACCTAATACAAGTTGGTGAGGCCAACATAGAGTCAGTTTGGGTTACGTTGCAGTTTGCTAACCATGCAGTAACTCGTGTAGGTGTGATATATAGACCACCTGGTCAAGTTAAAGAACTAGATGATCTACTAGTTGAAGAAATAGCTAAAATGACAATGAAAGGAGAAGTTATCATTATGGGAGATTTCAATCTCCCAGATATAAACTGGAAAACCAAAATAGCAAGTTCTACCAGGAGTACAGATATTCTAAATTCCCTACTGGGGTTATCTCTACAACAAGTGGTTGAGGAGCCAACCCGGAGGGAGGCCATTTTGGATTTGGTATTCACAAACGGGGATTCGGTATATGATGTCATTGTAGGCGAAACCTTGGGAACTAGTGATCACCAGTCAGTGTGGTTTAATATAAGAACTGTGAAAGAGTCCCACCACACAAAAACAAAAGTTTTAGATTTTAGAAAAACAGACTTTTCAAAAATGAAATTAGTCATAAATGAGTCCTTATCAGACTGGAACGGATTACATGGAGTCCAGGAGAAATGGGACTACTTAAAAGGTGCATTATTGAAGGCAACAGAAAATTGCATTAGACTTGTCAGTAAAAGCACAAAAAGGAGGAGACCACTGTGGTACTCAGCAGAAGTGGCCCAAATCATTAAAAATAAAAAGCTAGCATTTTGTAATTATAAAAAAAACCAGAGCAATGAAGATAAGGAAATCTACAAGATTAGGCAGAGAGAGGCCAAGCAAGTTATAAGAACTTCTAAAGCGCAGGCAGAAGAAAAACTAGCTCAGTCTATGAAAAAAGGGGATAAGACATTCTTCAGATATATAAATGAAAAAAGGAAATTAAAACAAGGAATAACTAAATAAAAACAAAGGACGGAAGGTATGTAGAAGAGAATAAAGGGCTAGCCGACTGCCTTAATGAATACTTCTGTTCAGTTTTTACAAAAGAAAAAGGAGAAGGACCTCCACTAGAAAGAATGACTAATAAATCGTTTGATGCATGTATCTTTACAGAGGAAGATGTTCTAAGTTTGCTGTCTAAGGTGAAGACAAATAAGTCACAGGGGCCTGATGAGATACACCCAAAATTATTTAAAGAGCTTAGTGGTGAGCTGGCAAAACCGTTAACAGATTTATTTAACCAATCATTAGTAACAGGAGTCGTCCCGGAAGATTGGAAATTGGCTAATGTCGTGCCCATTCACAAGAAAGGTAGTAGGGAGGAATCGAGCAACTATAGACCAGTGAGTCTGACATCAATAGTAGGCAAATTAATGGAAACCCTATTAAAGGATAGGATTGTGGAACATCTAAAATCCCATGGATTGCAAGATGAAAAACAACATGGGTTTACTTCAGGGAGATCATGTCAAACAAATCTTATAGATTTTTTTGACTGGGTGAATAAAATAATAGACGGTGGAGGTGCAGTAGACATCGCATATCTAGATTTTAGTAAGGCTTTTGACACTGTCCCACATAGAAGACTTATCAATAAACTGCAGTCATTGAGCATGGACTCCCATATTGTTGAGTGGATTAGGCAGTGGCTGAGTGACAGACAACAGAGGGTGGTAGTCAATGGAGAACATTCAAAACAAGGTCATGTTACCAGTGGGGTTCCACAGGGATCTGTACTGGGACCGATTTTGTTTAATATCTTCATAAGTGATATTGCAAAAGGCCTCGCTGGTAAGGTTTGTCTTTTTGCTGATGACACAAAGATAGGTAACAGGGTTGATGTTCCTGGAGGGAAACGCCAAATGGAAAAGGATTTAGGAAAACTAGAAGAATGGTCAGAACTCTGGAAACTGAAATTTAATGTGGATAAGTGCAAGATAATGCACCTGGGGCGTAAAAACCCAAGGGCAGAATATAGAATATTTGACACAGTCCTGACCTCAGTATCTGAGGAAAGGGATTTAGGAGTAATTATTTCAGAAGACTTGAAGGTGGGAAGACAATGTAATAGAGCAGCACGAAATGCCAGCAGAATGCTTGGATGTATAGGGAGAGGTATAAGCAGTAGAAAGAGTGAAGTGCTTATGCCGCTGTACAGAACACTGGTGAGACCTCACTTGGAGTATTGTGCGCAGTACTGGAGGCCATATCTCCAGAAGGATATAGATACTCTAGAGAGAGTTCAGAGAAGAGCTACTAAACTAGTACATGGATTGCAGGATAAAACTTACCAGGAAAGGTTAAAGGACCTTAATATGTATAGCTTGGAAGAAAGAAGAGACAGAGGGGATATGATAGAAACTTTTAAATACATAAAGGGAATCAACTCGGTAAAGGAAGAGAGCATATTTAAAAGAAGAAAAACTACCACAAGAGGACACAGTTTTAAATTAGAGGGGCAAAGGTTTAAAAGTAATATAAGGAAGTATTACTTTACTGAGAGAGTAGTGGATGCATGGAATAGCCTTCCTGCAGAAGTGGTAGCTGCAAATACAGTGAAGGGGTTTAAGCATGCATGGGATAGGCACAAGGCCACCCTTCATATAAGATAGGGCCGGGGGCTATCCATAGTATTCAGTATATTGGGCAGACTAGATGGGCCAAATGGTTCTTATCTGCCGACACATTCTATGTTTCTATGTTTCTATGAGGTGACATGCGTTGACAGATATCTCACCTGGCACTTCATAGTTTCAGTACTTCATACATGGGTGCGATTATTCATTCAGTATTTGATTCCCATGCTACACATATACTTTGTACCATGCCTTTTTGATCCGTGTGTTCATTTTCCCAGGGTGGCGTTTTTCTTCCTTTTTGTCCCCCGCTCTTTTTTCATCATGTTCATGGCATCATATTCATTTATTGCTTCTATCCTTGTTATCTTTTTAACCATGTCTCAATAAATTAGACATTTTTTGGTATTATGAGCTCCTTTCCTTTTGTTTTCGCTATTTAACTCGGGAGCTTTTACCGAGTCTTACTTCAATGTGTCCCTCTCTCTGGGGTTTATATTGGGTGGACAATGGTCTCCCCCTCCTCCCTATACAGGGACACTTTGGGTCAATTTTTTGTTTTTTGTTTTTGTTTATAATGGGATGTAGCAGGGATCCAGCCGTTCCTTGGGCATATATGCCTGAATTCGGTCAGACAAAAAACATTGTATGCAGCAATTTTGTGCAAATATCGATATATATATATATATATATATATATATATTAAAAATGGCACAGTCATACATACTTTACACCACATGTATCAAGTGTTTTAGAAACTTTTCTAACCTTTTTACATGTTAGAAGAGACATGATTTGGTGGAAGGAGTGTGGCTTCATGACATGGGCATGGCTTAAGTGCGACATTTTGTACAAAAATATATGCCTATATTTAGGAGCATTTTTGAAGCAAAACTAAACCTAATGATGCACCAGATTTATCATCCAAAATAAGCCATTATGATAATTCTGGTGCAGTTTAAGACAGTCTATCTACCGTACATTTATATAGTCCTACTTTTAGATAGTATTAGTAAATCTGTACCTAAATGTCACTGACATTGCATAATCCTCATTTTACCTACAGGTATGACTGGAGTCCTGCTCCTAGCAATCATGGCTCTCATGTACGTGTTTTCTTCATATTATTTTCGACGTGTCAGTTTCCGTGGCTTCTGGATCATTCATCATCTATATGTACTTTTCTATATTTTGGTAAGATTCTAATAAAAAAAGCCCATAAAATAAGTCTAGGTGGAGAAAAGAAGCATTGCGTTCAGATTAAGAATTACAATATTTTTTGCCCCATAAAACGCTAGTGCATCTTATGGGGTGAATACAGGGCAAAGACATTTAAATTGTGCGGTGCATTGATTATGCTCGGTACATCGCAGGCTGTGCTGCATAGGAACAGCAGCCTGTGATGTACCAGACATACCTGAAGAGAGAAGGAGAGCCTGGCAGAGCAGGTTTTCCTGACACACATGCCTGCTCCGCCGCTAAATCAGGGGGCTGATAGGCTGCTGGGGGCTGATAAGAGGCTAGGGGGCTGATAAGAGGCATGAAGGCTCATGATAAGAGGCATTGGGGCTGATCTGAGGTCTGAATGGGGGTCTCATTTATATTGGGGCTCTTATCTGAGGCCTGATTGGGGGTCGTACACTCGGGTCTGAGCTGAGATCTGATTGTAAGTCTGATCTGAGGTTTTATTGGGGTCTGTTTAATATCGGGGGTCTGATTGCTGGTCTGACCTTAGGTATAATGAAAAATATTTTTTTCCTATTGTCCTCCTCTAAAACCTAAGTGCGTCTTATAGGGCGAAAAATATGGTAGATTCTCTCATTTATAAAACAAGGTTTGAAAGTTAGGATTTTATGGATTTGATACGTTACTCATATTGTTTAAGTAGATGCTCAGTATACAGTATGACCCTGATTTTTCATGCCTTCACTTCAGGTTTTTGGCTTCAAAAAGTCATAAAATAGGGCTTTTGTGACATTTTGCACTTGCACAAGAATTTTGTGAATTTTGTAGTTTTAAATCACTCACTCTAGTTTTGAAAAGTGGTTGTAGTTAGGTATGTTAATAATTTTCACTCCAGATTTATCATTGAGATGTTTTTTTTTTAAGTCACAATCTCACTCCAGTAGTAGGGTGGAGTAGGAAAACTGGAGTTGCTTTCCAAAACAAAAGTGTTAGGTTTAAGGATAAGACAAAATTGTAACATTTGAAAGTTTGCCAACAAAGACTCAAGCAAAACTGAGTTAAATTTTTACCCTCATGATAAATTCCACCCTATCTCTTTATAAAAGGGGTCGCCCATCTGGATAACCCCTTCTTTGAATGCAGCTGTCCTGAAGACAGATCACCTCAGATCCAGCCTCTCTCTCCAACTATCAGTGTATATAACCAGGGGATGCTCTTTGCAGCTGCTCATTTATTACATAGCACATATACAAATGATTCAACAACCATGCAATACTGTATAAACTTATGTTGAATCCTGCAGAACAGGAGCCACTGGCTCTACTTTGGCTCATAGAGGGAAGTTCTTAGAGGAGGACATGCTTACACCTTAATAGTTTCTAGATTTAACATAGACTGAAAGATCATAGTCTCTATGTCACCAAACTGTGTTTTGATAATTGAAATGGTACTCCAGCCAACATTTAAGCATTGGCATAGCATAGGTAAATATGATCAGCACTATAGACATACATAGTCTGAGTGAATTACGTCTTCTGGTAAAGTTAAACAATGTTAGAAGATCATAGACATTGCTTTACTTGATTGCTCTGGTAGGACATAATGCTAGAACAAAATGCTTATCTCTGTGGTGTTTATTCTGCAGATTATCATTCATGGCAGTTTTGCACTCATTCAACAACCAAAGTTTCATATATATTTTATTGCCCCGGCTATAATCTTTGTGTTTGACAAACTGATTAGTCTGAGAAGAAAAAAGATTGAGATAGACGTTTTGGAAGCAAAGCAACTTCCCTCAGGTATGTAGTGGACTATATTACCTGATAAAACACATTGTAATCAAGGTAATTCATGATAAACATTGAAAAATGAAAATGCAATAATTCATTACAATGGTGTTTTACTAATGAGGCTGGTTTCGAGATCATTGTACAGCTTCAGAATCCTCCAGTAAATAGTTGGTATTGCTTGGGTCAACTGCAACTAGCATCTCTTCTGTATGGCTCATAAGGGGTCTTGAGCAAGCGAACCATTTCTATTACATCTGTGGGTTTGCCTTTTGCTATGTTACTTTTTGCATACTTTTATTCTTAGTTTTTCTTTTGTGGGGCAGAAAAGTTTTCTCATTGGTATAATTGTATATTGCAAAGTAAAATCCTGAAATCTGTTAAACCCAGTGCCAGCTGGGGCACTGTTCTCTTATTTAATCCCTTCTTCAGATAAAGGAAGAGATACAGATAATAGAAATATAAAAGTGTTTGTGAACAAATACAATTCAATATCAAAACAACAAGGATTAAAAAAAAAATTAAAAAAAAGAAATATATAAAAGAAAGGATGTACAATGACTGTAAAGGCGTTGGTTCACTTTAGGATGAAAGTTGAGCCTTAAATTTAGTGAAAACTGATCAATATACAGAATGGCAGCAAACAATATCCAATCATTTAACTATTTTGCGGCTTCAATTTTCACAAGGGAATCTAATTGCACATATCACTCCATGCATAATCTTTATTTCACTTATTGTAATTTGAAGGTGTAACTTCCTTAAAGTTTCAACGGCCGTCTGACTTTGACTACAAGTCTGGACAATGGGTCAGGATCGCCTGTTTGTCTCTTGGTACAGATGAATACCATCCCTTCACACTGACATCTGCTCCCCATGAAGAAACATTAAGTTTACATATAAGAGCAGTAGGACCATGGACGACAAGCCTAAGGCAGCTTTGTTCATCTCCTTCATCCCCTAAGGTATACATGACATTTGCTATTTTTGGAGTGTTGGCTAAAAATTTTCAGATTCATTCCAAATCTGGTCATAGACAAAAGATGTATGTTGGTCAAACATGGCCGACCATAGAATGTGTATGAAATTTGGATTTCAACTGCCCAATCCTTTTGTTCTCTGGAGAAAAGTTGTTGTCACATACTTTCTTGGGGTAAGCAACCTGAGACACTCCTGCTGTTGTGAAATTACTACTCCCAGCATGCACACTTGCTCAAGTGTTCTAAGAATTCCCACAAAAATCAATGGGCCATGTTGGAAGTTGTAGTTTGACAACAGCTTGAGTGCTGGAGATTGCTGACACCTGGCATAGTATATCTGCACGTAATTAAAGGGATTGCCTGAGATAATTCAAGACCTTCAGACAAGTCCCCCAAATGACCGAAAAAAAAAAAAAAAATAATGTTATATTCACCATTGTCTCCAGTGCAGTTCTGTGCACTGTTGGTGCGATCCTCCACTGCAGCCAGTTACTCTTTTGAATTATCCTTAGACAACCCCTTTTAATCTATGTATTAAGCTATTTTCACTTTCATTACTTTGTCTTTATTATTTAGCTTTTCTTGGATGGACCATTTGGAGAGGGACACCAGGAGTGGAATAAGTTTGAAGTGTCGGTGTTAGTTGGCGGAGGAATCGGAGTTACACCATTTGCTTCAATCCTAAAAGATCTGGTCTTCAAATCATCAGTCAATGCAAGGATACAATGCAAGAAAGTATGAGTACAAGTTTATCCTTAATCTTATTCATCACTACACAGGGCATATTTGAATAAGAATACACACAAACACAGAACATATTCCTTTAGTGAAATAAAACATTAAATTGCAGTGAACTGGAATTCTCATCATCTGCCATTCAGGGGAATTTTGTAAACATCCATAAAATATGAGTGAAAAAAAATCTTTTTATGGGATATTACATGATCTGGAAATCACCAAAACATAATACAATGGGCGTAAAAAAGTCACAAATCCTGTTTTTGTGACTTTTTTTTAAAGCTATTTAGACTAAATTTAGTTGCAACTAACATTTTTATGCCACACTTGCCAGTTTCTGAGATGGGGGCGGTGGAGGGGGTGGACATTTATCATAATTCATGGCAGAAACTGGCATAACTCATGACCGAAATCTATGCCGGCTACAAGATGGAGTATATTTCAGTCAGGCACACAGAATGGTGGAGGAGGCATTTGATTTATGATGAGGCCTGCATCTCATTATGTATTAATTGCCTCCTGCAGCGGCACAGGGCCTATCTAGACCAGTGTAGCACATGCCACCGAGTGTCATTATTCCCTGATGACCTCTTGATGCCTCTAAAAGTTTAATCATAAGTTAATATGATTGAAAATATAAACCTAGTGTCATACAGTATTTTAAAGGGAATAGATTGCATGATCCAGCATGTACATAAAATCCAACTTTTAAGCAACTTTTTGAAGCATGTTAAAAATCATTCCTACTGAGAAACTCTATTGGCTACGTGTTTCCACCACATCCTGCCATCTTCCTCATGACATAAAGTGAAATACACCTTTAACCCATTATATATACACACCCATTTTTTCCCATGATAATACATTTATAGACCTATGATTGTTATAGCAGATACATCAATGAACTCCTACTCATTTGTTTTAGACACCCTTATTATCATAACTATATCTCTTTTCTTGATTTACAATGATTTACTCAAACAGGAAATATTACTCAAACTTTCACATATAGGAAAGTTACAGCTGCCCGAACTAACCATTCAAAACATTGAAAGCCATTCCTATGGATGAGATAGATGATTCAAGCTAGCAGAAATTGTAATATACTGTCTGATTTCCACTTACAAGCCAAAAACATCTATAAATGCCTCCTGACAAGAGGCTACCCAAGTGGATAACTAAAAGAGCATACCACAAACCTATAACTAAAGTCAGTCAGGATTTATCATTTAATCCAGGGATGCCCAACCTGCGGCCCTCCATCTGTTGCAAAACTACAACTCCCAGCATGCCTGGACAGCCTACAGCAGGGCATGATGGGAGTTGTAGTTTTACAACAGCTGGAGGGGCAGCCGCAGGTTGAGCATCCCTGATTTAATCCGTAAAAAAGAATACCAATGATACACCAACTGTAATATTGAAAATCAAAAACATTATTAATAGGTATATTTCCATATTATATGAGGACCTTAAATTTGAATACTTACTGAGTAAGGGTATCATAGTCATATATAAAAAGCACCTACTATTGGACCCCTTCATAGTAGTTATGCCCCTTAGTGTCCCACACAGTAGAATGCTCCTTCACAGAATAGAAATTTTACTATCAAACTTTTGATTTATGATAAGAGTTCCATTTTTCTGCCATAACCTTAAAAAGCACTTTACAGATCTCCTTTGGGAATCAAACCCTAGAACTTGGAAGACAGTAAACTTAATACTACACTATAAAACCTCACTGCTCTAAAGGAAAGATTGTGCTTTGAAAGCAACAGCAATACTATACTACAGTATATTAATTGTAATAATAATTGATTACACTGTAGGTCTGGGGTTCAATTGCCCCCTGGTTGGTCATAGTAAAAAATGGAAATGTAACTTTCTAGCTTTTGTTTTATGGTAAGAGTTCCATTTATCTTTTTTGTAAAATAATCATCTTATAGATATCCTTTGGCAATTAATGCCCAGACCTGTTGCATGGTACATAGCAAAGTTACCACCACACCATAGAAGCTTAATATCTAGAGGAAGAGATTTTCTGTCCTTAGAAAGCAACAATAATACTATACTATACTGCTACTTTCCTAATATTACTTTTTCATGGAGGGGGTTATGGATGTAAGCAATGGCTCTTAAGAAATAATACCACAAAATACAGGAATGTAAAAACTTTATTTAACGTTTTACAAATATAAAGTGCATATAACATGCTCGGAGCTTTTTATAGGCAGAGAGGGCTCATTTTAAAAGCAAAAAATAAAATAAAATACAGTAATGATGTTTCCTATTATCATTGGTGGTTCAGCTGAACACTGAAAGCAGCTCTGAGCCACTTGTCATATCTCACAATGTACAGTGCTGAGCGAGGGGAGAGAATGCTGGACTGATAATACAGCCCAGCCTCCTCCCTGCTATGACAGCAGCAGCACAATGTACTGGAAGGAAGGAGGAGGACATGCAGAAATACGCATGTTGGACCCGATCCTAGGACCAAACTACAGGTTTTGTCCAGGAGAAACTGTAGGGCAACAAACCAACAGGATGACATTTTTTGTAGGGCAACAAAGCTAGAATGTGGTGCAATTTTGGTAACAAAGGGGGAGATTTATCAAGACACGATTAAAAAGTTACCCAAAGTTTCTGGCGTAAGTTGTAGTAAATCTGGTGGGTCATGCTAAGACCCGGCCTTTCTCTCCACTTCAGAATAGTGTTGAGAAGCTTAAAAACTCGCAAATTGCCATAATTTGCCAATTTTTAATGCCACAATAGTGGTGTAAAAGCATTAGTAAATGTCCCCTACTTTGTAATTTAAAAAATACTTAAATGCAAAGGCTCTTTACAATGGGCTAGCATTAACAACTTGGACCAACCCCTTTAACTTGCGTAAAAAAATTGTGTTTCATTATGAACTTTACTATTTTGTATTTATTTTGATAGAAACTTGAATAATATAGATATTTAGCTTTTTATTATTTCTTCATTTGTTTAGCTATTCTATGCAATTTTAAACTTTTTGATCACATAGCTAGATGCATGCATACAGTTTATTGTTATTTTCATCACTGCGATATTGCTGTTCTAATTGTAACCTTTGTGCTGTGTGCAGATACCTGTTACCAATGGGTGTGTACATATAGTGGGTTAAGGGTGTATTATTTCACTTCATGCCATGAATAAGACCATAGGGTGTGGTAGAAACGCGTAGGAAATTAAGCTTCACAGGAGGAAAGATTTTTCACAGGCTGCAATAAAAGTAGATTTTTATGTACATCCGGGATCAAGCAATTTATTCTATATATGGCTACACATGAACATGTAAAGGATTCTGTTTGTGCCATTGCTTTACTATATTAAGCAAACTGGCTTTTTGTATATCGTGAGTATTTTAAAGAGGCTGTTCACGCTAACAATTTGGTTTTAGTATAAGGGTTCTCTGACAATAAGTTGATGGACATGGTGCTTTTTGGGATCTCCAGCATTCACCATTGCCACAGTACAGATGAAGCAGTGCCTATTGAAATCAAATGACTGAGTAATGCAGAGATGTGCTGGGTCCTCCAGAATGAGAGGTACTCTTTGTTGTTGCTCTCCACTCTGGTGAATAGATGAGGGTCCTAAATAGGGGGACCACTCTCTATTAAAAGGAATATCCAGGAAATTATAATGATGACCTATTCTCAGGATAGGTTATCATTATCACATTAGCGGGGGTATGAGTCCCGGCCCCCCCACTGATCAGCTGTTACAGGGAGCCACCACACTCACTATAGCCGACTATTGGCAGATCACCAAGGACAGCGCCATACATAGTATAGCAGCTGTGCTTGGTATTGCAGCTCAGCTCCATTCACTTCAATGGGGCTGATCTGCAACTAGGCCACGTGACTGATGTACAATGAGGTCACAAGGCCTAGGAAGAGCTAACGGAGCACCAGCCTCTTCTAACAGCTGATTGGTGGAGCTCCTGGGTGTCAGCCCCCCACCAATATGATACCGATAGAAGATAGGTCATCAATTTAAATCCCAAATAACCCTTTTAAGTCAGAATGCCCTCTAAACAACACCTTGAATGATAATTTCCATTTAAAAATAAGTATCCAAATGACCACAGTCTACCACTTTTTTTGATTGAGCAGATATTGAGAGATTCATAATTGATTCTTAGTTGCTGAGAAGCGAATTTTACCATTACATGCTATATTGTAGCAGATCATGTAAATTTAACAATCACCATTATACTTCCAGCGGGCTGATCTTTGCCATAGTGACTATTTTCATATTCTAAGGGATATTCACAGCATCTCTAAACTAACATGCACTATTCTAGAAATGAATGTCCACAATGAAAAATACTGTTTACAGGGGTGAAAGTATAACTTATGTATAAATAAAAAAAATACATATAAGCGTGTGTTTGGATGGAGGAATTTGTCCGCGACAAGAACTGCCGTGTATCCGATTACAGAAATTGCTGCACTGCCGGTTCTGCCGTGGGTTTTCATGCAGGGCACTCTAGGTTTAGTTCCATTGAATGTAGCTAAACCATGAACAGGCTCCTGCTAAGCTCAGCTGCATTAACTGTGGCGCAGTGCCACATTGAAAACAATGGATGGTGGTTTCAGAGCAGATTCATCTTGTTTTTTTGCACTAAATCTGCTCTGAAACGCACTCCCAAACATACCCTACGGCCACACATTGCAGTTTTGGTAGCCAAATCGGAAGTTGGTTATGCACGAAGAGAAAGTATACAGAACAGATACGACTTCTCTTTTTGTTTATTTTTTATCCACTCCTGGATTTGGCTTCCAGAACTGCATCAAGAACTCATCATGCGGAATATACCTCTGGACTGAATGTAAATACTTGTCCTGTTCTCTTCTAGATTTATTTCATTTGGGTAACTCGCACTCAGCGGCAGTTTGAATGGCTGACAGACATCATTAAAGAGGTGGAAGAGAAAGATAGCAACGACCTTCTGTCAGTCCATATATACATCACGCAACTTAGTGAAAAGTTTGACTTCCGCACAGCCATGCTGGTAAACCTGCTGCCCAATCTATTTCTTTCTGTTCTTCACATTCAATATGCTGGAGTTGGTTTTGTAAGAAATACCAAAATTTTGGCATAAATAACTATGGAAATCTACTAGTTACGAGCAGGACTGGATTGCAATCTAGATGCATGGTCTGCCAGAGGATCCACTTAATTTATAAATCAAAAGCGTCCTCCAGCGCTGCAAGAGCTAAACCACTGCTCTTTGATAAATGACCCTCATTGCACTCTGTGTCTCATTTTCACCTATTCCTCCGTACCTTTTTTATTTTTACATTGATGTGGCTGTATGCAGGAGAAATTGTGGATATTACTGTGAAATTTATATATAGTACATATTTTGCTCACAAACGTAGAAAAAAAAGTATTTCTTGGCTTTCTGTCTTGTTTACATGGTTGATTTTTCACGCTGAGTAACAAATTAGTTTGTCAGGTTATTACAGTCACATGAATCCCTAATAAATGTAGGTTTTTGTTTTTAAGTAGTATGGGGGAATTTATCAAACTGGTGTAAAGCAGAACTGGCTTAGTTGCTCATAGCAAACCAATCAGATTCCTACTATTATTTTCCAAAGGAGCTGTGAAAAATGAAAGGGGGAAAGATTGCTATGGACAGTTCTACTTTACACCAGTGTAATAAATATCCCCCTATATGTACAATAAAATGTATATTATATGGACAGTGGCATTTTAATACATTTTATTAAGTTTAAATTTAATCCGTTAAGGAATAAATAATTCACATCCTTATTTTATAACTTGAATAGTTTAGCATCATCCTATATGCTAGTGGTCCTTGAGCCCAATGGCATCACAGATCTGACCAGTCACTTGTCAGAAGTTGGGATATCAAATATGAGGTATTGTAAATATCATCACTGCAAAAACAGAATTAGGCTACTTTCACACTAGCGTTCAGAGCGGGTCCGTCTGATGTCTGCTCAGACAGATCCGCTCCTATAATGCAGACGTTTGTATCCGTTCAGAACGGATCCGTCTGCATTATAGCTTAGAAAAAATTCTAAGTGTGAAAGTAGCCTGAACGGATCCGTCCAGACTTTACATTGAAAGTCAATGGAGGACGGATCCGTTTGAAGATTGAGCCATATAGTGTCATCTTCAAGCGGATCCGTCCCCATTGACTTCCATTGTAAGTCTGGACGGATCCGCTTGCCTCCGCACGGAGCATTCAGGTGTCCGCTCGCTGAGCGGAGCGGAGGCTGAACGCTGGCAGACTGATGCATTCTCAGCGGATCCGCGTCCACTGAGAATGCATTAGGGCTGGACGGTGCGTTCGGGGCCGCTTGTGAGCCCCTTCAAACGGAGCTCACGAGCGGACACCCGAACGCAGGTGTGAAAGTAGCCTTAGCCCATAAAACGCAACCTTTAATTGTCATTATAAAACTCCCAAAATGAACCACCACAGTAAAACATCTTACAGTATCCCTACTTTGTCCCTCCCTCCCTCCCTGTCTTCTTTGTTCTTCCTGTGTTACCCTGATCTTACTGGGGTATCCAGGAAGAAGACATGGGGTCACCTACAAGTGCAAGGAATGGTAGAAAAAAAATCAGACTGTGATGCTGATAGACAGTAGTTTAGTCAGTCACCGTTAATACAATAGAGGTTAGGTCAATGGGACACTGTAGGAGATACTGAGATACCGTCTAACATTAAATCAGTCATATGAGCCCCAGGTCCAGTATATTGCTGTATTCTTGTCTACACTAGTCTATATAGGACTATACTTTCAGGGTTATTTCTATGGACTGGATAGTTCTCATGACTGATGTAACAGTAGATGCTGTCTAACATTTGCTACAGTGTTCTCATTGACCAATGTACTGGACCTGGGGCTCATATGACAGATTTAATGTTAGATGGTATCTCCTACAGTGTCCCACTGACCTAATCTCTGTTGTATTACCAGTGACTGACTGAACTACTGTGAAGACAGTGGGATCGCCCTTGTCAGGGAGGCAGTTCCACTACTAGGCAGGGAGAGAGTAGGGATACTGTAGGATGTTTTAATGGGGTTGTTTTCATTTTTGGAGTTTTACAATGACAAAGGTTACGTTTTAAGGGATAATTCTGTTTCAGAGGCCAACATTTCTCATCGTGGCCAATGACTCTTTTGGCAGACAAGAGTCTGCCATTAGCAATCTCAAATGATCGTTTGTGCTTGTTTTTCAAACAGTAGCTGGCTATTTCAATTGACTTTTAGTTTCATGTGTATGACCACCTTTGTGTCTGTATGACCCAGGCTGCTGTTAGGCAAAACTTATTGTGGCGTATTACTGAATAGACAGCTCTGGCGCCCTTTCTATGTCCAAAGAGCTGACAGCAAAGGGGTCCTCCACAAATTGAAAGACAAGTCCCCTATGATCATTTCCCAAAGGTTTAGGATCAGAAGCTGATCATATCCTGGCTGTAGAACAGAAGCTGCTTTCATTAGATCATTCGAAGAGCAGGAGCGCACAATGTGCTCACCTCCTCTACAGTGAAGCCAAAACACATTTCTGCAGTATGAGAGTTAAAAAGAGGCTTCCCAGCAGTTGCAGATGCATTGTTATCTCCCAGATCCTGCAGAAGAACATAAGAATCACATAAGAATAGCATTTGTAGAGTAACATTGTAATTACTGTATTAATTATATATTTGTTTTAAAAATGCCCTAAATAAATATAAACTCTTTGATGTTGCAGTACATCTGTGAGCGGCACTTCCAGAAAGTTCAGAGCAGAAGCTTAATGACTGGGTTGAGATCTGTCACACATTTTGGAAGACCACCATTTACGGGATTTCTGAATTCTTTACAAGATGTCCACCCTGAGGTTCAGTATAACGCTAATTATACTACCAACAATAGCAATTTCAGTCGGTGATCTGACACCATTAGTTGATTGCAGAATGAATCAGCTTTATACATGCATTTAGCGTTTCCCAAAGATTTTTGTTACTATGACAGTTTTTGGTGTAAAAAACTAGCACTTCCCCATCCTCGCCATTGGGGAGTGGCAGGGGTAGGGGTTGTAGTGAAAATGGGACTATCAGCCATGACAAATTCAAAGGAAAATTCTAGACATTAATTACGACTGAAATCTACACCAGTCAGGGGCCCACAGACTGCTGGAGGATGTGTCTAATTTATGACAAGGTCTGCGCATCCTCAAGCAGTGCAGGGGCTACCAAAGACCAGTGTAAAATACCAGTATTTGATAAATGACTCACCCCCATGTCCTTAAAGTAACCTTTACCATTAGCCCTCATTCACACATGGCAAAATATGGTCAGTATGTTGTTTTCACTATTTTTCCATCAATATTTGTAAGTCAAAAAACCTCCAACTTTTGTTTTTTCAATAGGAAGAGGGTCATTTGACACATCAAACTTATTGGGAATTTCACAAGAAAAACAATGGTGTGCTTGGTTTTAACGTAACTTTATTCTTTCATGAGTTATTTACAAGTTTCTGACCACTTATAAAATGTGTTCAATGTGCTGCCCATTGTGTTGGATTGTCAATACAACCCTCTTCTCCCATTCTTCACACACTGATAGCAACACTGCAGGAGAAATGCTAGCACAGGCTTCCAGTATCCGTAGTTTCAGGTGCTGCACATCTCGTATCATCTGAAGGCAATCGTCTATGCTGTGAAGATACGAGATGTGCAGCACCTGAAACTACGGATACTGGAAGCCTGTGCTAGCATTTCTCCTGTGGTGTTGCTATCAGTGTGTGAAGAGGGTTGCATTGACAATCCAACACAATGGGCAGCACATTAAACACATTTTATAAGTGGTCAGAAACTTGTAAATAACTCATGAAAGAATAAAGTTACGTTAAAACCATTGTTTTTCTTGTGAGATTCCCAATAAGTTTGATGTGTCACATGACCCTCTTCCTATTGAAAAAACAAAAGTTGGATTCAAAATGGCCGACTTCAAAATGGCCGCCATGGTCACCACCCATCTTGAAAAGTTTCCCCCCTCACATATACTAATGTGCCACAAACAGGAAGTTAATATCACCAACCATTCCCATTTTATTAAGGTGTATCCATATAAATGGCCCACCCTGTAGAATTTGAGGCATATGCCACAGTGCAGTTTGAGAGTGTCTGAAGCACATATCACTAACAGTACAAACACTTTCATTTTTCCAAACAGACACCCTAAAAAAGTAGAAGTCAGGAGAGAAAACTGAATTTGAAGTTAAACTTTAATGCATTTTTTAAAAAAAATGAACAATATAAAGACTTCCCTCCTCTCTCTCACAGTTCTGCATGACAGCTAACTGCAAAAGGAGATTTTATCTAAGCATAGACAAATATTAATGGATAATTTGACAATATTACAAACAATATGCTGACAGTATCGCTGTAGATAAAACGTACTGTCTGTGGAAATATATGATATGAGAGGAGAGCAGTTTATTCTAAAAATAGCAGTACAAGATATGCAAATAATGATGTGTGTTTTAACTTTTTCCAAAAGGTGAAGAAAATTGGTGTGTTCAGCTGTGGTCCTCCTGGAATGACGAAAAATGTTGAAGATGCCTGCAAGAAACTCAACAAAAGAGACCAAGCCCATTTTATGCATCACTATGAGAATTTTTAACTTATTACTACATAAATCATCAGTAATTGGTACCATTGTACCATTATATTGCCATTATAACAATTATAGACAGTAGTTGGCAGTTTCTCCCCACACATTCACTCTGAAATTGACTGACTTAGTTATAAACTAAATTGGTAAATTATAATAAATATTATTACACAAATAACATTCAAATAGCTTCATAGCTTTCATTAAATATCACAACTCTGCATTTGATTTGATTTTTATTCTTGTAAAATATTGAAATAAAGAAATGAGTTCCAAAAATAGGTGTGATTTATATTCCTACCAATATATAGTGTGGGGATGTGTTCGTGGTAGGCTACAGTAGCGGCGGCAGTATTGAGGCAATCACAGACAGTCTTTGTGATACACCATGACTTTATTCACACCAAAGGCATAACAGGCAATCTGCAGACCACACAGGTGCATATCCACATAGTGCATAAAACAAAAGTCCTTCCATAGCAAATAAACAGCAAGTTTGAATCACCTTGTTTCTGGACAGACCACACCGGTCCTGCAGGCTTCTAGGCTACCTGCCTTTGTCTCCCTCAGGTCAGAGCCCCTTCGGCTAGTAGCACCACAGGTCCCAGGGCTATCCTTCAGTTTGTGCTGCGCCCAGACTCTCCTTGACCAGCACTGCCTCTGTGAAAATCTCCAGCACAGCAAGACACAACCCACCCCCCATCTTCAGCAGGCTGGGTCCTTCAAAGGCCCAGCTCCACCAAAAACCTGGGCTGGCCATGGGGAACAGGCACCCACCCTGCTCTTTACCTGTTCCCAGTAAGAACCGGCCCGGACACGCTGCACCAGCAGCATTCGCCGCTGTAACCGCAATGATCCGGTTCTTACTCCACCGAGGCCAGGACCTCTGGTGGCACGTATCGTCTGTCCATTATTATCCCGGGGACTCTCCTACAATAAATAGATAGATTGGACTGGCACTCTGTATGTGTGGTAAAATATGGATAAAATGGACTAAAATACAATATAAGGTGATCACACAATTTAATTCACAAAAACTCAAATTTACAATAAAATACACAGGATAAAAAATAAAATCTGTAATAAAAATGGCTAAAAATTTATAGCAGCACTGACATGTAATATTTCATAAAGCTATTTCAAACATATTGGGTTCTAGTGATCAAATATCATCTTGGTTCTGTAGTTGTGGGTCCGTTCCACAGTTTGAACACAGACCAATATGCCTTTAGTCGCAACCTAATTCAATGAGTGAATAAAGTGCTATGTACTCCGAGGTAAGAGAGATGGGTCTTACCTTAGCCTGAATGATGGTTCAAAGTCAGGGTGACGCTTACTTGACTCCCATAATGAGCGTAGTCCCGCGTTGGTGAAGCTAGACGCCGAAGTGGCGCGGTCTATGGCGTACTTCTGGCTTGGTTTGTAACAAGTTGCTTGTATCCCAGAGCGCCCGCGTCCCACGTGGTCTGTGACGTACCTCTGGTCCGAGACTGTAGCGAGGTATCGTGGGAACTGGCGTTCTTCTGGTCTGTGGTTATGACAAAGTATCGCGGGAACTGTGCTCGAGCACAGAAGTACGCCAGAAGTACACCATAGACTGCACCACTTCGGCGTCTAGCTTCACCAACGCGGGACTATGCTCATTATAGGGAGTCAAGTAAGCGGGAGTCACCCTGACTTTGAACCATCATTTGGGCTAAGGTAAGACCCATCTCTCTTACCTCGGAGTACATAGCACTTTATTCACTCATTGAATTAGGTTGCGACTAAAGGCATATTGGTCTGTGTTCAAACTGTGGACAGGACCCACAACTACAGAACCAAGCGGTTTTTAGCCCTCTCTATACAGACACTGTTGAGAGAAAGGACAATATTTTGTTTTTGTCTCCTATTCACGGAACTATACGCAGAAAGAATATTTTTGAATCCATTTGATTATCAGAAACTAATATAATTGGGACATTCTTATGAAGTACTATACATCATTGATATTATATTATATTTGATCACTAGAACCCAATATGTTTGAAATAGCTTTATGAAATATTACATCTCAATGCTGCTATAAATTTTTTGCCATTTTTATTACAGATTTTATTTTTTATCATGTGTATTTTATTGTAAATTTGAGTTTTTGTGAATTCAATTATGTGATCACCTTATATTGTATTTTAGTCCATTTTATCCATATTTTACCACACATACAGGGTGCCAGTCCAATCTATCTATTTATCTTTAATACTTTTCTGTATGGGTGATACAGTTTTCCTGGCCTACAGCACCTGGTCCCTATTCGCATAGGAGTGAGCTATTCCTATTACTTTTCCCGCAACTCTCCTACAATAGTTTAAAGGAGTTATCCCATGATTAATGTAAAAAAGGTTAAAATGAGACATCATATAGTACATGACCAGCCCAGTACCTCACATGAATCTAGAGTTTCCCCATTCATTGCTACAATTGCTCTGCTAGAATTATTTCAAGCTGGCAGCTCAGGGGTGTGTCCTTTCTGCTGTAGCTCTCCTCCTATGACAGCTCAGGGGGATGTCCCTTCTACAGCAGCTCTCTTCTTATCACAGCTCAGGGGGTGTGTTATTCTTGTTGCAGCTCTCTTCTTGTAATTGTCAGAGCTTGTTATAGCAGATCTGACTGGTGGCAGTTGAAGGGTGGAACTGAGTAGGTACTTCCACTTCATCAACGTTACAGAGGTTGACAGAGAATTAAGGAAAACAGCAAACAGATGGCACTTTACATATAGATTTTATTGAATAAGAGGGAATACTATATTTATAATTAAGTGCAATTATAAAAGTCTATAGATCTGGGTGTTAGTTTAAAAAAAAACAAACATAGGATATTTCTTGTGGGATAGACTTTATTGGGGTGTCTCAGAAGTTATCACCAAGCTTGGGGAGGGCACTTGTGAATGTAGTAACACATGGCATGCAGAGTTGCAGATACACTTTGCAACAGCTCCGTGATCTGACCAATGAACAGGGAAACTCCTCTCCATGCCGATAGGACATATAGACAGGAAATGTCCATTTAGCACAAGCCCTTTAAGGGATTTAAAAGAGGGGAGAAGCTAAGCGCATTCAGTGCTTACTTTTATATATTGATTTATATGAGAGGGATAAAATCATTTATCTAAAAAGGATGTGAAAATAAATGCCTTCAGCTTCAGTGGATTTTCAGCTTGCTCAGCCACATTCTTACTCCAGCAGTAAGTGACCCATGAACGCCAGAAGGGACTTGACTGATGACTCTCTGATATGCCCAATAGTGATGAGAGGCAGGGGCAATATTCGCGATATTTTGCCAATATTTGGGCGAATATTCATCATAAATTTGTAAATTCGCCATTGTTTTCTTGATTGCGAAAATCGGCAATGTAATATATTGTGCGCGCAATACAGGCATGGGTCACTTTTGCTACATTTTTCAAGCTGCTAGAAGTTTCCTGAGACTGTAGAAAATGGTTCGCACGGCAGAACATTACAAAAGCTTTATATGCAGAAAGAGTGCTCCAATATATTTGCGATTGCGCAAGTTGGCAATTAATGATGCCGTGCAACTTCACATTTTAGCAGGTCTGACTACATATTACTGATTGGTGCACTAAGTATTGTCGTGAACTTGTGACATCACAGCATCACACTATCTAACACCTTGCACTGCAACAGCTACACTATATCACTATCTAAGCTACACTGACTATCTCCCACTAACTATCTGTATTATATATATGAGCTAACTATCTACAGGGAGTGCAGAATTATTAGGCAAGTTGTATTTTTGAGGATTAATTTTATTATTGAACAACAACCATGTTCTAAATCAACCCAAAAAACTCATTAATATCAAAGCTGAATATTTTTGGAAGTAGTTTTTAGTTTGTTTTTAGTTTTAGCTATTTTAGGCCTCTTTCACACTTGCGTTGTCCGGATCCGGCGTGTACTCCACTTGCCGGAATTACACTCCGGATCCGGAAAAACGCAAGTGTACTGAAAGCATTTGAAGACGGAACCGTCTTCCAAATGCGTTCAGTGTTACTATGGCACCCAGGACGCTATTAAAGTCCTGGTTGCCATAGTAGTAGTGGGGAGCGGGGGAGCGGTATACTTACAGTCCGTGCGGCTCCCCGGGCGCTCCAGAATGACGTCAGAGCGCCCCATGCGCATGGATGACGTGATCCATGTGATCACGTGATCCATGAGCTTGGGGCGCCCTGACGTCACTCTGGAGCGCCCGGGGAGCCGCACGGACGGTAAGTATACTGCTCCCCGCTCCCCACTACACTTTACCATGGCTGCCAGGACTTTAGCGTCCCGGCAGCCATGGTAACCACTCTGAAAAAGCTAAATGTCGGATGCGGCAATGCGCCGAAACGACGTTTAGCTTAAGGCCGGATCCGGATCAATGCCTTTCAATAGGCATTAATTCCGGATCCGGCCTTGCGGCAAGTGTTCCGGATTTTTGGCCGGAGCAAAAAGCGCAGCATGCTGCGGTATTTTCTCCGGCCAAAAAACGTTCCGTTCCGGAACTGAAGACATCCTGATGCATCCTGAACGGATTTCTCTCCATTCAGAATGCATTAGGATAATCGACGACGGAACTCTATGCCGGAAGACAAGAACGCAAGTGTGAAAGAGCCCTTAGGGGGATATCTGTGTGTGCAGGTGACTTTTACTGTGCATAATTATTAGGCAACTTAACAAAAAACAAATATATACCCATTTCAATTATTTATTTTTACCAGTGAAACCAATATAACATCTCAACATTCACAAATATACATTTCTGACATTCAAAAACAAAACAAAAACAAATCAGTGACCAATATATCCACCTTTCTTTGCAAGGACACTTTCAAAAGCCTGCCATCCATGGATTCTGTCAGTGTTTTGATCTGTTCACCATCAACATTGCGTGCAGCAGCAACCACAGCCTCCCAGACACTGTTCAGAGAGGTGTACTGTTTTCCCTCCTTGTAAATCTCACATTTGATGATGGACCACAGGTTCTCAATGGGGTTCAGATCAGGTGAACAAGGAGGCCATGTCATTAGATTTTCTTCTTTTATACCCTTTCTTGCCAGCCACGCTGTGGAGTATTTGGACGCGTGTGATGGAGCATTGTCCTGCATGAAAATCATGTTTTTCTTGAAGGATGCAGACTTCTTCCTGTACCACTGCTTGAAGAAGGTGTCTTCCAGAAACTAGCAGTAGGACTGGGAGTTGAGCTTGACTCCATCCTCAACCCGAAAAGGCCCCACAAGCTCATCTTTGATGATACCAGCCCAAACCAGTACTCCACCTCCACCTTGCTGGCGTCTGAGTCGGACTGGAGCTCTCTGCCCTTTACCAATCCAGCCACGGGCCCATCCATCTGGCCCATCAAGACTCACTCTCATTTCATCAGTCCATAAAACCTTAGAAAAATCAGTCTTGAGATATTTCTTGGCCCAGTCTTGACGTTTCAGCTTGTGTGTCTTGTTCAGTGGTGGTCGTCTTTCAGCCTTTCTTACCTTGGCCATGTCTCTGAGTATTGCACACCTTGTGCTTTTGGGCACTCCAGTGATGTTGCAGCTCTGAAATATGGCCAAACTGGTGGCAAGTGGCATCTTGGCAGCTGCACGCTTGACTTTTCTCAGTTCATGGGCAGTTATTTTGCGCCTTGGTTTTTCCACACGCTTCTTGCGACCCTGTTGACTATTTTGAATGAAACGCTTGATTGTTCGATGATCACGCTTCAGAAGCTTTGCAATTTTAAGAGTGCTGCATCCCTCTGCAAGATATCTCACTATTTTTGACTTTTCTGAGCCTGTCAAGTCCTTCTTTTGACCCATTTTGCCAAAGGAAAGGAAGTTGCCTAATAATTATGCACACCTAATATAGGGTGTTGATGTCATTAGACCACACCCCTTCTCATTACAGAGATGCACATCACCTAATATGCTTAATTGGTAGTAGGCTTTCGAGCCTATACAGCTTGGAGTAAGACAACATGCATAAAGAGGATGATGTGGTCAAAATACTCATTTGCCTAATAATTCTGCACGCAGTGTAATGTAATTAAACAGAAAAGCACAGAACACAGTAATAAACAGTGCTGTCTCTCTCAGAACTGCAGAAAATGGCGGCTGGGGAGGTTCTTATGTAGTAAGGGGTAGGCAACTTTCCTATTGGTTGCTAGGGATGTTGCTAAGCTCAGACAAAGATATAGCAGCCTTCTCATTGGCACACAAGCAAGAAGCAGGGAGGGATTATGGGTTCAGAAGAAAAAAAAATCTAGAATATTTATGAATACGAATATATAGCACTATATTATTAAGTCTTCGCGAATTCTCGAAGTGGCAATATTTGCGATTAAAATTTGCGATTCGAATATTCGCGCCCAACACTAAGGACTGACACAATAATGGGCCTCAGAAGTCCAGCAGACAACAACCTCATTTTATGCATTGTAGTCAAACTGTGCACTAGCGTCTGTGTCTTATGGGCTAATTTGCAAGCATCAAACTTAGCCAAAAATACCTGTGAGTGGCAGTTTATGGGCTGTCACAGGCTTTGTGTGTGGCATAAGAATGACTGGGTTGGGGGCAGTCACTGTCTCAGAGGGCTAGGTAAGTATCACTGACCTGCAACTTTAATAAAATACAGTACCTGGCAATTGTACAGGATAATGTGCAAACAAAGGGTTACAATTTACATTTAGAGATCCTTAAAAGTATTTTTTTGTGCAAAACACTGCTAAAATTATTTGGGTTTGAGGATAAAGCAGTCTTTTATACTGTATGTAGTTTTACCTAACTTCCCATGGTGGCCCAGATGTTCTTAAAGTGAATGGCTGCAGCGGTCACGTGTGTTAAGATGGCGTCACCCTGCATTACAGTAAGCAAAGACCAATGGAGGACAGCAGAAAGTCGGCTTCAGAGCGGTGGTGAATTTTAATGGTCTTTTAATTGTTTTATGCCATGCCCCGTGACCTGTTATTTAAAGTAGTTTTCCAGGATTACAATAATTAATGGCTTATGCTCAGGACAGGCAATCAATATCAGATCAAAGAGAGTCTGACCAATCAGCTGTTTGAAGGGTCAGCTATGCTCGGCTCTAAACAGCTGTACAACATACATTTATCAGAAATAAACAAAAGGACTACTGTGATATGTACAGACCCCGTGTAAAACTGGTAGGACTCCGAGTCACGGTGCTGCTCTATGCAAAAAGTGAACAGTTCATCCAGAAAATATTAAGCATGGCAGTCACCAACTGGTACAAGATGTGGATTAATCCAGGGCAACAGCCATTTTGTGCTGTCTGCAAATTGTATGGCCCTTGAAACACCGCCCCTTTATACCCACATCATATCCCATATGATAAAAATTAAACTATGTAACAAGACTAGCGTGGGTGGCACACATTTTTATTAAAACCAGAGTGCACTAGCAGTTCTGAATAACAACAATACCCAAAATGGGCCATCTGGCCCAAGAGAACCCCAATAAAGTGCACATCCATCAATCATAAAAGCATTATGGAAATGTTATTAGGTTACAAAGACACACAAACACAATTAGAAATTGTATACAATACAACATGTGCTGGTATATAATAAAACCAAGCACCACCCAGTTCCCACCAAAAGCCACAAATAAAGGTAAAAGCAAAGGTAGTCGACAGATAGCAACATACAAATAGCAGCATACAAGATATGGACAATTCACAAATAGCAGCATATGAAATAGAAGACACAATAAACTATCAAGTATACCTAGTGAATGACCATGTGACATCAATGCTTCTGAGATCTGCAAAAAATCTAAGGGACTACCTAGGTGGGTCTGGGTCCAAAAAGCGACGCCCCACGTGTATCGCCGGTAAAGTCTGGCTTCCTCAGGGGTAAGTGTCAGTGTGCAGGTAATATGGTAGGTAGAAAAGATTGCGGCACTCACCACTGTCATGCGAAAAACTTCAATGCTTTTTATTATTCATGTTAAATGAAGGTTGGCAGGCTGGGGAGCGGATTTGCCCTTCACTGCTGGTCGGCGGTGACGGCCGTTTCGCGCTGTGACTAGCGTTTCCTCGGACCGCACAGCCATGCTACAAATAGGCGTCAGCCCGACCATTGCTATGGTGACCATCGCTATGGAATTCCCCATGACTTGGGACTACATGCCATCAATATGGCTCTCAGCCGTTCTGACAAGGGCAGTACCTTCTCCAAATTTATCCAGGAATCGCTGGATTTGATACTCACTAATAATGTGTTCCAATTTGACCAGCAGTGGTACCGCCAGATACTAGGTACAGCGATGGGCACACCAGTGTCATGCACTTTCGCCAACCTGTATCTGGTGGTATTTGAGGAGATGTACGTCCTTTCGTTGGGGAACCCCTTTCTGAGATAAATTCATCTCTATTTACGCTATGTAGATGATGTGTTCTTGGTCTGGTCGGGCAGCGAGGAGGTTTGTCAACATTTGAATAGTACTAACCAGATGAACATGAGGGTCACATTGAATTTCGGCGGTGATTCCTTGGATTTTCTGGATGTAAGGGTAACCGCTGAAAATGGTGCCCTTTGCACCACAGGCTTTCGTAAGCCTACTGCGACCAACTCGCTGCTCCACCAGACCAGCTTCCATCCCTCTGCGGTAAAGGATGCGGTCCCTTTCGGACAGTACATCCGTCTCCGCAGAATTAACAGCACTGATGATGGCTATTTTAGGCAGTTCCATCAACTAAAAGAAAGATTCTTAGAGAGGGGCTACCCACGTAGGGACGTCCTTGAAGCCTTACATCGTGCCAGTCATTATACATGCCACAACCTCCTAAATGACAGGATGAAAGAACGCGACAGTGACAGATTTGCGCTCGCTTTTAAGTTTAGTCCCGCTGCTGATATAGTGAGACAAGCAGTGGTAAGTACAGTGGGATGCAAAAGTTTGGGCAACCTTGTTAATCGTCATGATTTTCCTGTATAAATCGTTGGGGTTGTTACGATAAAAAATGTCAGTTAAATATATGATATAGGAGACACACACAGTGATATTTGAGAAGTAAAATGAAGTTTATTGGATTTACAGAAAATGTGCTATAATTGTTTAAACAAAATTAGGCAGGTGCATAAATTTGGGCACTGTTGTCATTTTATTTATTCCAAAACCTTTAGAACTAATTATTGGAACTCAAATTGGCTTGGTAAGCTCAGTGACCCCGGACCTACATACACAGGTGAATCCAATTATGAGAAAGAGTATTTAAGGGGGTCAATTGTAAGTTTCCCTCCTCTTTTAATTTTCTCTGAAGAGTAGCAACATGGGGGTCTCAAAACAACTCTCAAATGACCTGAAGACAAAGATTGTTCACCATCATGGTTTAGGGGAAGGATACAGAAAGCTGTCTCAGAGATTTCAGCTGTCTGTTTACACAGTTAGGAACATATTGAGGAAATGGAAGACCACAGGCTCAGTTCAAGTTAAAAGACAAGAAAACGGAGCTCATAGTACCGTATGTAAAAATATAATTTTATTGTAACATGATTAAAATAAAAAGCAATAAGTGATACGCCATTAAAAAGTGAATGGAAGCAGAAAAAGAACGCAACCCTGGGATAGCACACGTGTGAAATGTAAAAGATAATGATCCATGGAATTAATTATATACGGTACAATGAACAGCCATTGACCAAAAAATGCAGCATGAGTAACAATTGAGTCAGCAATCCAAAGAAAACCTACACGGCAAAAAATGGAACAGGGTTTGCATACGAGTGCTGCATAAGCAAGATAGGAGCAAATCTCAATAATGACTGGGTATGAAAATAACATGAATCAAATGCCGTATAGGTAAAAAGAGAAAGCGAAGACTCACCAAAAAAGACTGTGTGCTATATCACCCAGGATGGCGCTACCCCAACGCGCGTTTCGGACGAAGGCTTGTTTCACTCGGGAGCTAGTACTACAGGTGTCCTTTTGGTTGTATTGGGTGGACACTGTTTTCCATTTTTTACCAATTGGCCACCTTTGGTCTTTATTGTTTTTTCTAATCAGTTCAAGTTAAGGCTCGAAGTGGCAGACCAAGAAAAATCTCGGATAGACAGAAGCGACGAATGGTGAGAACAGTCAGAGTCAACCCACAGACCAGCACCAAAGACCTACAACATCATCTTGCTGCAGATGGAGTCACTGTGCATCATTCAACCATTCGGTGCAGTTTACACAAGGAGATGCTGTATGCGAGAGTGATGCAGAGGAAGCCTTTTCTCCTCCCACAGCACAAAAAGTGCCGCTTGAGGTGGGCTAAAGCACATTTGGACAAGCCAGCTTCATTTTAGAATAAGGTGCTGTGGACTGATGAAACTAAAATTGAGTTATTTGGCCATAACAAGGGGCGTTATGCATGGAGGAAAAAGAACACAGCATTCCAAGAAAAACACCTGCTACCTACAGTAAAATATGGTGGTGGTTCCATCATGCTGTGGGGCTGTGTGACCAGTGCAGGGACTGGGAATCTTGTCAAAGTTGAGGGACGCATGGATTCCACTCAGTATCAGCAGATTCTGGAGACCAATGTCCAGGAATCAGTGACAAAGCTGAAGCTGCGGCGGGGCTGGATCTTTCAACAAGACAACGACCCTAAACACTGCTCAAAATCCACTAGGGCATTTATGCAGAGGAACAAGTACAACGTTCTGGAATGGCCATCTCAGTCCCCAGACCTGAATATAATTGAAAATCTGTGGTGTGACTTAAAGAGAGCTGTCCATGCTCGGAAACCATCAAACCTGAATGAACTAAAGATGTTTTGTAAAGAGGAATGGTCCAAAATAACTTCAACCAGAATCCAGACTCTTATTGGAACCTACAGGAAGCGTTTAGAGGCTGTAATTTCTGCAAAAGGAGGATCTACTAAATATTGATTTCATTTCTTTTTTGTGGTGCCCAAATTTATGCACCTGCCTAATTTTGTTTAAACAATTATAGCACACTTTCTGTAAATCCAATAAACTTAATTTCACTTTTCAAATATCACTGTGTGTGTCTCCTATATGATATATTTAACTGACATTTTTTATTGTAACAACCAACGATTTATACAGGAAAATCATGACGATTAACAAGGTTGCCCAAACTTTCACATCCCACTGTAATTGGGACCTCCTTAACCACCTCTCGTCACACTAACGCTGAAAGGCGTCATTGCTGCGGCGCTCCCAGGTCACACTAACGCCGATTGGCGTCATCTCGCGTGAGCCGAGATTTCCTGTGAACGCGCGCACACAGGAGCGCGCGTTCACAGGATCGCGTATGTGGCGAAACCAACCTCGCCACTGGGTTTTGGAGAGGCCTGTTTATCAGCCTCTTGCCTCAGGATTATGGCCCATACTAACTTTTAAACCCCTGAACCTATTCAAGTGAATTTTGGATAGGTTTGTCCCCAAGTTATACTGTTTAAATTGATGTAAGTTATATGTATGGCCAATGTAAACTCACAAAGTTGTAACAATTTATAATAAGTGTAACTTGTCAGCTTGGGAGGAATATGCTGGGTGTGTTTCTATTGTGCCATTGTCCCATTGTGTGTTTAAATGGTGATGTCTGTCCTGTTGTCTGCACATGTGTATTGGTGATTTCTTTTTGTCTTGGGAGATAATTGGATTGCGCCTCGGGTGTCTCCAGGGCAGAGAGGAGGAAACCATGATGCATTGTGGGGATGTATTGTCTCTGTGTATCCTACAGTGCTGTATATCTGTCCTATGTCACAGTCTTCATTCTGGTCCCCTAGGGGCGTGTACACCAGATGGGCTTGGTTGTTTTATACCTCCCTGTGGGCGGACATGTATTTGCAACAACTGTAATAAAAACCAGGCTGGGTGTGCCAGCACCTCAGACCACTGCTTGACCCTCAACACGGAGCCTTGTCTTGTTATTGGGGGGATCCGCTGTATGCTGTTAGAGACTGATTGCCAGGAGTGTAAGCTGATTCCTGTTCGTCTGCTAGCAGCTATTCGTGAGGTTCCAGTTTGGAGTGCTATTTTGTATCCAGTTCGGGAGTTGGTGTTCTGCAGTAGCTGTGCCTGTCTCTCAGAAAGGGGCACATCGCCTAAACGGATTTTAACCCCTTGTCTGCTGAAACGGTCCGTTACAGCGTAGTGCACAAGTTCATCTACAGCCTGCCGGCCGCAATCATTGGCTGGCAGGCTGTGGATTTTTGAATCGACGAATGAAATGGTTATGTCAGACGCTATTTTGAAAATAGCGTCTGATATAACTGCTGCCTGGTCCTCTGGTGGTCCCTTTCGCTTGGATCGACCATTAGAGGGCACAGACAGCTCTGTAAGTAGTACCAAATCACCACACTACACATTACACATTACCCTGTCATTTATTAACCTCCTATTTAGCACCTGATCCCCCATATTAGACTCCCTGATCACCCTGATCACCCCCTTGTCCACCCCCCTGTCACTGATCACCCCCCCTGTAAGGGTCCCTCATCCCTGCCAGGTAGTTAGCTACTTGCTAGGTAGTTTAGCGCCCAGCCCACCGCACCGCAGTCACTTTTTAGTCGCTGATTAGCGTCATCGCTGTCGCTAATCAGCACTAGTACTATATAGTATCTGTAAGTGATCAAGACTGATCGCATTCAGATCTATATAAGTACATTAGGGTCACCTTAGGCTCTACAAAACGCAGTGTTCGCCCGATCAGGCTTGATCTTGTGCGCACACTTGCGTTCAGTCCGCCCCACCGCAGTGACAGAAATTTTTATTTTCTGATCACTGCAAAAACACTGTAAAATCGCTGCGCCGCTATAAAGATCACTTTTGAGCTTTTTGGATCTTTATTAGCGATCACAGCTTTACTTCGCAAGCACTCCTTTTTACTAGGTAGGTTTGCTCTTTTTCCCGGGTAGTCTCAGAGGAATACCCCCTAAATTTAGTGAACCCAAAATGTCAAACAAGGGGTATTCCGCTGAAGAGACCTACAGGATTCTGGCCGTGATGGATGAAAGCGATGGGGACGCCTCATCCGCTGACTCCAGTGGTTCAGAATATGAACCTGTAGACAGCAGTGGCACTCTAACCGCTAGCGAAGATGACGAGGTAGAGGTCCCTGCTACGGTCAGACGTACCCGATCCCATGTCAGTGTTCTGCCTACCCCGCATGATGATCCTCATTTGCAGCAGAGTGGTGCTAGCGCTGATCTTTTTTATGGTGCGGCATACACCAGCAGCGCAGCACATCCTGGACCTTCTACCAGCACTGCCGTATTCCCTGGTGAAGTGGCGAGCACCAGAAGGGCAGTTCCAGCTGGTACGGTGGCACATGCAATAACTCCCATGTCGCAGCCACCGCGTTCACAGGCCCGTAGAACCCCTAGTCTCCCAGAGGTGCTGGAAAATCCTAATTGGCAATCCCCTGATTCCGCCGCACCCGTATTGCCCCCTTTCACCGCCCAGTCTGGAGTTCGCGTGGAGACGGCTCATTTAGGATCGGCCCTTCAGTTTTTTCAACTGTTCTTCACCGCTGATCTCTATGACCTAGTTGTGGCAGAAACCAACCGCTACGCCACACAGTTTATTACCGCCAATCCGGAAAGCTACTATGCCCAGCCTTTCCAGTGGAAACCAGTCACAGTGTCCGAGTTTAAAAAATTTTTGGGCCTTATCCTCAGCATGGGTCTAACTAAAAAAAATGTATTGCGGTCATATTGGTCTAAAGACCCAATACATTACATGCCCATGTTCTCTGCTGCAATGTCTAGGGCACGTTTTGAGGTAATCATGTGCTTTATGCATTTCGCTGACAATAGCACCTGTCATCCAAGAGGCCACCCTGCTTATGACTGGCTCCACAAAATTCGGCCCCTCATAGACCATTTGTCATCCAGATTTGCAGATGCGTATACCCCTAATCAAAACATCTGCATAGACGAGTCCCTAGTACATTTTACCGGGCGCCTTGGCATAAAACAGTACATCCCAGCAAGCGCGCCCGGTATGGGGTCAAACTGTATAAGCTCTGTGAAAGGGCCACAGGCTATACATATCGTTTTAGGGTCTATGAGGGAAAATACTCAAAACTGGAGCCGGTCGGATGTCCTGACTACCTGGGGAGCAGTGCCAAGATTGTCTGGGACTTGGTGTCACCCTTACTCCACAAGGGGTACCACTTATACGTGGACAATTTTTACTCAAGCGTGGCCCTCTTTCGGCACTTACATCTAGTCGGAATTCAATGCTGTGGCACCGCGCGACCTAGTCGCCGGGGCTTCCCCCAATGGCTCGTTAGTACCCGACTTGCACGGGGGGAGAGGGCTGCCTTGTGTGACCAAGAACTGCTCGCGGTGAAGTGGAGGGACAAGAGGGACGTTTACCTTCTGTCCACCATTCACGCAGACACGGCTGTCCAAATTGAACGGGCAACTGGAGTCATTGTGAAACCCCTCTCTGTCCACGACTATAACCTTCACATGGGAGGGGTGGACTTCAATGACCAGATGTTGGCTCCCTATTTAGTTTCCCGACGCACCAGACGCTGGTATAAGAAGGTGTCTGTTTATTTAATTCAATTGGCGATGTATAATAGTTTTGTTCTCTCCAGTAAGGCTGGGAGAACAGGATCCTTCCTAAAATTCCAGGAAGAGATCATTTCGGAAATCCTGTATCCAGGATGGTCCGTACCCCAAGGCCCTGATGTAGTGAGCCGGCTACATGGCAGACACTTCCCGTCTGTCTATCCTGGTGCCCCAACTCAACGTTCCCCAAGAAAAAGATGTCGTGTCTGTAGCAGGGGTGGAATAAGGCGTGACACCACCTTTTTTTGTCCTGACTGTCCTGACCAGCCTGCCCTATGCATAGGGGAGTGTTTCCGCAAGTTCCACACTCAGGTACACTATTAGCATAGGGATTGCGTACACAGGACAGGCACACAGGGGTCTTAGGGCCCTTTCACACAGAGCTGCCACAAACCTCTCCTTTCACCTGGGACAAAGTGCATAATGTACTTCGCCACATCTCTGGGCGATTTGCGCTTTGCACATTGTCCCATGGGGAAGGAGAGGTTTGTCCTATAAAGGTAAAAAAATAAAAAAAATAAAAAAATCACCGGTAAGCAAAAAAGTTATTGTTCTGTTTCAAAAGTTTATAAAAGTTAATGTTTTCTAAAGTTAATGTTATTAAATTTATTGCGTTGCGGCCTGTTTTTTTTTTTTTTTTACCTTCGAGGTGGACCAAGCGATCAAGCAGCTGCAGCACTGATGTGCATTCTGACAGAAGCATTGCGCTGCTGTCAGATTACACAAAAGTCAGTGTATGCGGCGCTGCAAGACGAGATTTCTCCTCTGCAGTAAAAGATACATTTGCCGAGGCATATGAGCTGAGGAGGCGGCGGTGTACATATGCTTTGGCAAACACTTTGTATATATAAAAAAAAAAAAAAAAATCCCGGCAATGATTTATTCATCCACATCGATTGATGTGAATGGAGAAATCTGGTTTGCCAGGGCATACGAGCTAAGTGGGTATGGATGTTGGGCGGAGCTCCTATGTCCTGGCAGACGCCTTTCCCCTCCATTTTTTTTTGGCAGAGATTTTTTCATCCACATTGATCGATGCGAATGAAGAAATCTGTGCCGTTCATTTTTTCTTTCATCCCAGAGGCTGAACGAAAAAAAAAAAATCTCATTACCTGTATGCTCAATATAAGGAGAATAGCAGAAACTCCTAATGCTGGCCATACATGTAATGACTGCGGAGACCCTCAAATGCCAGGGCAGTACAAACACCCCACAAATGACACCTTTTTGGAAAGAAGACACCCCAAGGTATTCGCTGAGGGGCATATTGAGTCCATGAAAGATTGAAATTTTTGTCCCAAGTTAGCGGAAAGGGAGACTTTGTGAGAAAATACAAAAAAAATCAATTTCCGCTAACTTGTGCCAAAAAAAAAAAAATTCTATGAACTCGCCATGCCCCTCATTGAATACCTTAGGGTGTCTTCTTTCCAAAATGGGGTCACATGTGGGGTATTTATACTGCCCTGGCATTTTAGGGGCCCTAAAGCGTGTGAAGAAGTCTGGTATCCAAATGTCTAAAAATGCCCTCCTAAAAGGAATGTGGGCCTCTTTGCGTATCTAGGCTGCAAAAAAGTGTCACACATGTGGTATCGCCGTACTCAGGAGAAGTTGGGGAATGTGTTTTGGGGTGTCATTTTACATATACCCATGCTGGGTGAGAGAAATATCTTGGTCAAATGCCAACTTTGTATAAAAAAATTGGAAAAGTTGTCTTTTGCCGAGATATTTCTCTCACCCAGCATGGGTATATGTAAAAAGACACCCCAAAACACATTGCCCAACTTCTTCTGAGTACGGCGATACCAGATGTGTGACACTTTTTTGCAGCCAAGGTGGGCAAATGGGCCCACATTCCAAAGAGCACCTTTCGGATTTCACAGGCCATTTTTTACAGATTTTGATTTCAAACTACTTTGCACGCATTAGGGCCCCTAAAATGCCAGGGCAATATAACTACCCCACAAGTGACCCCATGGCGAGTTCCTAGAATTTTTTATTTTTTGTCACAAGTTAGCGGAAAATGATGATTTTTTTTCTTTATTTTTTTCTTACAAAGTCTTATATTCCACTAACATGTGGGGTATTTATACTGCCCTGGCATTTTAGGGGCCCTAAAGCGTGTGAAGAAGTCTGGGATCCAAATGTCTAAAAATGCCCTCCTAAAAGGAATGTGGGCCTCTTTGCGCATCTAGGCTGCAAAAAAGTGTCACACATGTGGTATCGCCGTACTCAGGAGAAGTTGGGAAATGTGTTTTGGGGTGTCTTTTTACATATACCCATGCTGGGTGAGAGAAATATCTCAGCAAAAGACAACTTTTCCAATTTTTTTATACAAAGTTGGCATTTGACAAAGATATTTATCTCACCCAGCATGGGTATATGTAAAATGACACCCCAAAACACATTACCCAACTTCTCCTGAGTACGGCGATACCACATGTGTGACACTTTTTTGCAGCCTAGGTGGGCAAAGGGGCCCACATTCCAAAGAGCACCTTTCGGATTTCACAGGCCATTTTTTACACATTTTGATTTCAAACTACTTCGCACGCATTTGGGCCCCTAAAATGCTAGGGCAGTATAACTACCCCACAAGTGACCCCATTTTGGAAAGAAGACACCCCAAGGTATTTCATGATGGGCATAGTGAGTTCATGGAAGTTTTTATTTTTTGTCACAAGTTAGTGGAATATGAGACTTTGTAAGGAAAAAAAAATAAAAAAATTAATTCATCATTTTCCGCTAACTTGTGACAAAAAATAAAAAGTTCTATGAACTCACTATGCCCATCAGCGAATACCTTAGGGTGTCTACTTTCCGAAATGGGGTCATTTGTGGGGTGTTTGTACTGTCTGGCCATTGTAGACCCTCAGGAAACATGACAGGTGCTCAGAAAGTCAGAGCTGCTTCAAAAAGCGGAAATTCACATTTTTGTACCATAGTTTGTAAACCAAACCATTTTTTTTTTTTACCTAAACATTTTTTCTTTATCAAAGACATGTAGAAAGATATATTTAGAGAAAAATTTATATATGGATGTCGTTTTTTTTGCAAAATTTTACAACTGAAAGTGAAAAATTTCATTTTTTTGCAAAAAAATCGTTACATTTTGATTAATAACAAAAAAAAGTAAAAATGTCAGCAGCAATGAAATACCACCAAATGAAATCTCTATTAGTGAGAAGAAAAGGAGGTAAAATTCATTTGGGTGGTAAGTTGCATGACCGAGCAATAAACCGTTGAAGTTGTGGAGTGCCAATTTGGAAAAAAGGGCCTGGTCACTAGGGGGTATAAACCTGTGGTCCTTAAGTGGTTAAGGGTGACTCTAGTCTGGGGGACTTGGTTTCCAAAAAAACATTGTTTACGTTTAGGAAATGTCACACCCTCAGAGACAAATTAGTCCATAGCGTGGTGAGACAACCTAAACAAATCGATTGGCTACAGAGTAATAAGCCACTTGGGAACTTCAAATGTGGCACTTGTTCCTTTTGTCCACATGATTCACGGAGCAAGATGTTGCATCTTGGTGAGGTCACATACAAAGTTAAAGAATTCCTATCTTGCCGTATGTCTTTTGTGGTTTATGTCATTATTTGTACATGTCGTATGTTCTATATTGGAAAAACTATAAGACCCCTGTTTGAGCGGGTGCGAGAGCACCTGGGCTCTATTAGAACGGGACGGGGGTCTCCCCGCCTAGTTGAACATGTCCGTGCGGTCCATGGCAGTGATCCGTCGTGCCTCTCTTTTGCAGGCATTGAGGCTGTGGGGCCCATCCCTAGGGGTGGTGACCGCCACCGCCTCTTACTGCAGCGGGAGGCGCGTTGGATCATCAGAACTAATGCCATGGGTCCGCATGGCCTTAATGACAAAAATGACATGGCCGTGTTTCTCTGAATACATCCTGTATGCTTGTATATATACAAATTTATGTACTGTTTATGTCCTATTCTCTCATGCATCCCTATCCTGAGCTTTCTTTTTTGCTTATATACATTGTTGCGCCGTATGTGTGCGCACATGTGGTCTCTTTGTTTTTGTTTGGTTTTAATTGTATCTCTGTTCACCTGTAGAGCGTCTTTCCGTCACCATAGCGATGGTCGGGCTGACGCCTATTTGTAGCACGGCTGTGGGCAGAGACGTCACAGCGGTCTGAGGAAGCGCTAGTCACAGCGCAAAACGGCTGTCACCGCCGACCAGCAGTGAAGGCCAAATCCGCTCCCCAGCCTGCCAACCTTTATGTAACATGAATAATAAAAAGCATTGAAGTTTTTCGCATGACAGTGGTGAGTGCCGCAAACTTTTCTACCTACCATATTACCTTTGCAAAGAGTCTGCTTGAGCGCCTTGCTGAGCACCACACGATCCTGTCAGCAGCTGTTGAGCCGTGGTTGCATCGTTTCTATTAGGGTGTTTTGGGGCGTATTGCAGCAGTGCCGCCGATTCTTTCTTCTATCCTTGTGTGTATTTTATTTTGAATGTCAGTGTGCCCCCAAATCCCTATATATATACACATAATAATCATAGATAATTATAAATTAAATAATGAACAAGAATCACCTGAGTTTGAAAGAAATATAAGTAGACACATATGTGAACTGTTGGGCTGCCGGCGTCATGGCAGGTGCGCTGCGTGTGCGCCAATAGTATGCGATCATGTGACAAAAAGTAATGTGGGAAATAGTTTCTTCTCAGCAATGGAACGCAAATGCGCTCCACAGACAGGAAGATGAAGGCACAGGATCGCGATAGAAGATCCCGCAAGACCTGTGAATGCAACAACATGATCACGAACTGAAATCCCGCGATATGCAGGGCAAGAACAATCCATAATCAATTGGAACGGAATATACTCCACTGCATGGGCACTTCTAAGTCTATTGATAAACAATAATGTGATGGCAAGATAAGATTAAACATAAATAATAGCGTATAACATACAGCCTAATAAGGTACAATTATTTAGCATGATAAAATGAAACAACAAAATGAAACTAAACACATTCTAAAACAAACACAAAAAAATATATATAGTATAAAAGGTTGTGCAATTACCTCTAAAACAGAAGAATTACCAAAAAGGCATTTTTAATTCAGAAAGACACTCATATCATTTCTATAATTTAAGCCAAGAGGCCCCGATACTTTTTTTTTGTGATTATTTAGGTCTCTTTTTGTTGCAATTCTCCTGTATCTATCATATCCATATCTTAATGGCTGAGCTTGTTTAAACCCCTTAAACTTCATATGTTTTAAATCTCCACTATAAGCTTTGCTGTTCCCACTTTACTTCTCATGGTGCAAACATGATCTTCAAATGTTTTATTTGCTTTCAACAGTGGTTTCCGCCGTAGTAGTAGTGTTGAGCTATGAATATTCTAATCGCAAACTTATATCGCGAATATCGGCACTTCACGAATATATTGCTATATCTTCGAAATGCAAATATTCTAGATTTTTTTTTATCACTAGATAAACCTATAATCTTTTCTCACTTATTGTATATATCTATTCTTAATTGTTATTATGCTATCATCTATACCTATTTTTTTTTGTTATTATTTTACCTATCATTAATTAAATTTTATTATAAGTATTTTCCTACCTATCATTAATAATTTCTTTTTATAGATGCTATATTATTTTTAAAATAAATAATTACCTATAACTCACAATAAACAACATATAACAGACAATCACACAAAGGCTGTATGCCAAAAGCCTGGTATGTGCAAGCCAACAACCTATCCATGAGACAGGTACAGTCAGCCTACCTTACAATGGCAGCCTTGTGCACTATGAGACATACAAGACCAGCTTTACATTTTTCTTATAAAACGTATAGTCAAACAATTTCATCAAGTTACTCAAGAAGCACATTCCACATGTTAATATTCCACAATGTAGCAGCTCTAACACCTAAACATTTTCTGTGACGTAAATAGAAAACATAAATCTCACTTAAAACAAGTTTGATGCATTCTTTTTCATCAATCAAGTCTCTCCTGAACAAAAAAAGATTACAAACTTTCCATAATGCATTTTTCAAGCAGTTCACCATAGTCCATAATACCTTCTTCTTACCTGTCTGTGGCACAGCACAAAGTCCATACATTACTGGTTCATCATTCAAGATGCCCAGATCACAAGTATGCTTCAGCAACACACCCACCCTCCTTCATAAGTTCTGTGCATACTTACAATTCCACATTACGTGGAGAGAGGTTTCATCCATAACACAGTCACTTCTTGAACACTTTGCCATTGACACCAGTCCTCTCCTGTGCTGAAAGGCTCTCGTCGGTAGACAATCCTGCATTACCATCCAGGCTAAGTTTTTTTAACAGTTCGAGTGGTAAGCGCAATTACACAGCTTCCAACATTCCAAAGACTTGGCTTCTGTATAATTTGAGACTGGACAGACTTGTTCCTTATTATTCAGATGTTGTATTATTTTTTAGCATTATCCAAACAGTCTCTTTCACAATTATCTAGGGAGTACTGTTGAATGATCTTCTCAATTAATACATATTGCCTTGGTGGGACAAGCAACACTGGTACTGTTAAAGGAATTTTCATCCATTGGCACTTCCGGAACAAATGTCCTGCTGCATACTTTAGGAAAAAAGACCAGGTATTCTCAGTTCTTTTAATCATCCTGAAGCACAGGGAAAAGAAATGCAAGTACAGGATTTTCTTAATATTAGTTATCCCTTTGCCTCCGAACTTTTTTTGTTTATACATTCATTGTCTCCCTGTTGACTTTCTCCATTTTCGAACTCCAAATAAACTGAAAGATTACTTTCTTAAGATATTTCAGACACTGATCACTTGAAGGGAAGTGTCACAGCCTTTGCTGTGTGCGCCGTGACACTGGTGCCATGCTTGCTGCTGCCGGTGGCAACGTGTCGCTGCTATAGCATGTGGTGGCAGTGTCTCGGCTTTGGCTGTGTGCGCCGTGACATGGTTGCCACGCATGCTGTTGCCAGGGGCAACTTTTTTTGCTGGTGTGTGCACTTCCCCTTTAAGTTGTAGCCTTCCTCTGTCTGGTGCAGTAAGGGTTAACCACCTTGCTGGGTGTGGTCACTAGGTGCTTCTTATACCTGTGGCTTAAGGTCAGGAGTCAGTTGTACTCCAGCCTTGGTGTGTGCTGGAGTTATGCTCCTTGTCTGGTTGTTCCTTCTTCCAGAGTGAGGGCCACCTAGTGGGACATTGATGTTTCCAGCAACAGCACCCAGATTTGGCTTCTGGTTCACCCCTCCGGGAAACCATGGAGACCCCTTCCGGAGGCACAACTAACAGGGTACGACTTGCACACATGCTGAACATAAAACGCCAACTTACCAGACATGTAACTACAACAAGACGAGACACCAAACCCTGAACATAAACCCACATCAAAAATCCACACAGGTAAGGTAGGGGAACATGGAGGATAAAATGGGAAGACATTGCTGGAGACATCGGTGTCCCACTAGGAGGCCCTCACTCTGGGAGATGGAACATGAAGACCAGGAGCATAACTCCAACACACACCATGGCTGGAGTAACACTCACTCCTGGCCTCTAGCCATAGGTAAGATGAAGCACCTAGTGACCACGCCCAACAAGGTGGTTAACCCCTCCAGCACTGGACAGAGGAGGAAACAACTGAAAGGGGAAGTGCACACACCAGCATAATAAGCTACACATTGCCGCAGGCAACAACATGCAAGGCAACCATGTCACGGCACACACCACGAAGGCTGTGACACTGCCCCCGCATGCTGAAACAGCAACACATTGCCACAGGCAACAGCAAGCGTGGCATAAGTGTCACAGCGCACACCAAAGGCCGTGACAGGAAGACTACATTCAAGTACAGTAGAATTGGGATTATTAGGGCTTTAATGATCAAATTTTTCCCTTCTATTGTTAATTTGCGCAGCTTCCAAAACTCCACTTTCTTTGGGACTTTTGCTTTGACTTCCTCCGAACTCTTTTGACCATTGTTATTGTCATCAATAATTACTCAAAGTATTTTTATCTGCTCTTTTTGTATTTTTAGATCCAGGATATTTGCTTCTCTCCAATCTCCTATGACAAAGCAATCACACTTCGTTCTATTAAGTTGAAAGGCAGAAGCTTAGCAAAAGAATTCCGTAATTTGTACGGCTCTCCTCAATGCAGGTATTGTTATACACAAGATTGTGACATCATCCATGTAGGCCCCTGTTTTAACAGTAAGTCCATTATCACCAGGTATAGAGACACCCTTGATTACCTTGTCTTTTTGTAGTAGCGAGAGTAGTGGCTCCAAAACACAAATAAACAGAATGGGTGACAAGGGGCAAACTTGCTTGACTCCAGAAAACAAAGTGAGTTTTCCAGACAAAAAAACATTAATAAGAATTTGGCTGAAGGATTTTTTGTAGAGCAATATCTGTTTTATTACATCTGCAAAGTTCATTTGCTTCATCACCAACCACAAAAACTCATATGACACTCTGTCATATGCTTTGAGAAAGTCCAAGGATAGTATGGCTAGATCTTGTTTTCTCTCATTCTGATACCAGATACAGTCTCTTATTATGTTGAGATTTTCCCATACTCCTCTACCTGGGACTGCACATACTTGGTCTTTATGTATTACTTTGCCAATTACTTTTTTAATCCGGTTCGCAAGCAACTAGGCCATAACTTTGTAATCTGTATTTAGGAGTGTGATTGGTCTCCAATTTTCTAATTGCGATTTGTCACCTTTCTTTGTATAGTAATGTCACGATACCTTTCCTCCAAGATTCTGGCAACACTTCTGTACTTAAAGGGAATCTGTCACCAGTTTTATGGTGTCCTAACTAAGGGCAACATAAATAAGTGATTGATTCTCTTAGCACAATGCTGGGTCACTTTCTTTAATTGACCCAGTCAAGCTGCCAACATCTTGTATTGAAAAGCTCCAGCTGATAATGATGAGTCGTGAATATTCATGAGCTCCTGACTCTCCCCGCCCACCTGCTGCTGAGTCACAGTTTGTTTCCATATGAACCAGCAGCAGGTGGGCAGGGGAGTGGCTATAGCTCTGAATTAAATATACGCCGGACTCAATGACATCACGCTGGACTCCAATCAGCTTATTAGCATGCGGCATCTTTGTGTGTATATTATGAGATAACATCTGTCACACCAGTAAGTGAATTCATCTAAGGCACTTTATAGTAGTTAATGATTGTATATAATTAGTTAGATTATAATCAAATATCCACATGACAGGTTCCCTTTAAAGCTTCCTTGAAGATAGCCATTAGGTCTCCTTTCAATACGTTCCAGAATGTTGAGTAAAATTCTACTGTAAGTCCCTCAGACCCTGGTGTTTTGTTTTTTGCAAAACCTTTAAAGAGATCATGCAATTCTTCTAACGGGATGTCCTTGCAGAGCATTTCTTGCTCCTCTTTGTCCAGCTTGTTTTCTAAAGAGTTTAGAAAAGGCATATTCAACAAAGGCATTATCTACTTGTTTTTTTATTAAACAGCTCTTGACAGAATTTTTTGACTTTTTTAGGTATTTCTTCTTTTTTTTGTTTCACCACCGATATTTGATATAACTGTTTTTCATCAGCTTCAAGCTGCTTCACTTTGGTATTAAATATTATTTATTTGCCTTTCTGGTAAAATGCCTTTTTAATATCTCCTTTCGTTTTCTCTATCAGGTCTGAGACATCGATGCCTCCATTTCTCAGCTTCAGGTAAGTCTGTAGTTTGGTATTAAGATTTTTGAACCACTTTCTCTTTTGCTTTTTTAACTCTAATTTTGAGAAAAAATTCTTTAGTTTTGGCTTTTACATATTCCCACCATAGCAATATCAACGTGAACTTTTCTTTACAAGTCCATTTCTTATAGTTTTGAACGAATACTTTCTTTACATAGTCATAATTTTCATCCACATTTAGCCTCCATACGCCTTTGCCTTTTCCAACTTTAGTTACTTGAATTTGCACTAGAGGCAACTTATGATCAGAGAAGATATTACCCTCCAGGGACATCGTCACAGGCTTCAGGACTTTTGAAATGAAGAAATAATCCAGTCTTGATTGAACTAAAAAGTTACTCCATGTGTATCCTGGATTATTGTCCTTTACATTACTCAAAATGTCAATTAAATTAAAGTAAAAAATCTATATTTTTAAGTTGCTGCACTGTTTTATCCCTTCTTCTTACTTGCTCACCAGTTCTATCTTCCTCTTTTAGGGCACAATAAAAGTCCCGGCCATGATCACTGGTAATTGACCAGCTAAGAAAGGTTGTATGTCCTCTAGCATCTCAGCTCTTTCATGAAGTTCAGGTGAAGCATATACATTTAGTAATTTGATTTCTTTGCCATTAACCACCTGCCATCTGGGCCATTTGCCCCCTTCCTGACCAGGCCAAATTTTGCAAAACTGACATATCTCACTTTATGTGGTAATAACTTTGGAACGCCTTTATTTATCCAAGTCGTTCAGAGATTGTTTTCTCGTGACACATTGTACTTCATGATAGTCATAAATTTGAGTCAAAATATTTCACCTTTATTTATGAAAAAATCCCAAATTTACCCAAAAATTTGAAAAATTCGCAATTTTCTAAATTTCAATTTCTCTGCTTTTAAAACAGAAAGTGATACCTCATAAAATATTTATTATTTAACATTCCCCATATGTCTACTTTATGTTGGCATCATTTTGGAAATGTCATTTTATTTTTTTAGGACGTTAGAAGGCTTAGAAGTTTAGAAGCAATTCTTCAAATTTTTAAGAAAATTGCCAAAACCCACTTTTTAAGGACCAGTTCAGGTCTGAAGTCACTTTGTGGGGTCTACATAGTGGATACCCCCATAAATGACCCCATTGCAGAAACTACACCCCTCAAGGTATTCAAAACCGATTTTACAAACTTTGTTAACCCTTTAGGCGTTCCACAAGAATTAAAGGAAAATGGAGATCAAATTTTTAAATTTCACTTTTTGGCAGATTTTCCATTTTAATCAATTTTTTTCTTTAACACATCGATGGTTAACAGCCTAACAAAACTCAATATTTATTACCCAGATTCTGCGGTTTACAGAAACACCCCACATGTGGTCATAAACTGCTGTATGGGCACACGGCAGGGCGCAGAAGAAAAGGAACTCCACATAGTTTTTAGAAGCCATGTCCCATTTGAAGCCCCCTGATGCACCCCTACAGTAGAAACTCCCAAGAAGTGACCCCATTTTGGAAACTAGGGGATAAGGTGCCAGTTTTATTAGTACTATTTTTGGGTACATATGATTTTTTGATCATTCATTATAACACATTATGGGGCAAGGTGACCAAAAAATTGGTTGTTTTAGCACAGTTTCTATTTATTTATTTTTACAGCGTTCACCTGAGGGGTTCAGTCAAGTGACATTTTTATAGAGCAGATTGTTACGGACGTGGCGATACCTAATATGTATACTTTTTCTCATTTATTAAAGTTTTACACAATAATAGCATTTTTGAAACAAAAAAATTATGTTTTAATGTGTCCATGTTCTGAGAGCTATAGTTTTTTTATTTTTTGAGAGATTTTCTTATGTAGGGACTCATTTTTTGCGGGATGAGGTGACGGTTTTATTGGTACTATTTTGTGGGACATACGCGTTTTTGATCACTTGGTGTTGCACCTTTTGTGATGCAAGGTGACAAAAATTGCTTGTTTTGACATAGTTTTTTTTTTTTTTTTTTACGGTGTTCACCCGAGGGGTTAGGTCATGTGATATTTTTATAGAGCTGGTTTTTACGGACGCGGCAATACCTAATATGTATACTTTTTTTTATTTGTTTCACTTTAACACAATAATAGCATTTTTGAAACCAAAAAAATGATGTTTTAGTGTCTCCATGTTCTAAGAGCTATAGTTTTTTTATTTTTTGAGAGATTTTCTTATGTAGGGGCTCATTTTTTGCGGGATGAGGTGACGGTTTTATTGGTACTATTTTGTGGGACATACGCGTTTTTGATCACTTGGTGTTGCACCTTTTTTGATGCAAGGTGACAAAAATTGCTTGTTTTGACACAGTTTTTTTATTTTTTACGGTGTTCACCCGAGGGGTTAGGTCATGTGATATTTTTATAGAGCTGGTTTTTACGGACGCGGCAATACCTAATATGTATACTTTTTTTTATTTTTTCTATTTTTAACTTTTTTTTTTTCATTCCTTACTTGGGGACTTTTTTTTTTTACATGTGAAACATTTTTTATTTTTTTTTATTTTCAACCTTTTATTTTTATTTTTTTTATTTCACACTATTCGTCCCCCATAAGGTCATACAAGACCTCTGGGGGACATTTGCTTCACTTTTTTTTTTTTTTTTTCACTGTTGATTTCTCCTGTAACTGGGGCTGACATAGTAGCCCCAGTTACAGAAGAAATGCACCCCTAGAGAGGCTGTACAGCCTCAGAGCAGGGCTGATCGAGGTCTCTGAGACCTCACACAGCTCCTGCACACTCCGGTCACGGCGGTCACAGCGCTTCCTTCTCTGCAGACACAGCGCTCGGTGAGCGCTGTGTCTGCAGCGATCCGGAAGGCAGGGACACCTGGGTACTGTCCCTGCTTTGTCTTAGGGTTGCCCTGCTGTCACTGACAGCGGGCAATCCGATCAGCAGCTGCACGATTAGCGTGCAGCTGCTATTTCTGAAAGGACGTTCTAAAACGTGCTTTCAGAAATAGACGTCCACCCATAGGACGTTTATATCCTATGGGCGGACGTAAAGCGGTTAAAGTTGATATTTACTAATAAAGTTCTTCCTGGAATCAATTGCATGTATGAAATGATTTGGCAACTATTTCCTTTGAATAGTATTCCAACTCCAATAGCTTTGTTATTGTTGTCTCCACACCACAATGAAGGGCCCTGTGTCCAACTTTCCCTTAGGTCTGCGTAGTTTGGAGAGTATTCTATTCCACATTCTTGTAAAAAGATGATGTCGCAGTTGACTGTGTCCAAATAAGCCAAAACAGCAGCTCTCTTAGATGCTTCCTTAATACTCCTTACGTTAAGGGAGGAGATTTTTAGTGTATTAGACATTGTCCATTAAGAAAAAACGTCAAATAACAGAAAGTCTCTTTGCATACAAAACCTCTCTTTGTTGAACTCTCTCAAAATTTCTCACTTTCTGGCCTCATGCACACAACAGTATTTTTTCACGGTCCGCAAAACGGGTTCCGTTGTTCCGTGATCCGTTTCCGTTTTTTTTCCCATGTGTCTTCCTTGATTTTTGGAGGATCACCAGACATGAAAAGTGAAAAAAAAAATCTAAGTCAAGTTTGCCTTGAAAATGATAGGAAAAAAACGGACACGGATCACGGACGCGGATGACAATCTTGTGTGCCTCCATG